>NC_048226.1:95026046-95069780 GCF_002007445.2 Ailuropoda melanoleuca | reverse complement strand
ACTCCGCTGTGGTTTTATGGTTCGTCACAGAGATTCACCCTTGACATGAATCTTCAGCTCTCTTGTCCTTCTTTCCTTCCCTCATGTTCGTTCTCACATCCTCATCTCAACCTCATTTAAATTGAACATGCATTCCTGGACTTGCCCTCGTGCCTGCCTGGACTCTGCTTGCTGGTCTTACTGGAAATTTACTACCCTGGATCCAAGCAGACTTCCGGCAATCATGCTATATTCTGTTCGGTAATTCACCCTCCAATCTCCTGTAGGCTGCTTTTACCCCTTTTGCTCCCTTCTTACTTCCATTCTGTGGTCCCAACTCAGGACCCTGTTTCTTACTCCATAGAGAAAACAGAAGCAATTAGAAGTTTCTTCATCCAATTTATCAGCGTCCCGGGACCTATAGCACGTATTCTCCATTCTCCCACTGCAGTGGGTGGACTTCCTCTCCTGAGTCACTCTCTCTGCGGGCATACTGAGCCCACCCCTTCCTGTCAAGGACTTGCTTCTGCAATGAGCCCTTCTCTTCTGTATCATTTCTCTCCCTCCTACTAGATCCAGCTCATCAGTGTACAGACATCGATATCACCCACCTTAAAAAACAAGAAAGCTCCCTTTCTCTAGTTCTCCTAGCAGCTACAGTCCTAGTTCTCTGTCCCCTCTTAGGAGCCAAAGTTCCCCATGAAGATGCTGGACTCAGTCATCAGCTCCTCACTTCACTTTCCTACTTGAAACCACGTCTGCATATTCTGTCACCTAAAACTTTTGTAGTCACATCCCTTCTATATGTTCACATCATTTCTGTGTTCTATGTTTATATCATCTCTCTGTTCCGTGTGCACATCATCTCTGTGTCGTGTGTTCACATCATCTACATGTTCTGTGTTCACATTGCCTCTGTGTTCAGTCACATCATTTCAAATCTCAGGCCCTATGTACTTGACCCAGCATATTTGACCAAATTGATCATTACCTTCCTTCCTTTTTTCTTTTTTAAGATTTGTTTATTTATTTCAGTGGGGAGAGGGGCAGAGGAAGAGGGAGAGAAAGAGAATCCTCAGACTCCCTACTGAGCACAGAGCCCGACGTGGGGCTCCATCCCAGGACTCCGAGATCATGACTTAAACCAAAATCAAGAGTCGGATGCTTAATGGACTGAGCCACCCAGGCGCCCCCATCATTACCTTCCTTCTTATAGCAGTTTCTTCCCTTTGTGTCTGATTCTTTGACCTTCCAACTTGCAAATCTTCTCAGGCTTTGCCGGGTTCCCTTTGGGATGTACCTAAGTGCTCCGGGGCCAGCTCCTCAGCTTCCTTCTCCTTTCACATCGACTCTGTGAGGCTCTCACCAAATTCTACGGCTTTAAACCAGTTACGTTACGTTATAACCAGACCAGTCTCTTCCCTGAACTCAAGACTTGGACGTTTAATTAGCTATTTGCCCTCACCATGTGAATGTATAGAAGGTATTGTAAGCTTACCATGACAGAAACAGAAGTCCTAATTCCCATGCCCACTACCACTTTCCCCCAGAGACCCTAACTCAATAGCGAGCATCCCTCCATTTAGCAAGACCATAAACCTTGGATCCATCCTTGATTCTTCTCTGTCAGTTTATCAGTGACTCTATGATCTCTTCCTTCAGTATCACCTGAATCCAACCGCTTCTCGCTAACTCTATCCCCACCATCTTAGAACCCGCATCTGCCTGTTGTCTTACAACAGCTTGCAAAGTCGTCTCTGTGGCTCGTCTCTTGGCCTTCCCTAATCTCTTCTGTTCAGCTGGGTGAAGAAGAAGAGAGGGAGGAAATGGCACATACTCCCTCTCTTCAGGAAAATTCCTGGAGCACGCCATACTGCATTCTCCTCCATGGAGCTAAGTCACATGACCACATCCGGCCGCCGGGGAGGCTGGAAAGTGGTGCCTTTATTCTGCACAGCCATGTTCCTCATTAAAATCAGGGCTCCTGTTACTGTGGTTAAAGGGGAAGTGGACTGTGGGGAACGAATAACAATCTCTGCTGTAGAAAACCTCTCTGAAATTACCTTTCAAGTGATACATGAAGGGAGAGTTCAAGTTGGCCGGCTGGACAATTGGGGAATCAGCAATCGAGGCAGAGGGGCCAGCACATAAGAAAGCTCCTGAGATGAGATCATGAACACATGGCTCATTTGAGCAACTGAAGGAGTCCTGCATGGCTGGGTTGTGGAAAGCACCGAGAGGGATGGCCACACACAGACATTCTACTGATGGCCAAATCGTTCCAAACAATTTAGCTTACATTCTTTAATATTGTTGGATTATATATTTTATGGAATAATATAACAAGTGAAGTGCTCAAAATAAATCAACCAAATAATTCTGAATGGTACGTTGCCACTATGGAAGTTATACCTAGGAAGTTGAAAGATGTAAGACTTTGTTTTTGTTTTGTTTTTAAAGATTTCATTTATTTATTGATAGAGCACAAGCAGGAGGAGCAGCAGGCAGAAGGGGAGGGAGGAGAAGCAGGCTCCCTGCTGAGCAAGGAGCCCAATGCGGGGCTTGATCCCAGGACCCTGGGATCATAACTTGAGCCAAGGGCAGGTGCTTAACTAACTGAGCCACCCAGGCTCCCCAGATGTAGACTTTGAAATCCTGCATCTCCAGGCTCATATGGCCTCTCTCCCGGCTGAGTCAACCTTTCTGAACCTTTGTTTCATCATCTGTATGGAGGTAATAGATCATAGGGAGTGTCTCAGCATTTTCCAGGGCGATGCAAAGGTCAACAATGAAAGAAAAAGAAAGATTGCAAGGAGAAAGAAGGAAGACAGGACTATTTAAAACAGAAGGGATAGGGGCGCCTTCCTTCCGTCCTTTAAGTGTCCGACTCTTGATTTCTGCTCAGGTTATGATCTCAGGGTTGTGGGATTGAGCCCCACATTGGGCTCCTTGCTTGGCGTGGAGTCTCTTTCCCTCTCCCTCTGCTCCTCCGCCTGAGAGCTTGCTTGCTCATGTGCTTTCTCTTTCTGTATCTTTAAAATAAATAAAATCTAAAACAAAACAAAACATAAACCAAAGGGAAAGGATGCTGGATACAGGGAGGCAAATAGAACATTTACTTCCCCATAAATAATTCTAGTGTTTTAGCTTGCTTCTAACAAACTTGAATGAAATAGAAAAGAAAGCTTTAACCACCAGATGTCTCTATCTCTGCACCAATGCTAATTTTTTGTATGTTATTTACCATAGGGGTCTCACATGTTAATAATGTAAACAAATAATTTATGAATATCTTGTAGGCTTCTGTTGAATTTTTTAAATAACATAGACATTTTATTGTCCACCTACCAAAATAAGTTTATCATTGGAAATTATTATATAATTATTACCAAGTTTACTTTTGATAGTGGGATGAGTAATGTATATGGTATTGCTAAAGACCGTCTTTTTTCCCCCCAAATGAATTATTCCTTAGACTTGACTTCTCCTTGAAAGATGATGAAAAACACAACCAGATCATCTTGGACCTTGCTGTCTATAGGTAAAGACATTTTATTATGGATTTATTTAATGTCATTTCTTTCTGTTTTCGTTCTCAGTGCCATCTCTTGAGTTCTGAAGTATTTTGAAATGGAATTTGGTTTGCCAAATGAAGAAGTCCTTCTTTTTTTTTTTTTTTAAGATTTTATTTATTTATTCGACAGAGATAGAGACAGCCAGCGAGAGAGGGAACACAAGCAGAGGGAGTGGGAGAGGAAGAAGCAGGCTCTCAGCAGAGGAGCCTGATGTGGGGCTCGATCCCATAACGCCGGGATCACGCCCTGAGCTGAAGGCAGACGCTTAACCGCTGTGCCACCCAGGCGCCCCAAGTCCTTTTTTTTTTTTTATAACCAAGAACGTAGTATAATTTTAAAAAGCATGAAAATTAAAACAAAGGCAGAAGTAAANGTCCTTTTTTTTTTTATAACCAAGAACGTAGTATAATTTTAAAAAGCATGAAAATTAAAACAAAGGCAGAAGTAAATAAACCCACAATCCCAGGGCTAAGAACTCTGCAATCTCTTCTTCTAAGGCAGAGTTTAAATAATTCTCTGAGCTTTGCTNATAAACCCACAATCCCAGGGCTAAGAACTCTGCAATCTCTTCTTCTAAGGCAGAGTTTAAATAATTCTCTGAGCTTTGCTGCTTCCTAATGCTGACACCAGAGGCCCCCTTGGCTCTCACTACTACCACTTACTTTTATGGTTTCTTTCTTTTTTCCAAAATACTTGGATATAGTAGTAAGCATCAGGTGGTGCCCCCCACCTTCCAGTCCCACCTTAGAGACCTAGGAGTACAGCCTGCAGCCTCTCTGTCTCCAGCAGACACTTTCCCCCAGTTGTGTCCGACCCCTCCTCATTCCTCCAGGATTTTAGGTTTTGGCTCACTGTCCTTCATGCTTCTGACTTCAGTGTCCATTTATGCGGTCTAATTTTCTAGTTCTTGGGGACCCACCAGTGCCTCAGGACTTTGCACCCATGCATCCCTCTGCCTGTACTGCTATCACGCTAGGCGTCCCCGAGGCTTGCTGCCTCATTTCCTGCAGGCCTCTGGGCAGAGGTCTCTTTATTATAGAGGCCTCAGGGCCCACCATTCAAGCTAAGATAGCACCTATCCCTGCCCCAGCCCTTTCTTCCACCTCTCCTGCTTTTTATCTTTTTTTTTAAAGATTTTATTTGAGATTGAGAGAGAGAGAGAGAGCAGAAGTGGGGTGAGGGTCAGAAGAAGCACACTCCCCACTGAGCAGGGAACCCGATGTGGTACTCGATTCCAGGACTCCAGGATCACGACCTGAGCCCTGAGCCGAAGGCAGATGCTTAAGGACTAAGCCACCCAGGCGCCCTGCTTTTTTATTTCTACCTGACAAACCAGACATTTACTTGTATTTTTTAAAAATGTGTGGGCGAGGCAGAAACCTTGTTTTGTCTTTTCCTCGCTCCTTGTCTCTCTAGCACCTACACCAGTGCCTAGTGCCTGGAGCTCTATGAGCTCAGGAATGAACGAATGCCTGAGGAAATGAATTAATGAATACTGGTAATGGGAGTCAGAGGACATTTACATGCATGAATGATAAAGTCCTTTCTCTTTTGAAGGCCTTTTTTGTGTGCTCTATCTTATCTAATCTCCCAGTAAACCCAGCGAGTAAGAGGGATTGTTATCCTGAAATTATCTAAAAGGGAGTCAATTTCCAGAGTGTGAGTCTTGTCAAAAGAAATACAGTAATCTGAGGAGTCAGGCCATGTACTCACAGGCATAGGGCCAATTCTTTGTTTTTTGAATTATGGTAAAATACACTTCACTTAAAATTCACCATGTCAGCCATTTCAGGTGGAGATTCAGTGGCACTTAATGACACCAAGCTGTGCAGCCTTGCCAGCACTGAGCCCCAGGACGTTTTCATCACCGCAGAAAGGAAACCCTATCCCCATTAAGTACTCATTCCTCATTTCCCTTTCCCCTGGCCACCACAAATCTGCCCTCTGTCTCTATAGGTTTGCCAATTTCCTATACTTCATATGAGTGGAATCACTTGTGCCGCTGTCACATCTTCGGGGCTCGTCTGTGTTGTAGCGCGTCAGAATTTCCTTCCTGTTTGTAGCTGAGTAATACTCCGTTGTATGGCTGGACCACGTTTCTGTTCATCCATTCACCAGTACGTGACATTTGGTTGTTTCCACCTTTGGCTCTTGTGAGGAAGGACTAATTCTTAGCGTGTTCCTTCCTCCTCGTGCCAAAACACCCTGTTAAGCCTCCTGCTAATTCTTCACCAGCTCACCTGCCTTTAAAGAGCTTCTAGCTCTTCTCCAGCTGATCCCATGTCCTCTGTCCCTGCAGTAACCCAAGCTCCCTATCTGTTGTGTTTCATTAAACATTCTGTTTCATCCTTTTAAGTCCTTTCCGTGTTTAGGCCATATTCCTGGAGTTAATGAATGTGTACCCCTTTCTCTTTTTAGCTCTCTTGGCTCCTTCACGTTCAGTCCTCAAAGGAAAACTTTCCACATTCCCCCATCATGAACTTTCTCGAGGAGGGGTGAGATTTCTCCTGTCTAGGTAGTAAAATCCTTCCCTTCCCGTGATTCTGTCTGAGCTAATGACAATAAAATTCCTTATTATCTTCATTGTCACGTGGATGTCTAAAAATTAAGTTCATTCATTCATTCATATACACTTCCTGTCTTTATCCAGCAAATATGTATGGAATACTTACTATGGGGGCGCCTGGGTGGCACAGCGGTTTAGCGTCTGCCTTCGGCTCAGGGCGTGATCCCAGTGTTATGGATCTAGCCCCACATCAGGCTCTTCCGCTATGAGCCTGCTTCTTCCTCTCCCACTCCCCCTGCTTGTGTTACCTCTCTCGCTGGCTGTCTCTCTCTCTGTCGAATAAATAAAATCTTTAAAAAAAAAAAAAAGAATACTTACTATGTATCAGACATGCGGAGACTGTAACAGGCACGTTCTAAAAATAGTCTCTGCTCTCCTAGAGATTATGGCCCCTGGGGAGACAGACAATAGGCAGGCAGGCATCTAATAAGTAATTACAAAGGGAGAAGCATGCTTTACAGGAAGGGCCAGAGTTCAAGGGCGGAGACCAACGGCGCGGGCAGTCTGGTGGTCGGCAGTGTCGGGGATGGTCAGTGAAGCTGCTGACATGAACTGACAATTGAAGGGTGAGAAGCAGCGAGCTCTGCAGAGAACCAGCAGAAGATTGTTTCAGGCAGAGGAAACCAGCACAGGCCAAGACCTTGGATGTAGGGGCGGATGATCGCTGCAGGAGGCCCTAGGCATGGGCAAGAAGATGTGATCCATTAACGTGGTAGATATTCTACATGAGGTTTTAGGAAACCTTGCCTACACCTGTCACTCTTACAAGAATGTTTATTAAATAAAATAGAACGATGCTGTGTTCACCCCAACACTGGGCTGGGCACTCTGCATGTGTCTTCACGGCAATCTTGGGTGAGACTCCGTATCTGATTTTATAGATGAAGACTGAGGCCTAGAGCAGTTGAGGGACGTGGTCCAACGTAACAGAGCAGGAGGGGATGGAGACCCTTCCTCACAATCCGTGTGACTGAAGCCTGTTCCTGCCACCCTGGTATCATCCTACCCACCTTAGCGTGCGTGACTTTTGAATCATGCCTTGCATTTGCTAATGTTCGCGATCAATACTGGTAAATGTAAAACTCTACAACGTCTAATTATTTGTCTGAACAAGCGAGATGAAGCCTCACTCCTACATTTGTTCCTCAAGTCAAGGAGAACTGGCACCCCCTGGGGTCACTGCCCTGGAGGGGAGGCTTTGCTTAGCCAGCAGGAGGTGGCTTCGCTGGGGGAAGCAGAGCAGCAGCTGCAGAACAGCTGCCACGGAGGGAGCGCGGCTCAGGAAGCAGGAGCTGCTGGTTGCAGGCCCCAAGTGCCATGCATTCAGCATTCCTGGCTATTCATGTCAGGCGTAGGGGCTTAAAATAAAATATTCATGAAAGAACATGGCAAGCTGTTTTTCTCAAACCTCTGGCGTTTCAGGCCGCAGATATTTTTAGGTTAGGGGCAATCAATGCCAAGAGTACTTGTGGGTCTAAAAATGAAATTGCTGATATATTGAATTTCCTTTGGTTTAGGGATTAATGTAAGACAGATTTCTTAAGACCTGTTGAGCATGGAAGCTGGAAGCTTCTTTCATTTAAAATGGTTCCGGAAATGTCAGTTTTTATTTGCACTTCTTTTAACTTAAAGTTTTTGAAAATGGTGAGATGTGGTATGTTTCCTGGTGCAGGTACATGGACACCTCTCTAATCGATGTTGACGTGCAGCCAAATTACGTCCGAGTCACTGTCAAAGGAAAGGTGAGCATAAGGCAGTAGACTGTTCCAGTTTCAAAAGCCAAGCCTCCGACTAAGCTAGGTTGCCTCAAAAAATGTTAACATACTGTGAAAAGAGAAGAAAAGAAGCCCCATCAGAGAGCTATTTTTTAGACACATGACTTTACACAGTGGGAGTGGTCCATAGCAGGACTGGTTGTTGGCTGACCACCAGGTAGCTCCGTAAAATTAGCCTTTTTAACTTGTGTCTATCGCGTTAGTCCTTCTTTCAGAGCTGATGAGGTGGTTGTACGTGTGATGGCCCACGCTTGAACTTAGATTTAAATCATATTCCCACGTTTAATGGTCAATGATTTCATTCATAACAACTGTAATTTTATTATTTTTGAAATAGTGTTTTTTTTAAGGGAGAGAGAAAACGCAAGTAGAGGGGAGGGGCAGAGGGAGAGCGAGAGAGAGAATCTTAAGCAGGCTGCGCACCCAGCATGGAACCCAATGTGGGGTTCGATCTCAGGACCCTGAGATCATGACGAGCTGAAATCAAGAGTCAGACACTTAACTGGCTAAGCCACCCAGGCGCCCCTGAAATAGTATTTTTTGCTGATTTTGAGCATTTATAGGAGTCATATGAAGGCTGGAAAGTGGAAATATGTTGACGGTTTATGGCAAGAAGTTTTATCTATAAATTCTTTATTATTAGCTGTGTTAACATAAATGGACCAATGACTGTTTCACTGTTTGTGGTTGGTGACTGTTCTTCAGACCACTCATTAAAATAGGTAAAATCATTCATGAATATCAAGCATAGCCCAGACATTGTTTTTTTCTACTAAGTCTAAGCATGTTTTTTTTTTTTTCTAAACGGAATGGTAAATCTTGAATTGGTAACAAAAATACATCTTGAGGTAACCCTCTCATATAATATGTACCCCCTCTCTGGGAGGGGACACTTCCTGTTTCTTTTCAGCCATTCCAGCTTGTCCTTCCTGCAGAAGTCAAGCCTGACAGCAGCTCTGCCAAACGCTCTCAGACGACAGGGCATTTGGTGATCTGCATGCCCAAGGTAGGCAAGGTCGCTTGGATCAACTTCAAGTCTGGAGACGTTGGTTCCTGAGGGAACTTGACCTATCAGGGCTAACGGTGACTTCTTTTGGTTGAGAGAACCAGAAAATCTACTCACCCCAGCACAGGCAGGAGAACCGGGACCTGTGAGAACAGAGAGCTGAGACTAGGATGCAGTTGGGACCTGCGGGGGCTCATCCTGCCATCTCTCCACCAGTGGTTCTTGCCTCTGCAGCCAGAGTGTCGCAGGGAGTTGGGGTGTGTAAGTCCCATTGTTCTTCAGAGTGGGGCAGTCACCACCAGCAGTCTATTACATGGGGGGCGATACTTTTTACCTAAAGAAGTGTTTCATCTCGTACAACAAGACATGAGAAGGTAGGGAGGGCTCAGGCAGGGGAGGGTCAGGGCCTTTCCAGTGTGTTGGCTGGCTTCCTTCCTGAGAGGAGCACGAGTGGCCACTGGGGTGGCATGCTTTCTTGTCCTTAGCTTGCACGAAGATAGACAAACAAAAGAGAGTCAGGGAAAGACACAGAGAGAGGAACTTTCCCATCACCGTGGAATGAAAGTTCCTCTGGACTAATTAGCCAATTTAGCTAAAATGCCCAACAAGTCTTGATTAGCTTAACCTTGGGCAATGAAACCAATCTCTGGCCAAAAGAATGGTAGTACTTTGTTTGGTTTCTATTATTTTATATTTGGTTACTACCGTCTCATCCCATGACCCGGGGTGGGGTCAGCTTTGCCCCAGTCGCGCAGGTTTCAAAGGGGGAGAGTAGAGAAGCTGGTCAAATGGGGCTCTGCTCTGGCAGAACAGGAGAATGGGGGCAGGAGTGTCTGCCACTGAGAATAAACTTGATTAACCAATAAGGTTTCTATAAAGATTTATTTATCCTTCCTTTTCCCATAGTCAGATTTGTCACAGATTGATTATGGGTAATCAATTATGTATTTTTGCTCCAAGTCAATAAAACAGCAAATACAGTTTGCTGTCAGGCAGTATAATAACAAACACAACTGTCAGAATCACATTGTCCTTGGTGACTACAGCAAATTAAGGAAGTGCTTGCATGCTCATTAGAATAGCCTATAGGGGAATCGAAGAGATAACTTAATTACCCCAGTACTTTGATAAACACATTTGTATGGCACTGTGATCAGCAGTCTCTTTTTTTTTTTGAAACTTCTATTCTAACCGAAACACCAAAGATTAAATGATAACTATTATTTCCTAAAAGAAAATCAAGATCTATGATTTATATACCTTCTGCAGGGCTTCGGACGATTGATGAGAAAGCCTCCTCTCTCCCCGCTCATGAATCTTTTAAATACATAGAGCATTCTAGTTCCAGTCGCCTTTTTGTTTTTATATCTGGCTAAATTTGTCGTGTTAAATACACATGAAAAGTATGAAAAATGGCTCACTAAAGAGAAAGTATTCTAGAAGTGCATGGTGGAAGATGAGATCATTTACAGAGAAGGACTCAGAATGGTTCTATTTTTTTTCTCAATAATAAACTGTGAATAACATTTTCCCTTTGAGGTACATATTTTTAAGGGTTTTTTATTTTTTATTTTTTTAAGATTTTATTTATTTGACAGAGAGAGACACAGTGAGAGAGGGAACACAAGCGGGGGGAGTGGGAGAGGGAGAAGCAGCCCCCCCACTGAGCAGGGAGTCTGATGGGCTGGATCCCAGGACCTTGGAATCAGGACCTGAGCCAAAGGCAGACCCTTAACGACTGAGCCACTCAGGCGCCCCCATATTTTTAAGGTTTCAGACTACTATGCTGAAGTCACACTGATGTTATCTCTGTCATTATTTCTTTTAAAAGATTAATTATTAAATTATTTCCTCTTACCATTCCTTTATATATCGCTATCATTATCACTTTTAAAAGGTAGATAGGGAAACCCTCTAGGGTTTCTCCACATCCTCGCCAACACCTGTTGTTTCTTGTGCTGTTGACTTTAATCATCCTGGCAGGTGTGAGGTGATGTCTCATTGTAGTTTTGATTTGCATTTCCCTGAGGGTAAGTGATGAGTGTCTTTTCATGTGTCTGTTGGCCATCTGGATGTCCTCTTTGGAGAAGTGTCTTCTTGTCTTCTGCCCATTTTTTATTTGGAGTGTTTATTTTGGGGGTGTTGAGTTTTACAGTGTATATATATATTGTGTGTGTGTATATATATATATATATATATATATATATTTCGGGTACTAATCCTCTATCAGATATGTCATTTGCAAATATCTTCTCTCATTCCATAGGTTGCCTTTAAGTTTTGTTGATGGTTTCCTTCGCAGTGCAGAAGCCTTTTATTTTGATGTAGTCCCAATAGTTTATTTTTGCTGTTGTTTCCCTTGCCTCCGGAGACTTATCTAGTAAGAAGTTGCTACGGCCAATGTCAGAGGTTACTGCCTGTGTTCTCCTCTAGGATTTTAACTATTGGATTACTAAACTGCACACCTGGAACAAAAAGATAGTGAAAACAACCTTTGGAGAATAATTTCTTGCCCCCAATTAGTTGGTTTTCATTAATGAATTAGATATTTGCAAGGACTTTAAAGTTCAAAGAACAAAAACTTTTTCTTAAAAATCATCAAAAGTTAAAAAACCAAAACTCTAATTTTACTTATACTTATTATTAAAAGTATGTATTACTGAACATTAACATCTTCGTAATTCCTAATGATAGAAACTTTTGAATCATCGAACTTTACATTAAAAACCAGGGATATACGGTATGGTGACTAACATAATATAATAAGAAATATTATTATAATAAAAAAATAAAAAATAAAAATAAATAAATTAATTTTTAAAAAAAGAAACTTTTGAAGTACTGAAGTTCAATCCACTGAGCTCTTTATATGTCCAGGCTTCTCACTTATCGTAGAACTCTCTGAGTCTGGCCCGCATCATATAATTACTGAGGCAGCGTCTTGGAATTTTAAAGCATCTTGTAAAAATTAGGTGAACTATCTGAGTCTGGCCTGCATCATACTGATTACTGAGGCAGGGTCTTGGAATTTTAAAGCATCTTGTAAAAATTAGGTAAACACTTAGGTACGATTTTGATTCATTCACAAAACAGTGTTACCAATACTTAACATATAGGTAACCTAGTACTTCCAGAAATATCTACTGTGGCCCTTCAGTAGTTTTTCATATTTGGATATTCTAAATTAATGAAAAGAAGATAAGATTGGATATTTAGTTATTCCCTTTTGTGATAACGTTTGTAAAGAATACCGCAAAGAAGAGCTGATCTATTTGATTGTGTCTGTGCTGTGATGATTATATTGTGTTTATTTGTGGAAATTCAAGGATGGGCTTTGTATACATTTTCCAAGGACATAACATTTATAATTGAATTTACAAAGTGCTAAGATGTATCTTATTAGACACTTCCTTCAGCATTTTGTCACAGATGTCAAACTGATATTTTTTTTTTCTCTTTTCTTACTCCTAAATGAGGCTGGATCCATGCAGACCGGGTGCTATTAGGCAAGTCTGCCCCTGTCACGGGGGTCATGGGGACATTTTCTGCTGCTGACATGCCAGAGGGTTCTCCCAGCTCAGCTCCACATTTCCAAGAGGCTTTCCGCTCATACTATCTAAAATGCCAGATGCTTCCCAATATTTGCCACTGAGTCCATATCCTGTGGATTGATGTAATTAATACACAAATATCACAATCCCTAGCGTGCTGCTAGAATCCCTCTGTCTCCACCCACCATTTTATAATCTAAGTTGTGGGTACTGTGTCTCCCAGAATGCCATCCCTGACTCTACCTTCTCCACCATGACTTCAAGGGTCAATGTCTGGGCTAGCAGTGATGAGTGGGATAGTGGATGAGGACGTACTCTGGCTCTCTCAGAAGGATAGACTCAGGCAATAGAAGATCAACTTCCTAGGAAACAGAGTAGGGAACATTCTGTTTCATGAGGTTTTTCTCAGTCCTGTCCCACTGTCTAGTGGCATTTCTTTCTAGCTGCTGACTCTGTTTTATTCACTAGTCTTAGCTTGGGGGAGTGGTAGAGAGAATCTCAATTCTAGTGTGGGTAGTCTCTTATTACATTGAATGTGTCCAGTCAAGAAACATGGCCCCTGGGTGTCATCTATCAACCAGGAACTCACTCTTTTTTAGAGAAGAGTTAATAATTCCTTTTTCAACACAGTAGCCAGAATGATCATTTTATAATATACGCAAGTCACAGTTCCCATTTCATTCCAAATTAAAGGCAAAATGCCCTGATAACCTCCCCCTGCTGTTATCCCTCTGACATCATCTTTTTCCACTTCATCTTCCCATCATTCCAGCCATGTTTGCTTCCTTGTTATTTTACAAATATGGCAAGCATCCTTCTACCCCAGGACCTTTGCACTTATTGTCTCCTCTGTTGAAATGCCCTTCCCCCAGACACCCTCATGGTTTGCTCTCTCAACTTTTCCATGTTTCTGTTCAAGTGTCATCTTATCAATGGGGTCTTTTCCAACCCCCATATTTAGAAAGCATCTCTTCTACGCCAGCATTCACTATCCCTGGTGCTGCTGGATTTTTCTTCATAGAATGATGTATCAAGACCTATATAACAGGCTATATATTTGTCTATTCCTTTGTCTGTTTCCCTCAACGAGAATTTAAACTTCGTGAGAACAGGGCTTTTTGTCTATTCTTGTCAGCACTCTATCACTGGCACCTAGAGCAGAACCTGGCAAAGAGAAGGTGTTTAGTAAGTTTTTGTTCAATGAGTGAATACCTTGAATACATCTTTAAAATACATTTAGTATTTGGAACATGAATCTCCTCCCTGACTGTTCTCTTCCCCAACCATTTCCTCATTATTTTTCCGTGCATATTATTCCAGATTAACTTTAAAATAATTTCGGGGTACCTGGGTAGCTCAGTCAGTTGAGCATCTGGCTCTTGATTTAAGCTCAGGTCATGATCTCAGGGTCATGGGATCAAGCACCATATTGGGCTCCGTGCTCAGTGAGGAGTCTGTTGGAGATTCTCTCCTTCTCCCTCTGCTCCTCTCCTGCTCATGTATGCTTGCTTTCTCTTTCTTGAATAAATAAATAAATAAATAAATAAATAAATAAATAAATAAATAAATAAAAATCTTTTAAAAATTGATTTTATCTAATTCTGCTTCCAAAAATGCTGTTGGGATTATTGTCATTGCAATTAAGAAGCAGGGGAAATGATCAAGGGAAGGTGGCTCTGGAGCCAGAGAACCCAGGTTAAACCCTGGTACTTCCACTCAGCAGTTGTGTGGCTCAGGCAAATTATTAATCCTTCTGTGCCTCAGATTCCCTGTCCATAAAATGATATTAATAATAATTCATACCACAAAAGGTTATTTTGAAGGTTATGTAAATCAATGTATGTATCTTCACATACATTAGAAGAGCTTGGAACATACCACACACTACATTCCTGTTTACCGTTAATTCATATTATTCGTTGTTACTAGTAACTAATGTTGTTGGATTAATTAATAGTGTTCCTTCCTCTCTTCACCAACATTGTTTTATTATTAAGATTTCATTGAATTTATAGATGGTTATGGGAATGAATTCATATATTTACATAATCAAAACTGTTGTCGATAATGTATGTTTTTCCACTTATTATTCTTATTTTATGTCCCTCAAAAGGTTTTTTGTTTTTGTTTTTGGTTTTTTGTAGTTTTCTCTCCAGACCGGTATGTATTTTCTGAGGTTTATTTATAGGTACTGTAGGTATATGAGTTTATGCTTGCTCTTCAGTATGTTTTCTTAAATGTGTGGTCAGACTAAGTTATACATGTATATACAATCTTACCACCATCAGCCTGGGAATATTTGGCATATGATCTCATTATAGTCCAGCTTAACAAGATTTAACTGAAATTTTGTATTCACTGAGAAGCTTGCTTCAAGTCATTAAATTAAACTCCCATCTAGACTCTCAATTGACAAGTTACAGGAACACTCCAAGAATACGCTTCATGATTTCCTTTGGGTGTTCTTTCAGAATAATTAACTGAGATTAAGGAAGTTGCTATCTGAACTGAACAGCAAATTTTATTTACAGCTTCAGTTGGTGAACATCTTCCTTGATTCTCCTGTATTGAGCCCTGGAGGTGAAGGTCACATATTAAGGTCAGCATTACAGACCATGATCCTAAAAAACAGTCTCAGACTCCCTTCTGCTTATTAGATGGACTCGTATTTCTCAGCACTTTCTCTCTACCCAAATATACTTATGACTTACCCAATAGAACCTTACTTCTATTCTGATTATTAATTTCAAGTGGGTCTGTAGCAAGGGCTCCCTGCCCATCTTGTTAGGTTTTCCTGTTCCAGTCAGGCTTCTACTTATTGAGAACATTATTTCTTATCCTCAGCTCATTTCTCCAACTTCCAACACAGAAAAAACAGAAGCAAAAAGAAGGTCATTTCCACACACTCCAACCATCACATCTTCCCTTGCTTGGCCTCCTCGGCCTTCCTGATTCAGTGAATTAGCTGTCTGTCATCTACCCAAACTCTCCAGATATGTGTGGGATCCCATTTCCACTGGCTTTTGAAAGACCTTTTTTCTCTCTGACAGTTTTCCCTTCTCTCTACTTATTCATTGAATTTCTCCTTTTTTTTTTTAAGATTTTATTTATTTATTCCACAGAGACAGAGACAGCCAGTGAGAGAGGGAACACAAGCCGGGGGAGTGGGAGAGGAAGAAGCAGGCTCACAGTAGAGGAGCCTGATGTGGGGCTCGATCCCATAACGCCGGGATCATGCCCTGAGCCAAAGGCAGACGCTCAACCGCTGTGCCACCCAGGCACCCCCGAATTTCCCCTTTCTGCATCTCACATTAGAAAACGTGCTAACACATCTTCCTTCTTTAAAACAAAACAGTACAAAAGAAAAACATCCCCCTTTAGTTAATGCCCTCATTTGCTTTACAGCAAAACTCATGTAACAATGTATTTGCTGCTTCAATTCTTTCCTTGTGATGTCTAAAACCAACTCCAACTAGGCATTCATCCCCTACCCCCCTTGCATGGAAACATCTCTTTGAGGTCTCCTCTCACGTCCATGTTACTAAACCCAGTGGTCAGCCCTCATCTTCTGATTTGTCCTTTCAGAAGTGTTTTGCACCATGATCGGCCCTTCCATTTGTAAATACTTGTTCACTTGGCGTTAGATACACTGCTTTCATTTTGTTCTTTTTCTAAGTCACTAGACCCTTCTGCTCACTGGATGTCCTCTGCCGCTGGCTGCTGCTTTGCGGGTTCTTTCTCATACTCTGGCCTCCAAAAGTTAGCATGTCAATCCTTCAATTCTGGGACCCCTTCTCTTCTCTATGTATACTCATCCCCTACGTTAATTTCATCTCAGCTCATGACTTTAAATGACATCTAGAGCTATGTCATCTGCTGATTGCCAGCAAGGTAATTGGGAACAATAATCACTCTGAGCAAAATTTAGGAAGAGGGACTACATATTTTAAGCATCTTAATAGTATAATACCTAATATGGTAGTGAACAGTTACTGTCCACTGTTCCAAAAGGAATGGCTTTCAGTGGCCACACAGGGGTGAGAAGAAAAAAGTTCAAGTTCATGAGTGGGGATTCCAGTAAACCATACCCACTTTGGGTTATGATTCTGAAGGACTGCAACCTAGGAGTAAGGTGAATAAGAAGCCAGCCAATCCCCGAAGATCTAGCAGCCTATCCCAATGGCTATTGAAATGGCCCTAAAACTGAGCCTTGACCTTGAGTGAAGGTAGTCTCAGATGAGTACCATGCCTGGGTGTGTGTGTGTGTGTGTGTGTGTGTGTGTATTGTAAGTATTAAGCACACATCAAAAATAAATTAGGCACACAGAGAGACCTGAATGGGATCCAGTAGAAATCCTGCCAGTGTTCTTGGAATCTGGTTATGCCAGATTGTTGCTTTTCCTCCTTGAGGGGAACCTTGTGAGTACCACAGTTATTGTAAATATTAAATTGAGAGACACATATTGTGAAACATTGTTTTGATATGAGATCTCCCAGAAGTGGAACCTAATCCAGGGATGTGAGTACAGCAGTTTACTTGGGTGGCGGGAAGTAGGGAAGGAAAGGTAGCCAGTAGAGAGTGTTCTATCAAGCTAGCTACCCCGGTGGGAAAGATCTAGGAGATATTGCAAAACACACACCTCAGGATAACTCTACCTAAGGGGGGAATGGAACTAGGATAGTACGACACCAACCCTGAGAACCTTTGGGTGATGGCTGCGCCCTATGATGGGGGCGGGACGAAGAGGGTGGTAAAAATGCCCCAGCATTCTGAACTACTTCTGGCAAGAATAACCACGAACTCTTTCATGTCAGTGGAGGATATTTCCCACTGAGACTATCTCTAGCAAGATTGTAGAAGGGTATTTTCTTTTCTTTTGAAACATTATCATCCTTGATGTTTGTCCTAACTTAATAAAATATCATTTTCAATTTTAGGCTGTTGTGTGAAGATGATCTTCTGTGGGGAGCTGTCAGATAAGATTGCATTAACAAGTATAAAAGAATTTTGGAGGAACTATTTGATAGTTAGATTTATTCTACTTTTATTTCAAAGCCATGTAACTGTCTTATGCAACTGTCATATTGATTTTACATATAAATGTCAGTAATTGCACCTTCTAAAATTTTCCTCAGATTACTTGGGTATCTTTGGAATCAAAGCCAGTATTCTTATCCTTCTTATTTTTCTGATCATTTTTTCAAAAATTTAATTTCTTATTTCTTTTTGCTGCCAGGTATGTATTTGCTTGAGATAGGATGTAGTTCAAAATGTTTAACTTATGCAAGTATTTCCATCTGTTCAAAGATTTTTAAATAATATGCCTCTGGTAATTTATGTATTTTCTAATATTGTGGATTAATCACCTTTTTTTAAATAGAAAAAAAGATCTTGTTTTCTTTCAAAAATTCTTTTTTATTAGACACAGTGAATTATATGCTTCTCTCGGTAAAGTCAATCAGAGCACAGTAGAGAAATAATGAAGTTACTAAAATATCAAAAATGATTTTGGATATATATAAAGTTACTCAAATGCTAGAGGAAAATTAAAAGTTATATTCTGAAGTTTTATATTAATAATATTCTTTTTCGGGTGACTGAACCTCACATTTTAAATGTTCGATTTCAGAACTGTGGCTAACTGATAAATACAAATACCAAAAATATGTGAGAAGGTGGAGAATTTGCAGGTGACCCCATTCCTCTGTAGCTGATGTAGGATCGGTAGAGGATAACTGTCTATTTCGGTCCTAGGGCTGGGCCTAGTTGCTGAGTACTGCTCACTCAGTAACTGGACTCAACTCCCCTCCCCTCCACATCAGACAGGTGGCTCACATCAGCGTGGGTTGGTATCTAATGGACTTAGGCAGTTCAGAAATTACTTACGAGGCATGGGTGAAGACATCACATGTGTATACTTAAGCACAGCCCTGGTAGAGAAAAGACATGCTACACCCATAAATAAATTATATGGAAGTTATTTGTATCAGATGAAGGAAGTATTTAGCGTGTGTCTGTTGCCACACCTGGAAGTAAGGCACTAGAACTCAGAAAACTTTCTGCCAAATTATGAAAAACTTTAGATGATTACTGAATTATTAATTAATCAATTAAAATATTTATTGAATTTATCAAAGATTTATTAAG
This sequence comes from Ailuropoda melanoleuca, assembly GCF_002007445.2. Classification (NCBI taxonomy): domain Eukaryota; kingdom Metazoa; phylum Chordata; class Mammalia; order Carnivora; family Ursidae; genus Ailuropoda; species Ailuropoda melanoleuca. The sequence goes on along the minus strand of NC_048226.1, from coordinate 95,051,180 downwards.
CACTTAGTACGAATAAAGCACCATGTGAATTACTATGGAAGAGATAAAAAATCAAGTGGGTCTCCTAGGGCTCCCTTCCTATCTCCTCCCTGCTGAATCCACTGACCGTGACCTCCTGCAGACCCAGCTCTGCCCTCGCCCCAGTTCCTGAGTCTCAGTTTCAAACAGGCTGAGATTCTTCTTAACTAGCTTCTCTTCCCTTCCGCTTAAATTTGAAATTCTGTTACTGGCTCAGAGCTAGTGTCATAACTGTGGGATCTCCTAAGGCTCCTCAAATGCCTTTTACTCCAATTAGACCCAACACCAACTGGGCCCAGCATGCATGAAGCTGCGACTCTCATAGAACTCCTGCCTCTTCCCCATTTGTAGACATGACACAGGAACAGGCGTCTCTATGGGTCTTTACCATTAGTTCTATGAGTTCTGTAGTCGCCATCCATCTATTCATCCATCCATCCATTAGTTCAGACATTCCATATATTTTAATGAGCACCTACTGTGTGCTCTGGTAAGTTCTTAGAAATGCAAAGAAAAAGGGATGATTTGCACTGCATTAGGGATCCCAGGGATATCTTCTCACAGAATCAGGAATGAGTCTGTTGTACCTCCTGTAATGTTGCTTAAACTGAAAACCTAAGGAGGACTTCTTATTTCCCTGTCCCCGTTACCCTTTTACCCCCTTATCCATTAGCCCTCTGCTACTGAGACGCTGTCATCTTTCTCCAGTATTTCAATAGTCTTATAGAAACGGTTGTCATTGTTTTGAATGAGGCTTCAAAATGAATCAAAAGTTATTTTCCTTGGAATAAGTAATGAAAATGATATAAAAAAAAGCTGTATGATTTTTAAAACATGAAAATAGGGAAGTTGGAAGTCGGGAGAACAAACAGATGAACACTTTCACAGCCACCAAATACATACCTTGAACTTTTTTTAAGTATTGTTAACACACAATGTTACATTAGTTCCCGGTGTACAACTTAGTGATTTGACAAGTTTATACATTATGCTGTGCTCACCACAAGTGTGGCCCCATCTGTCCCATTACATCACTAGTACAATATCACTGATGGTATTCCCGGGAATTATTCAGTCCATAACTGGAAGGTTGTACCTCTCACTCACCTTTGCCCATTTTGCCCAAACCTTCACCCACCTCTCCCCAGCAACCATAAGTTTATTCTCTGTATTTATAAGTCTGATTCTGCTTTTTGTTTGCTTATTCATTTGCTCTTTTTTAGATTCCACTTATGAGTGGAATCAGATGGTATTTGTCTTTCTCAGTCTGACTTATTTCACTTAGCATAATACCCTGTAGGTCCATCCATGTTGTTTCAAATGGAAGGATCTCATCCTTTTTATGGCTGTGTAATATTCCATTGTGTATACATACCATATTTTTCTTATTCATTTGTCTATTGATGGGCATTTATGTTGCTTCCATGTCATGACTATTTTTGTTTGTTTGTTTTATTTTTTTTAAGTTTTTTTATTATATTATGTTAGTCACCATACAGTACATCCCTGGTTTTTGATGTAAAGTTCGATGATTCATTAGTTGCATATAACATCCAGTGCACCATGCAATACGTGCCCTCCTTACTACCCATCACCAGCCTATCCCATTCCCCCACCCCCTCCCCTCTGAAGCCCTCAGTTTGTTTCTCAGAGTCCGTAGTCTCTCATGCTTCATTCCCCCTTCTGATTACCCCCCTTCTTTATCCCTTTCTTCCCCTACCGATCTTCCTAGTTCTTATGTTCCATAGATGAGAGAAATCATATGATAATTGTCTTTCTCTGCTTGACTTATTTCACTTAGCATTATCTCCTCCAGTGCCGTCCATGTTGCAGCAAATGTTGAGAATTCGTTCTTTCTGATAGCTGAGTAATATTCCATTGTATATATGGACCACAGCTTCTTAATCCAGTCATCTGTTGAAGGGCATCTCGGCTCCTTCCATGATTTGGCTATTGTGGACAATGCAGCTATGAACATTGGGGTGCATATGGCCCTTCTCTTTACTACGTCTGTATCTTTGGGGTAAACACCCAGTAGTGCAATGGCTGGGTCATAGGGTAGTTCAATTTTTAACTTTTTAAGGGACCTCCACACTGTTTTCCAGAGTGGCTGTACCAACTTGCATTCCCACCAACAATGTAGGAGGGATCCCCTTTCTCCACATCCTCTCCAACAATTGTTGTTTCTTGCCTTGTCTATCTTTGCCATTCTAACTGGCGTAAGGTGGTATCTCAGTGTGGTTTTGATTTGAATTTCCCTGATGGCTAATGATTTTGAACATTTTTTCATGTGTCTGTTAGCCATTTGTATGTCATCATTGGAAAATTGTCTGTTCATATCTTCTGCCCATTTTATGATTTGTCTATTTGCTTCTCACGTATTGAGTTTGAGAAGTTCTTTGTAGATCTTGGATACCAGTCTTTTATCTGTAGTATCATTTGCAAATATATTCTCCCATTCCGTGGGCTGCCTCTTCACTTTTTTGACTGTTTCCTTGGCTGTGCAGAAGCTTTTTATCTTGATGAAGTCCCACAAGTTCATTTTATCTTTTATTTCTCTTGCCTTTGGAGATGTGTCATGAAAAAGGTTGCTTTGGCCGATGTCGTAGAGGTTGCTGCCTATGTTCTCCTCTAGCATTTTGATGGACTCCTGTCTCACATCGAGGTCTTTCATCCATTTGGAGTTTATCTTTGTGTATGGTGTGAGAGAGTGGTCAAGTTTCATTCTTTTGCATGTAGCTGTCCAATTTTCCCAGCACCATTTATTGAAGAGACTGTCTTTTTCCCACTGGATGTTTTTTCCTGCTTTATCAAAGATTAGTTGCCCAAAGAGCCGAGGGTCCATTTCTGGGTTCTCTATTCTGTTCCATTGGTCTATGTGTCTATTTTTGTGCCAGTACCATGCTGTCTTTGTGATCACAGCTTTGTAGTACAGCTCAAAATCTGGCATTGTGATGCCCCCAGCTTTGTTCTTCCTTTTCAACAGTTCCTTGGCAATTCGGGGCCTTTTCTGGTTCCATACAAATTTAAGTATTATTTGTTCCAGTTCTTTGAAAAATGTCATTGGTATTTTTATCGGGATAACATTGAAAGTGTAAATTGCTCTGGGTAGCATGGACATTTTAACTATGTTAATTCTTCCAATCCATGAGCATGGGATATTTTTCCATCTTTTTGTGTCTTCCTCAATGTCTTTCAAGAGTGATTTATAGTTTCTCGAATATAGATCCTTTACATCTCCGGTTAATTCCAAGGTAACGTATGGTTTTTGGTGCTATTGTAAATGGGATGGATTCTCTAATTTCTCTTTATTCAGTCTCATTATTTGTGTATAGAAATGCAACTGATTTCTGAGCATTGATTTTGTATCCCGCCACATTACTGAATTGCTCTACAACTTCTAATAGTTTGGGAGTGGATTCTTTTGGGTTTTCCATATAGAGTATCATGTCATCTGTGAAGCGAGACAGTTTATTTGTTTGTTTGTTTTAAGTAGGCTTCATGCCCACCATGTAGCCCAACACAGGGCTTGAACTCACAACCCCGAGATCGAGAGCTAAGCTGAGATCAAGAGTTGGACACTTAACTGACTGAGCCACCCAGGTGCCCCCATTTCTTGGCTATTGTAAATAATGCTTAGTGAATATAGGGGTGCACATATCTTTTCAAGTTAGTGTTTTTGTTTTCCCTGGGTAAATACCCAATAGTGGAATTATAGGGTCATATGACATTTCTACTTTTAATTTTTTAATCACTGTTTTCCAGTGATTGTATTAATTTGCATTCCCACCAACAGTACATGAGGGTTCCTTTTCCTCCACATCCTGGCCAACACTTGTTGTTTCTTGTCTTCTTGATTTTAACCATTCTAACAAGTGTGAGGTGATGGTTTATTGTAGTTTTGATTTGTATTTCCCTAATGATGAGTGATGTTGACACATCTTTTCATGTGTCTGTTGGCCATCTACATGTCTTCTTTGGAAAAATGTCTATTCAGGTGCTTTACCCATTTTGTAATTGAATTGTTTGGTTTTTTGGTGTTGAGTTGTATGAGTTCTTTATATATTTTGGGTATTAACCCCTTACTGGATATGTCATTTGCAAATACCTTCTTCCATTCAGTAGGTTGCCTTTTGGTTTTGTTGGTGGTTTTCTTTCCTGAGCAAAAGCTTTTTATTTTGATGAAGTCCCAATAGTTTAATTTTCTGGTGGTTTCCCTTGCCTCAGGAGACATATCTAGAAAAATGTTGCTGTAGCCAATGTCAGAGAAATTACTGCCTGTGCTCTCTCCTAGGAAGCTTATGTTTTCAGGTCTCACATTTAGGTCCAACAGTACACTGTGTTCATGTTGAAATTTAATATAAATATTTTCAGGGAAAATTAGTAGAATTAAAATGTGTAAGTTACAAATCATTACAGAAAATAAATGCAAACAAAAGTCAATACAGTAGCAATAGAGGAAGGAAACATAAAATCAGAAAAATTGTAAGAAAGTAACAGATATAAAATCCATTATGCTATCCAGCTCACAAGAACACACCTGAAATTAAAAGACCCAAGATAAATGTAAAGAAAAGAATGGACACAGCTCTAATAAGTGAATGCAAGCAAAATTTATGGAGTTCTTATGGCAAAATGAGTATCAGACATGATAGAATTTAAAGCAAAGAAGCATAAAATGGAATAAGAATTATTCTATAGTAATAAAAATATTGCATAAAATAAAGATCCAATTGCTTTATATTCATTAGAGTGTACATTATTTGTGTTAAAACACAAGGCCTTATAAACAAGAGGACAAATAAACAGAATCAGCTCCGCTAGAAGATTTATGACCAATTTCTGTCTTTGATAAAGATGATCAACAAAAAGTAAGACCATTTATTATTTGAACAATATAATCAAGATAATTTTAAAAGTTCGTAATGGACAAAGCCTTATGAAAACCTCATTTTCATTTCCAAAAGAAAAAAATTATAGAAATTACATTTAATCACTAGTCATTAAAAATATTAAGTATAAAATACAGAATAAACAAATAAATAAATTGAGGAATTCAAAATGCTGTCCTAAAATGCTATTAAACTTCAAAGGAAATAAAAAATATAATTATTATTTGGAAAATAAAAAATGTAAACATGAGCAAACTGTATAGGCGTTAGAATCAAAGACATTTTATATGCACCTGTCAACTGAGAAGCCAAACTGAATGTACAAATCAGCATGACTAATTTCAAATGGCCAAATGAACCCCTAATTTCTTTCTGCAGACTTGCTCCTCCCACAGTCGTCCCTGTCCTAGAAAATGGCGCCATGATATATTCAGTTGTTGAAGTCAAAGATTCGAAGGCGTCCTTGACTTACCTCTACCCTCACACATCCACCTGGTCAGCACTACTACCCAAACATATCCTGAATTCTGTTACTTACCTCTGTCTCCCCACCTCACCCTTGTCCATGCCACTGTCATCTCCCAGCTGGACCACCTCATACAGGCCTCTCCCTGTTTTCCCTGCTTCTGTGCTTTCCACTTTTGATTCCTTCCTCATACAAAAGCCAAAGTGACCTTTTTAAAACATAAATCAGATCATTTTATTCTTATGCTTAAAACCCATCAATGGCTGGCTTTCCCTAGTATATCCCATAAATGTGGCTTGTGTAAATGAATTGCTTCCAGAAAAGCCTCAAAGCTGTGGGATCAGTAAGTCTGTTTTCAAAACTTGCCTGATGCTAAGAATCACCTGGAGAGAGCTTGTTAAAAAACTAGATTCCCAGGCCACTATCTGCAGATTCTAATTAGATGTTGTGGAAATGTGTGTTGTAACAAGTACCCAGAGGTGTGAGAAGCATGGAGTAAATCAGTTAAGGGCCTAATGAAAAATCAGGAAACACTTAAGTACTGAAAACGTATACAGGAAATTTATACAGCAATGTACCTTATAGGAGTAAATCAGGAAATGTATTACATGGGTAATAGAAGATCTAGGATGCCAAAGAAGGGAGAGTAAGACCACCCAGAAACCTGGAACATCAGGCGGCTACCTCCACTCCCAGGACAGATGGAGGAGATGGTGTGGGAGGAAACCACACACCAATGTCACCTGGAAAAACCAGACCTGCAGAGACCTCTTGGCAGCCACAGAGTAGACTTTACCACTACTGGAGAAGTCATTCACACAGATATGGACTGTGGGAGAGGCATCTGGAGCCTCTTTCTTAGTCCAGCAGCTTCCCTCCAGTGCTTCCCATTGGCCACAACCAGCTGGAAGCCAGGTGACATGGGAAGCTGGGTAATGAGACCTGGAGGGTCCATCTCCCTGAACTCTACAGAGCAGAGCAGAAACGGGGCAACAAGTGCGTACAACAGCAAATAGGCTCAGCACCTGTATTGTGAGTTTGGATTCTGCTCCACATCCTCATGAAAATACCGCAGCGGCCTCTCCTGAAGAGGGTGAAAGCCCATTATTAATGTTAAATTCTTTTAAGGGCCAATCTCCATTTGAAATTTCCCATTCTCCCACGCAGGGGCAAATCGTGAGTAATGGATTGTGCTTCGTGGAAATAACGCCTTCTAAGAGGACGTATAAGTGCTCGGTGATCCTGGATGCGGAGTCTAAAACCTCCTTCGTGAGGGACAGCGGGGAGCTAGAGAAATGTACACACATCTGGAGCTGACAGGCAGACAGGAGCCCAGAAGAACAGATTAGTCAAAAATTTACATGTCAGCGTTCTGACAATAAGTTTGTTGACCAGGACGCACATCTACACAGTTCCCAACAGAACTGCATGTCATTAGTACTCTCAGAATGAAGTTTGGGGTGAGGAGGAAGCAATTTAATAGTAAATATATATATATATTTTTTTAACCTACGAATGAAAGAAATATTTTCTTTCAAAAACTACCACTCCCCTGGACTTAATCATTTTGTTAACATCACACACTTTGACTAATGAAAATAAGAGTACATTGAGAATATTGCTGTTTTGCTGAATTGAGAAAAAAACCCAAAACTGCAGAGATTTCCATCACCTCCTATGCAAAGTTCAAGCACCTTAAAATAAAGTCTCCTAAGACCTGACTGACCTCTGCCTGGTTCTTCACCCTTGTTTCCAGCTATTATCTGCCCGATATTCTGTGCTAGTTTCTGTGGTCATTGACCTTCCTGTCTTTGTTCAGGCTTTCTTTCTCTCCCTGGAATGTTCTTCATTCCCTACATAATCTCCCATCTTCTAGCAAATTCCTGCTTATTCTTTAAAATTCATATCAAACCTCACATTCTCCAGGAAGCCTTCCCCATGCCACCAGGATACACCCCTCCCACCTCTGGGCTTCCATACTAGTATAGGCATATATCTGTTAATTGCACTTTCTCCCGTGTATTTTAATTGCTTGTGTGTCTTTATCTCTCCTGAGATGATCAGGGATAATTTTTCGATTTATCATCCCATATCTACCTCTTATCCTATGTTTGGCACATAGTAGATGCTCAGTAAATATTCCTTGAGAAGATTCAATGGCGGTAATAGCTGACACTATGGTACAAAGTGAAAATTCAAGAAAAGAGAAATTTACTTCTGATTTTCCTGAAGACTATAATTTAAGAAGCCAGGGTAAATTCACAAGGAAAATTAAAAGGTTGATTATTTTATATTTTGTTCCTCACAATTATTTCTAGTTAGATTCCTTGTCCTTTGCCCATGTGCTCTTTTAATTTATCGTTATAGCAAGTCTTCATCTGGAGTGCAGTGACTGTTTACTCATTCTTATTCAGCCTCATATAAATAACAAGTTGAACCATGTGAAATCACTGTTTTGTGGGTCAAAAATAGGCAGGTATAGGGGTGCCTGGGTAGCGCAGTCGTTAAGCGTCTGCCTTCGGCTCAGGGCGTGATCCCGGCCTTCCGGGATCGAGTCCCACATCGGGCTCCTCGGCTGGGAGCTTGCTTCTTCCTCTCCCACTCCCCCTGTTTGTGTTCCCTCTCTCGCTGGCTGTCTCTCTGTCACATAAATAAATAAAATCTTAAAAAAAAAAGGCAGGTATAGGTAATTTCTATGGTTCAACCTGAAGATAAGGATCGAGAGCTGGGTCTCTCTCCCTTGTGTCTGTTTATTGAATTTTACCCAGCACACCCAATCTGGGTTTCACCATCTTAGTGATTTCTATAGTTAGGAAAGCAACCATATACATTTTGTTAAAGTCGAGGTACATGGAAAAAGCCCAAACAATCATGGAATATTCCTCAGTCATGAAAAAGAATGAAATGTTGCCATTTGCAACGATGTGGATGGAACTAGAGGATGTAATGCTAAGCGAAATAAGTCAGTCAGAGAAAGACAAATACTATATAATTTCACTCATATGTGGAATTCAAGAAATGAAACAGATGAACATAGAGGGAAAAAGGGAGAGGCAATGGTAGAACAGACTTTTACTATGAAGAACAAACTGAGGGTTGCCAGGGGTGGGGGGATGGGCTAGAGGGGGATGGGCACGAAGGAGGGCACTTGCTGAGATGAGCCCTGAGTGTGTATGTAAGTGATGAATCACTAAATTCTACTCCTGAAACTAATATTATACTATATGTTAACTACCTGAAATTTAAATAAAAACTTGAAAAAAAATTAATTACACTAAAAAAAAATAAAACAGGATGTGAGGGTGATCTGACTAGGACATCTGTCACCCCATTTATTGCCAGGGTTGATTGGGCTGATCTGGCTGACGGGTGTCCCCTTCCTCCCTCACTGCTCCATGTGCATCCCTCCCAAAGCTGCATGCTCAGTGGAAGAGGATGTCCCTGACAGAGGAGGACTGTTGTTCAGTCAAGGGTATAGGAGTAACTGCGTTCCCCTGCTAGAACCTCCAGACAAGCTCTCAAGTCCATTTGTAGGAGAACATAAGGTAGTCAGGTTTCCAAGACCAGATAAGTCCAAATGAGGCACTGCATGTGGCAGTCTGCCCTTCTAAAATAAAATAAAATAAAATAAAATAAAATAAAATAAAATAAAATAAAAAGTAGAGGGAGATCGTCTCAGTGCCGGGTGCTGTCCAAGGAAGTCATGAGACTTCATCCTGGGGTAGGATTTCAACAAAAGCTGGACAGTTGTCTGCCAGGAAGGACTTAGAAGGGACTTCCGCCTTCTATAGAAAAGGGGACTTTGGTTACTACCTCCATGTTCACTCTCAACTTTCAACTGCATGAAATTGCATGACTCTATGAGAAGTAAAGTAATATCACATCATTAAAACGTTAATTTGTACCTTTGTGCCTGTCCCACAATTGAATTTTCAGGAAGCTGATTACATTTCTTTCTATGGATTCAGGAAACCATTATTCCCCATGATCTAATTTATTGAACATATTTTGGCCCTTACAGCTTGTCCATCAGTCATCCCTAAACACACTTAGTACGAATGATGAAGATGTTTAGTGTTAATGAACATCACTTCCTAGAGGAAGGGCAAGGCTAGCACTGCAGGTACAGTAGGAAAACAACCAGCAGTTTTTCAGGACCTGAGCTTGCAGTCCTCTGCTGGGGAAAATCAGGTCTCATCAGAAGCGTTTTACCTGCTGTTCATATAAATACTGGTGTTAAGATGAATTTGGTGTTAATATGAATGTTGGGGTCAATATTTTTCTTACTGATTTCTTAGTTCCTCCTAACTTTTAAACTTAAAAGAATCTTTGGAACGAAATAAGCTGAAAATATCTTTTAAAAATAAAAAGCACATTTAGATTCTAGTGCACAGCAAATTCTCTGTGAAGAAAAGTTCCAAATTTGTGATTCTATTTGCATTTCCATAANACTTAAAAGAATCTTTGGAACGAAATAAGCTGAAAATATCTTTTAAAAATAAAAAGCACATTTAGATTCTAGCGCACAGCAAATTCTCTGTGAAGAAAAGTTCCAAATTTGTGATTCTATTTGCATTTCCATAAACAGTGAATCTTTGTCTGAGCTTATTATGTGACAAATAACAGTGTTAGAAACGGGGTGTTTTAAGACTCTAATTATGCATATGCCCCCATTCTTGTTAGTGCATTCACAACGTGAAGCAATACAAAATTTGTACTTCTGGCTCAAGAGCTTTTTTTCTTAAAACTGACAATTTAATGATTTTTTTAACTAACATTGGCCTCATTTAATGTAATTAAAATATTAAAAAATAAAAAAAAATGCAAAGGTGTCACTGCTCCTTGGGAAGAGATATGAGCTGGAGAGGAGCACGCAGCATGTCTGTGAGGGTGTGTCCTGGGGACAGCTGCCTGTGAGGGGGAGGGAAGAGCTGAGCCAGGAGCAGGATCAGTGATCACAGAGGCTGGGACCCAGGCTTCAAGTTCTCAAACTCCCGTAAGGGTACCAGGTCCCACTTCCAGAACTGTAAAGGCCACATAGTCAAGGACCACAGATGAATTAGCGGTGCCTGGTGTGGATGGATGTCCTTCACCCTGAAGAAGAATTGGGCAGCCCACATATGCATTTGGGGCTCACCGTAACCATGTTCCCATCTCTCTGGCGTGGTCCGTTAAAATTCGTTAAATCTAAATAAAATTAAACCTTTAGTAGCTCAGGTACGCTAACCACATTTCAAATGTTTGGGAACCCCATGTTGGGCTGCACAGAACGTTTCCTTCATTGCAGAAAGTTCCAGCGGACAATGCCGCTCCACCCAAAGGTGCAGCCACATCTCCCAGAGGCCCTGCTGCCTCCCTGAGACCCTGCAGGAAGAAGGGTCCAGTTCTCACTGCCCTAACATCTGCAACCTCTTCCTCTCCTCCCCTCGACTGGATGTGTCTCTGTTTAGTCCCCTCAGTTGTATCTTTTCCTTCATGTTTGATATTCATATGGCTTAATAAACCAGAACTGGGCTAAGTAGCTACCAAACAGTGTGTCCATGTCCTTAAGGATAGGCCAGGAAGGTGGGGGAAATACTTGTATTCATCACACTCGTTCAGTTAAAGAACAGGAGGAAAACTCAGTTTTCACATTAAAGTAGTGTACACACATACCTTACCAACATTAACATCTAAAAATATAACATCAATCATTAGCCAACAAAAAATTAATGGAACACAAAATTATAACATTAATATATTTTAAAATGTGGCAAATAAAACATGTTAGAATTAACCTCCTCCTCCAAACCCCCCCCAAAAAACAAAAAACAAAAAAACCNACAAAATTATAACATTAATATATTTTAAAATGTGGCAAATAAAACATGTTAGAATTAACCTCCTCCTCCAAAACCCCCCCCAAAAAACAAAAAACAAAAAAACAAAAAAACCCGTGTTTGACGATAATAGAACTGCTTCGTTGGGCAAACCTTTCCATGAGTCATCTCCTTTAATTACTCAGTAAACATTGCATCGGTAGCTTTAGTTGCTGATCCTTCCACAGTATTCTTCTCTAAGTGTTTGTTCTGCAGACTACCTCTTTTAAAACGCTTCTGAACAAACTCTTCCAGACTTGAAATGTAGTGTCCTTGGTCCCTGCAGTTTTCACTGCTCTTTCCTCCCAGAGTCTCAGCACAAGTCTGGCCATTGCACAAACCATGTGTGGTACTTACAGGTATTTTTCCCAGTCGGATGTTCAGTAGACATACTGAAAGGGTAGGATTCTAGCAGATCTTTCCCTTCTGCATCACAAGGGGCCCTCCCATGAGGTCTGTGGGAAGGGAAGGGCCAACCTATTGCATCTTCCTCTGCGTAAGGGAGTGGCACGAAATCACACACACAAATGGATTGAATTGTTGTCAAATATGATAGGTAAATAAACAACTGCACTGTCTAAAACACTGGTTCTTCTCCCACAACAGAAGGATTGCCATTGAGGGGTGGTTATCCATCAAGCATTCACCTCCCCAAATTTGATGCTACTGTTCCCCAGACTAGGATTCATTACCTCATTTCTTCGTTCACCATTCATTTCCTTAAACATTCAAGTGACAAACAATGGGATAAGCTTTCTGGGGCTCTGACCAATGGGACATACAACCAGCAATTGCGAGTCAAATGGGTAACAGATTACCCCATCTAATAATTGTATTAAGTGGCCAGTGCTCTGACGCAGAGGTTTGGTAAAGCTTGGATTGGAGAATCTGGCTTAAGATTCAGGCTACCTCGGGGCTACTGATTTCCTTCCCAAACATGGATAGTGAGTCCAGCATGCTTGCCTGAGCCTGCAGATGGGAGTGCGGGTGGTGACCAGACCCTAAAAGTCCAAACCTAGTCTGTTTCCTCATAGATCTGACCACTGCTGTACAGCAAGTGAAGTCTCAGGTCCAAAAGAGAAGGAGCAGCAGATGTCCCTCACCTGCAGAGGAGTGACCCTGCCCACTAGTGAGATGTGGCCAGTAAATGAAGTACTTCTTCCCCAAAGAAAAAGAGCTGATTAGGGTGGAGAGAGGAATGTACACACTCCAGACCTCTCTCTTCCCTGGAAAGAAAAGGCTAGAAGCCCCCTTCTTGTTCAGTGGACCAAAACTACATGAGAAGAGTTTTAAAGTTCCTTTTCTTTGCCTATAAATAATCCTTGTCTCATTGGAACACTGGGAGGTGGGGGTTAAATAAAACACAGGAACTGCCTCATATAGGCAGGCATGTGTCCAGCGTGGTGTCTGGGTCTAGTAAATGGCCCCATGTCCTCTTCTGCCCCTACACTCTTGTACCTTTGAGCTTCCTAAGGGAAGGTGCTGGGTGTAAATAATCTTCGTTATATGTTCGTTGAATTAAACCAATCAGTTTTATTTCTTGAGAATTCAACATGCTTAGCACTGAGCTTATTTGTTTTAAAAGAAGTGGAAGAATTACAGAATTTTTCATGCCAGAAGTGGCCTTCGAGCTCATATCTCACGGGGTACAGTGCGCAGGGAAAGTAGGGATCCGAGTTTCCAGCTCAGCGTGCTTCCTGCTGCAACACATGCGTGGAGCGGGGCAGCTCAGAGGCAGTGCCTCTGCCACATCTCTATCCCCAGCCCCTCCAGCGGCATCTGGCATGTCACTGGCTCTCAGAAACTCTTTGTTACGTGAATTAATTCACCATATTCCCCCTGCTTGGCCTTTGGCAAATGAAGGATAGCTTGTGGCTTTGCAAGAGTATGGTGCACAGATAGAATTTGTGATATAACTTTCTCAAGCCACATACAGGGGCTTAAGGTTAGACTCCTTTATGGAATATGTACTGAAAATTAAAATGTTTTCACTTCTTAAAAAATATGTAGGTAGTGTATATTTTTGAGGATCTATCAGAGAGTGATGTACCACTTAGTGCATGTTGTATTTTTACTTCAGGTAGACGGAGTAATCACACGGCGACAAACATCAAAGTTTGGGGAAAGTACCTTGGACAGCAGCAGAGAGCCCGCAAACCAAAGGTACCGCCTCCCCAGCTGTCTTGAGCTTTTTATAGTTCTCTTCATTGTCATTTGGTGGCTAGAATGCACCTTCCCCAAAGATAACAGTTATTTAAAGTTTACAAATGATTCATGCTGTGAATGTTAATGTTTATTCCCAAAATGTAGACTCTCGATTTATAGGGCTCTTGATCCCTAAAAAACAAATCTGTGTATATACAGGCCCCAATTACTTGTGACGATAATGGTTAAGATTGGTGATGTCAGCACCAGGGACCGCTAACGTTGACTGAGCACTCACTTTGTATCAGGCACTGTTCTGTGTGTTTAACCCATATTAACACACTTCATCCTTCCTAGTTTTATCCTCCGTTTACAGATGGGACAAATGAGGGAGAGAAGTTTAGAATGTCTGAAGGTTGGGTAGCCGTGATGCACTGGGACAGCTCTGCTGAGCCCTGTTCATAATGCTGCTCACACTGTCCCCTCACGGCCCCTATGTCACTTTGTAGGTCCTAAAACTCTCAGGGCTGCAAGGGCCAAGAGGCCCCATCATGTGCCCTCCTGTCGACCTCCTACTCACAGGTCATCTGTGAGCCTGTGGGTCAGCCTCTCTCCCAGCGGCTCCCTCCCCTCTCTCCATACTCCCCAGTGGCACAAAGTGTCTCCTCCATTCCTCACTAAACATTCTAGCTCTGCTGCCTGAAGACCCTCAGAACAAAGCCCAGCTCCTCTGAGCCGTGGCCTCCCTTAAAGTATTCTGGACAAAGCTCTCCTCCTTTGAGCTCTTCCTTAGAACACACATCCCAGGCCTTTCGACTTCCCTGCTACTTGTCATGATTTCCGGACTCTAACCATCCAGATGGTAAAATCTATTCTGAACCCAGGCAAACTATCTTTGTGATACAAATGTATATGCTGAAATTATCATTACAAAAATACCTGCACAAGAGCTATATTTACATCTTGCATAATACAAGCAGTCAGGCATTCGTATATTCCCAGTCAACTGTGGAAGTTTTGTGGATTTTCAAACATGGGGTTTGTCTGAACAACAGGTGTGGAGTTGAATTCCTTTTAAAAGGTGGGTTGCTGGTTTGAACCTTGGGGACCCACTCTCGTATTTCCTAGTTTAGTGGCTTCCATGTCAGATACATGTGTAACTTAGAGGGACTCAAGGGTGTTATTCTATTATGAATATTCATGGCCATAATTAACCCCCAGCAGCATCCACACATGTAAGGAGTGTGAATCCAGTTTGTGAGGGATCATAGGAATAGGAAGCCAAGTCATCGCAAACAGTGTGGAGCTAGTTTTCAGACCCCAGGAAGATCACCATTATGGTGATTGCTTCCTACGTTACGCTTGCAAAGCCTCTCTTGTTCATTTTTATCGCTGAGAAATAATCACCTCCCAGCCATACATAACATATGTATGGAAGGGTGTTCATGGCGCTCCCTAATCATTGACAAACTTCACCATGTACATCACCCCAGCCTCCGGCTGGGAGATCCCTTGAACCGAACAGCTGCCTGTTGAGGCCGCACGTGGGAACAAGGTCAGGCAGCTGTGAGTTTGAGGGGGAGGATGGCAGACCTAGCGATACACCTCTCACAGCCAGGGCAGCCCTTTCCTCTTGCTGTGCCACAGAGCGACTGGAGGGGGAAGATCAGTAGGGTAAGATTCCGTTCCTTGGGACCAGAGGGGATCATATTTTGTAGGGAAGGTAACCAGTTTTGTGAACACTTGTGGTCCCGTGACACTGTCTGATCAAGGAGGACACATAACTTGCTCAGAATGGGTTTATTGAGTGTTGAGTGCCTAGGCCGTGCTACGTGATACTCCCCAACACCTGTCTTTCATCTTAAAAATAACTACAAGAGAAATCTGGTTATTCCTAACAGACCGAGGTTCAGAGAGATAAATTTTCCCAGGATTACAAAGTTACTAATAGTAGAGCCGGAATTATAAGTCTTAGTCCATTCTTGGGATTGCCTTCCTACTATATTCACTGTGTCTTTTTTTTTAATAGACCTTTTTCTGTAAAGCAGTCTTAGGTTCACAGAAAAATTGAGTGAAATGCACAGAGATTTCCCATGTGTCCAACTGCCCCACTCGTGCACAGTCTTCCGCACGGTCAACATCCATCAGCGGAGTGGTATATTTGTTACAGCTGTTGAACCTACATTAACACACATCATTATCACCCCAAATTCATAGTTTACATTAAGGTTCAAACTTAGTGTTCTTCATTCTGTGGGTTTTGACAAATATATAATGACATGTATCCATGGTCATAGTGTCATACAGAGTAGTTTCCCTGTCCTAAAAATACCTGTGTTTCACCCATTCATCCCTCTCTCCCCCACCCCCACCTCTGGCAACTATTGCTCTTTTTACTGTCTCTCTCGTTTTACCTTTTCCAGAATGTGCTAGAGTTAGAATCATAAAGCGTGTAGCCTTTTTGGATGGACTTCTTTAACTTAGTAATATACATTTAAGCTTCCTCCATGTCTTTTCATGACTTGCTAGTGTATTTCTTTTCAGTGCTGAATAATATTCCATTATCTGGATGGACCACAATTTATTTATCCATTTGCCTGCTGAAAGACATCTTCGTTGCTTCCAATTTGGGGCAATTATGAATCAAGCTGCTATAAACACTGTGTGCAGGTTTTTGTGTGGACATAAGTTCTCAACTCCTTTGGGTAAATATCGAGAAGTGTGATTGCTGGATCTCATGGTTAAGGGTATGTTTAGTTATGTAAGAAACTGCCAAACTGTCTTCCAAAGCGGCTGTACCACTTTACATCCCTTTTAGTAATGGATGAGGGTTCCTGTTGCTCCTCATTCTTGCCGGCATTTGGTGGTGTCAGTGTTCTGGACTTTGGCCATTCTAATATGCATGTACTTGTATCTCCTTGTTGTTTTAATTTGCATTTCCCCGATGACATATGGTCTGGAGCATCTTTTCATTTGCTGATTTGCCAGCTGTACATCTTTGCTGGTGAGGTGTCTGTGAAGGTCCTTGGCCCATCTTCCAATCACACTGTTTTCTTATTGTTGTGTTTGAGGAGTTCTTTGTATGTTTTGGATAACAGTCATTCATCAGATGTATTTGCAAATATTTTCTCCCAGTCTGTGGTTTGTCTTGTCATTCTCCCAAGATTGTCTTTTATGGAGCAGAAGTTTTTAATTTTAATGAAATCCAGCTTGTCAATTATTTCTCTCATGGATCGTGCCTTTACTGTCATACCTAAAGTGGTATCGCCGTACCCAGGGTGGTTAGCTCTTCTCCTGTGTTCTCTTCTAGGAGTTTTACAGTTTTGCATTTTGTGTTTAGGTCAGTGATCCATTTTGAGTTAATTCTTGTGAAGGCTGCGAGGCTCATGTCTAGATTCACGTTAAATATACCCATGTTGTATTAATTTTTTTAGGTGTGTGGTATTTTGATGCTATCATAAATGTGCTTTTGTTGATTGTATATAGATTTGCAATTAATTTTTTATTGTGGTAAAATACATAAAACATAAAATTCACTGTCTTAAGTATCTGAAAGTATGCAACTCAGTGGCATCTAGTATATTCGCAGTAATTTACAAACATCACCATTATATAATTCACTTTTGTGTTTGACTTTATACCTGGCAACCCTGCTGATCTCTCCTATGATTTTATTAATTCTGTTGGTCCTTTTGGATTTTCTACATATCTACAGAATGATGACTTTCTTTCTTCCTAATCTTGTATCTTTTATTTCTTTTTCACGCCTTAGTGCATAGGGAAAGGCATCAGTACAATGTGGAATGGAGATGAATAGCAGGCATCTCTGTCTGATTGCCAGTCCCAGAGGAAAAGTTCAACATTACACTATTAAGTCTGAAACATTTTATTGGTTTCATAATCCGTGCTTTCATATTCCAAACCTGAGGTTTTTAGTTTCTATCTGTGTTCTTGTTGCTTCTGCTGGTTCTCAGGCAGAGTGCCCCTTTTTCCTTGACTGCTTGTTAGTTTTGATGGCAAGCTGCTCCATTGCCTTAGAAAACAGTTTGGGGGCTTCTCAGAAGCCTGGGAGGTCCTGAGCCAGGGAGCACTGGCAGGTGCTTTGGGGCAGACCCTACTTGAGGGCACTGCCAGTTTGGAACCACTTCACTCTAAATTCAAGATCGATGTTTTTAACCATGGCTGTGACAACTCAGACCTTCTCTGTCCCGCTCTCCTCACAGTCCCTGGGGCTGTGGGCAGAGTGGGCTTACTTTTCATTCACTCTTACATGACAGAAAAGCCTTCTGGTAGAGAGGGCGTCCTATCAGACTGCCCACCTGACACTCTCAGGGCCTTGACCTCTGTTCTCAGACTCCATAAGGCCAGCAAGACCAAAAAGCACCACTTTAGGGGTTCAGCAAATTCCTTCAGAGCAAAGGTGGCTTCAGGGATCCACTTCCTCCCTGGTTCTGCCTTTTGCTGAATTCTGCCCTGAGGGTTCCTTATTATCTTATCATATCTTTCATGATCTCCCTAAAGTTTTCAATGGGAGGCAGGAATCTTTGGTCCAAATATGCTAGCCTTCCATATTACCAGAAACAAGCTCTTTCCTTATGTTCTTTAATAGAAGGAATCAATCTGTCATGTTTTTTATCCCTAGTGATTTTAGACCCTTTCTTTTGCTTTCTTCCATGGTAATAAAAATATTCATTTTGTCTTCCAGTTATCCCTACTAGACCCCAGAGGTTCTGGTTCTGACCGTCAGGTGGTGGGTAAAACTGCTGATGGGCAACTGTTGGGCCCCTGTCACTTCAGGTGTCTGACATTGAGGGACGAAACAGCAGAGGACAAAAGCCCCTCTCCTCTCTGTTTTGGGATTAATATGATCTGCAGGTGCTCCTGGCCTATCTACTCACTGTCTTTTGCCCAGAGACTCATGACGAGTTAAAGTCCTGCATGCAAATTATTTCTCCCAACATCTGAAGGGGGTGAGTGACAGAGAACTGCCTCTGGCTGAGTTCAGTGTTTATTGCTAAAATCCAGAAGTTGTGGCCCAAGAGGTATATGCCTGGAAGAGAGATAGGCTGCTTTTCCTCAAAGTCAACATACTTATAATAGAGGAATTCAGATATCTAATTCAGATGAATTCAGATATCTTAATTAAGCCATAGATATGATAGCCTTTTAAATAAGAGCATGGGAATTAAAAAGTAAAGCTATATTTAATAATGTCTATAACGTAGGTCTTTGGAAACTGTAACTTCCTACATAGTTTATAGCACACACTCTGGGTCTTCGGAATATTTATGCTTTATATTCTTTGTATACATTACACTTTCCTTCAATGGGTCCATGTGTGTTAATCAAAATACTGAGAAAAATTAAAAACTCAAGTGCCTTCAAGGGCTAGGCAGCCAACAGGAATGAGGGGGAAGGGTTACAAGAACAACAGAGAGTTTACACTCTCCAGAGTAAGTCGAACCTCCCTCCCCACCATACACTGTGTCTGAGGACATCAGTGTGGGGCTCCTGGATGAGGCCGACTGTGATTTTTCTGTAGGTCAAAGATGTCTTATTTAATTTCAGGATTGCACAGTAGTATAATATTTTTTCATTTATTTTACATGTATTCAATAAAGCTGTATACCAAAGATACAAGATGAAAAAGGCAATATAATTGCTTCAAGAATGCCGGTCTAATAGGGAGAACAGAGCAATAATGAGACAATTACATGATAATGTGATAAATGTTCTGTTCGAGCTCTGTGCTGTGCTATTATATGCTACCAGGAAACATACCTCTTTGCACAGACCATGGGATGGTTTGGGGTTGGAATAGAGGAGGCACTTACTATATTCTGTTGAAAGACTGACTGTATGACCAGTACAGTGATTCCGAAATAGTTTGACTAATTATCAAAGTCACTGGGGAAACTGATATAAATACAGAGTACTGTGCCTAACCCCAGACCTACGGCCTGAAGTTGGCAGAGAAGCAGCCAACTGACCTGTATTATCTAGAATTTTCTATATGATGGCAGCATGGGAATCTTTCTCGTTCTGTTTTCACGTAACTGTTGCCAAGAGAACTGGGTGTGGCATCAGGAGTAGGATCTTGTGGGGGAAAGTGGTGGACAGAGCTTTCTAGGCACCTGAATGTATATAAATGTCCCTGCATGAAAGCTGGATCATCTAAAACAGCAGGGTCCAGGAGCCCAGTTAGCTACATTCAGGGGTAAGACCTGCCCCTAGTGGTTCTGTTACTGATCCTGGCTATGGGGTTTGCCTGCTGTATCGTGTAAAGATTGTCAGGTGTGGGGCACCTGGCTGGCTTAGTCAGTAAAGCATGCAACTCTTGATCTCAGGTTGTGAGTTTGAGCCCCATGTTGGGTGTAGAGATTGCTTAAAAATAAAATCTTCAAAAAAATAAATAAATACAGAGTCTCAAGCAAGCAGAGTCTCCCAGCTGACCTCCCTTTGCTGTCTGTGCAACAGCACTTTCCTTCTCCGCTCTTTCTCCTACAAGGCTCTGAGCTACCTGAAACCAGGGACAGTCTCTTATCACGGTGTCTTTATGCTGTATGCTCTGTAAGCATCGCTATGCTCCAAGGATAGCACTTGCCCATGTTTGCTGAATGAATGAATGAATGAGTTGACTCTGAAATTTCACTTAAAATGCCAGCTCAATTTCCTTTTGCTGTTTTTGCTGTTGTAGAAACAAGCAAATTGAGAAACTAGAAGTAGATCCTAGCAAGCATTCCTTCCCTGATGTGGCTAACATAGTTCAAGAGAAAACACACAGGCCCCGAAGAATTCAATCTGAACCCAAAATTACAGCAAATGAGGAAGATCCCGACTTTGAAGATAACCCTGAAGTGCCTCCATTGATTTGAAACATCAGGCTGCATCGACGGACCCACCAAACCCAGTTCTGTTCCTTGCAGCGTGCGTGCAGACCACTGTGGGGTAAACACCGAGTTATTTATCAACTTACTACTCCAGTGTTTTAGCTTCTGCTCTATACAGTAATATTCTTAAGCTAGTTTAAAATTCAAATGTATATCTTAAAATGCTATAACTCATTTGTCTATAATAAAATGCTGGCTAGTGCAAATGTTCCGTAAATCATGGAACTATTACATTAAGACGTTGATTTTCAATCACAGGACTGGCTGCTAATGCAGAGAAATGAAGTCAGAGATAAAAGGCCTGATTATTAAATTGGTACTTCAGCAAATTGGTCAAGCTCAGAAGTTAAAACTGTAATTTCAGATCGAATGGGAATGCTTTAATATGATTTTAGCAGTGTTTCAATTTTCTTCTCATGATTATTGGTGGTAATGCCTTGGAATGAAGAGGAGAGCAAGCAGGGGTAGGAAGGGAGAGCCTCTAAGGCCTTAGATGTAGGCTTGACATCCACAAACTGAAGGGAAGGAGGTGGAAGGAGGGGAAGGGGGATGGGCTAAATGGAGCCTCGGGAGACAGCGCAGCTCTAGGAGAACCCCAGCCAGCCCAGCCGGAGCTGTAGCACCGGGTTGTCCACAGCAAAGGAGCCTGTTGGGTCAAGATGGCTGAGCCNCTAAATGGAGCCTCGGGAGACAGCGCAGCTCTAGGAGAACCCCAGCCAGCCCAGCCGGAGCTGTAGCACCGGGTTGTCCACAGCAAAGGAGCCTGTTGGGTCAAGATGGCTGAGCCCGGGGCGCCTGGGTGGCGCAGTCCTTAAGCGTCTGCCTTCGGCTCAGGGCGTGATCCTGGCGTTCTGGGATCGAACCCCACATCAGGCTCCTCCATTATGAGCCTGCTTCTTCCTCTCCCACTCCCCTGCTGTGTTCCCTCTCTAGCTGGCTGTCTCTCTGCCACATAAATAAATAAAATCTAAAAAAAAAAGAAAAAAAGAAAAAAGAAAAGAGAAAAAAAAGATGGCTGAGCCCAACTATCCCTGCCACATTCAGGTCTCAGCCAGTAGCTCCCTGCCCAGAGAGTGGCAGCCGGGGTGGGAGGCTTTGGTTCAGCACTCCTTGTGCAGGTTCTTTCTTGGGGATACCTGAGCTGGGTGCCTCTGTTGCACCACTAGAAGGTTACAGAAGCTCTGCCAGCCTTGAGGAGGCTGTCCTGAGGGCTTACGGGAAAGAGGGAAGTGCTCTTCCATGCTGGGGGAAAGGAGACCCCTGGACATAGAGGAGGTTAGTGGGGCTGTTGCCTGGGGGTAAGGTAGAAACATTGTAAATGTCCCTCCTGCCTGAGTAGGTGGAGGGAAAGATTTCCAAGTAGGAAGAGGACCCCTAGTGCCTTTAGCTCCAAATCAAAAGACACAAATAATGAGTCCATTTTCAAGCAGCGTTTAGAGAATATATAAAGGAACTAAACTGGCTAGGTTCAAAAATAAAACCTTCTCATCCCAGTCTCTCCCAACTGAAATAAAAAACAGCCTTCCCCCCTGACTGTGGACCACATCATTGTTTTGGATCTCCTGGGAACTACCGGCAATTTAGAGTTGGTGTCTAGTAATGCCTGAAAACTGTTTGTCGATGCACAATCATCCAGGGTAGGTGCAGGCCTCCTTAAAGAAGGTTAGGAGGAAGATTTACAGGATAAANTGACTGTGGACCACATCGTTGTTTTGGATCTCCTGGGAACTACCGGCAATTTAGAGTTGGTGTCTAGTAATGCCTGAAAACTGTTTGTCGATGCACAATCATCCAGGGTAGGTGCAGGCCTCCTTAAAGAAGGTTAGGAGGAAGATTTACAGGATAAAATTGGGGCAGTGTAGCAGCGATCTCCAACAAGATCCAACCGTGAGGTAGTGAGCCATGTGCTCACCTGGGGGAAGAGTGTCCTAAAAACTGAGAACAGCATGTGCAAAGGCCCTGAGGTGGCACATGGTTTCAGGAACAGCCAATAAGCCAGGGTCACTGGAGCAGGCTGAGCAGGGTAGAGTATCAGAGTAGGGGTGGGTGAGCTCATGGAGAGCTGGCCCTGACAAGGCTTGATCTAAAAAGGCAAGACCACCGCTGGGCAATTGCATTGCTCCCAAAAGAGTGTCTTTAGATTTCATAGTGTTTTGTTTTTGTTTTTTTTGCCAAATGCTTTCCTATACTTATCTCATTTTTTATCTTAGGAGAAATCCTTTCAGCTCAACGTTTGTTCATTGTTCATTCAAAAGTAACGTGCGTACCGTGGGCCAAATGCAAGGAGTATAATGGTGAACCCAAAGCAACATGTCTTGAGCTTCTATTTTGTGATGCAAACAAATGTGGATCAATTATACTAGCAAACTGAGCTAACTTTTCTGAACCCACTATTACGTTTTACAGCTGAGACTCCCCAAGATCAGATGGCTTGCCCTAAGATAGCGTAACAGGATGTTAGAACGGGATTCTCATTAAGTCATTTTTGACTGAGTTTCTAATACAAAAGATATTTACGTACCAAAGTGAATGAGATAATTCACATAGCAATGTTTTCAAAGAAAATAGGCACAAACCTACTTCATGAATCTTAAAACGACTCACTCCTTTTGGAAATATGAAAAGATGTATGAGGGTAGAGGGGCTTTATGCGAATAATACCCCAATTCCAGAATCCGGTGCTCCGGCTGCTCTCTGCGGATCCTCTCTGTGCCATCCTCCTCATCTCTGCTTCGGCCCATTTCTTACTTCCAGAAAGCTCATTGCTTCTGCACCAACATCAGCTCCTCCAGGGGCAGGAGAGGCCCCAGGAGAGAGAAAAATCTCACCGATGTGATGCCAGCTTCTGGCCCTCATGCCCAGATGTCCTCAGGTCCACGAACTTTTCCTCCTGCTTCTCTGTAGGTGGCGTTGAGCAGTGAGAACTTTCCCTTCTCCACCATCATGTCCCCCTGTGCCCCGCACAGCTGTTCCCATCTCTGCATCCTGCTCCTTGCAGTGGGACCCTTGCGTGTGAGTGGCCTGTGAATGGCAGGAGACCACTGACCGTGGTGGTCACGGGGACGGGGTGGGGGGTGCCGCTCAAGCCCCAGGCCCTGGGTGGCAGTGCCCTCCTCCCTCCAGCCCCCCCGCACAGGAAGCCTGCCTTCCACCTTAGAGCGGGGGCCGTACCACGCAGTGCGTGTCTGTCATCGTTTGCAGTCTGTCACAGCTTTGCCTGACACGTTTGGATGGAAAGTGCTAGCCCGTCTCCAGTTGATGCCTGTCAGGCCAACGTGTCTGACACTCCTGGAACAGACCTTAGCCAGAAGTAGCTGTTCTTTTCCAAGTTCACTCCCTAACTTTTGCTCCTCTCATTTGGTCTAGTGTTTCTGTGTGTGAGAGGTAAACTTCCGTTGGCCCTGCGGCTGGGTCTCTTCACTCGGCAAACATTTACTGAGCACGTGCTAGGTGCCAGGAGCCATATCAGGTGCTAGGGAAAGTTCTTTTCTCAAAGCCCACTCTCCTGGTTCTCATCCTCGTCCTGTGACCACTCCCTCCACATAAGGCCGCCGCCCAGGGTGACCCCTTTGGCCCCATCCTCTTCTCCGTGGGCACACTCCCCCTTCCTGGGACACTTGGGCCCATTCCTGTGGCTTCTGCTGCCAACTCCAAGCTGATGCACCCTGAAATCCCTGTTTCAGGCCTTCGGAGCTTTCCTAATGCTCACCTGACCCCTCCGGTCCAATGCTCAGGTCACCCACCAACTTCTCTCCTCTTCTCCTGCCCCTTCACCTTATCCTGCCCCTGCCCCAGCTATTGTTTTATGACTTCACTCTCCATTCACGCACATTGGAAAACACCATCACTGACCCCTGCATTCAGCGTCCAGTTGGGAAGTAAACCCTGTCCATTCTACGTCACAAAGAGCTTCTCCTGTCTCCTCCAAACCCATGTCCACTGCTTGCATTCGGTCTCCCGTCATCCGCTTGTCATCCCGTCACCCACCTCACCTCTCCTCGACTTAAACACCCCCTTGGACTATTGCCCAGAGGACAAGATCTGGACCCCATCCTGCTGTGAGGCCACATCTCCCACCACTTGCCCCCAGGCACCGACCTACCCCTGACACCAGAGTTGTCACCATACATGAGAGCCATGCGGGGTTACACACACACACAGCTCTGTCGGTGGTGTCACTGAGTGGAGGCTGGTGATGCGCTGGGTCTGAGCGCCCACGTGAGCCCTTGGAAGGGAGCAGGGTGATGTTGCCAAGGCCCCGGGACAGAGTGGAGGCCCTGCTGATGGGAAGGAAGACAGGACCAAGCACAGAGCCCCTATTCCTTCATCTGTTGTTGATGTCATAATTATAAACAAATGGGGCCCTTTTCAGAGAGAAAATAAGACCAACTTGATGGGCCATCATCTTGCATCAGCTGTTCTGGGAAAGTGCACTTGTCCACGGTCTGTTGGNAGACCAACTTGATGGGCCATCATCTTGCATCAGCTGTTCTGGGAAAGTGCACTTGTCCACGGTCTGTTGGAGGGAGAAATCACGGACCAGAGTGACCCAGAAGCTCCCCTGACATCACTCAGGGTTATGAAGAGCTGAGTTGTGGCGTCTGCTTACCTCCACCACCTAAGGGAAAAAATTAGAATGCCCATTCTGGTTGTTATTGCTACATAACAATCATTCCATACGTAGTGACATAGAACAACCATTTCATTACGCTGCCACTTTCTGCAGGTCTGAAATACAGTCAGGCAATGGAGACAGCTTGTCTTTTCTCTCTTGTGCCTGAGATAACTTGAAATATGGAGACTGGAATCACCTGGAGGTGTCTTCACTCACACACTTGACAGTTGATGTTGGGTTTTTTTTTTTT
>NC_048226.1:95024822-95025946 GCF_002007445.2 Ailuropoda melanoleuca | reverse complement strand
GATATAAATAAATAAATGTCAAAGACTGTACTTGACTCACTTACGAGCAAACCAGGAGGATGTCACAACTCATCCCGAGGAGAACTTATGAGTCAGTAGCAGAGAGGCAGTAAGGACCCCCTGCCATGAATTCACAGACAGACACAAGACGGGTCTTTCCACAGGGTGGCGGTCAGTCACAATCCACCAGACACACCCGTGGGACTCCCAGCCATTTAGGACGTGCACAGTGTGGATCAGACAATGGACAGTGAAGATAGTACAGGAAGGCGTGCAGGCAGACCACCCAGCAATCCATATTTGCCCATTCAGAGCCTGTCTTGGTTTTTCTTGACGCTTCGAGTACAATGATCGAAAATGTGAAAGACCGAAACAACTTAGAATTTAACTCAGGAAGCTAGAAAACACACAACAGATGAACTCAATAATTAAGAGAAATTGATTTTGTAAGGATATGGCAGAAATCCATGAATTTGCTAATAACGACAAAAACAAACAGTAGGNCAAAAACAAAGAGTAGGGAAGTGTGTTTATTTGAAAAGACTGGTAAGATAAACTCTGGTAAGACTGGTCAACAGAAATAGGATGATGACGTTAATTAACAAAATTTAGAGCGGAAGGGGTAAAAGGGGAAAACAGTGACCTATAATGATAGAAATCTAAATTTTTCAACAAAATACTAAGGAAATTATACATCAATACATTTGAAATTTCTGAAAAACTAAAACATTTTAATGACAAAACCCGTTTAAAAATAGAAAGCCTGANTTCCCTCTCTCACTGGCTGTCTCTATCTCTGTCGAA
This sequence comes from Ailuropoda melanoleuca, assembly GCF_002007445.2. NCBI lineage: Eukaryota > Metazoa > Chordata > Mammalia > Carnivora > Ursidae > Ailuropoda > Ailuropoda melanoleuca. The sequence continues at coordinate 95,025,142 of NC_048226.1, read as the reverse complement.
TAAATAATAAAATCTTTAAAAAAAAAAAAAAAGAAAGAAATAGGATGATGACGTTAATTAACAAAATTTAGAGCAGAAGGGGTAAAAGGGGAAAACAGTGACCTATAATGATAGAAATCTAAATTTTTCAATAAAATACTAAGGAAATTATACATCAATACATTTGAAATTTCTGAAAAACTAAAACATTTTAATGACAAAATCCGTTTAAAAATAGAAAGCCTGAGGGGTGCCTGGGTGGCACAGCGGTTAAGCGTCTGCCTTCGGCCCAGGGCGTGATCCCGGCGTTATGGGATCGAGCCCCACATCAGGCTCCTCTG
>NC_048226.1:95010911-95024709 GCF_002007445.2 Ailuropoda melanoleuca | reverse complement strand
AAAAAAAAATTGAAAGCCTGAGTTAATCAGTAACCATTAAAGCTTTGAAAATTTGAGAGGATTTGCTTAATTTCCCTCTGCAGTCTCTCTTCTCCACCACCAAATTTTTGAGGCCCTGGCAGTTTTATAAGAATTCTATAAGATTTTCAAAGGGCAAAATAATCTCTATCATCTAAGTTGGTCCCCCTGCCAAAAAAAAAAAAATTAAAAAGCACTTATTAATATGTCACCTAGAATGATCTTCATACAAAGCAGATAAAGACAGTTCAAAAAAAACTATGGGGCATTTTCATTTATGAACATGGATATAAAACTTAAATTCAATATCAACTAATTTAATACCATCGTATTAAAAATAACACACCACTAGCAAGCAACCTTTATTTCAGGAATGCAGATGTGGTTTAACGTTATGAAATCTATCCATTTAATTCACATTAATAGATGTAAAGAAGGATTATATCATCATCTCAATAGATGCAGCAAAGTTTTGCTAAAGTTTATTTATGATTTTTAAAGAGGATAAAGTCTTAGAGCTATGGGTATTAAGAAAAAGAATTTCTTTAACCTGATAAGATTTTCCCACCAAAAACCTATAGCAAACATGATACTTAGTGAAAATCATTTATTTGTATGCACTTCCCTAAGCTCAGGATGAGAGAAAGATGTTTCCTACCCCTGTTCTGGCTCAGCATACTACTGCGTGTTCTGATGGGGGGAGGGGGGAAGACAAGAAAAGGAATAAGAGGTATTGGGATAGCTTTACTTTCAGATAATGTGATTATTTTCATAGAAGCCTAATAGAGAAAATACAAGCCATTAGGACAAATAAGTTCAGTAAAGTTTCCCAGTTTTAAGATCAATATACAAACTTTAATAGTGTCCTTCTGCATCAGTAATAGTGAATTAAAAGTAGAATAGAATACAAACAAAAGTTTGCCTCTGGAAGTGAAAGCTATAAAGTACCTAGGAATTATCCTAAAATGCCAAAATATTGAGGAAAAATAGCTTCTCTTTATTTTTTATTTTTTAAGCTTTTATTTATTTATTTGACAGAGATAGAGACAGCCAGCGAGAGAGGGAACACAAGCAGGGGGAGTGGGAGAGGAAGAAGCAGGCTCATAGCAGAGGAGCCTGATGTGGGGCGCTATCCCAGAACGCCAGGATCACGCCCTGAGCCGAAGGCAGACGCCCAACCGCTGTGCCACCCAGGTGCCCCAAATAGCTTCTCTTTAAAGGACATAAAAGAAATCCTTACCAAAGGGTTGTCTACACCACTGTGCATGACTGGGGTGATGACACATTACAAATGTGTCAGATCGCCAGTAGTTAATTCGATTCACTTCAAATAAAAACAATATAAGAACTTGGAGGGGGGGGTCAGCAAATGGCCAAGACAAATTGTAACATAAAAACCAAAATGAATTGCAGACTCACCTTACTCTATAGAAAGATGTCCCCTAATCCATAACGATAAATGCATATTGAACAATACAAATAAAAGTATTGTGATTTTGACAAAGGACTAGCCACAAAGGAAAGAAATGAAAAATAGACCCCGGGGAACATGGTTATGGCAGAAGTGGCATCAACCACGAGAGACTATGGACTCTGGGAAACAAACTGAGGGTTTCAGAGGGGAGAGGATGGGGGGATTGGGATAGGCCGGTGATGGGTATTAAGGAGGGCACATATTGCATGGAGCACTGGGTGTTATACGCAAACAATGAATCATGGAACCCTACATCAAAAACTGTATGGTGAGGGGCGCCTGGGTGGCATAGCGGTTAAGCGTCTGCCTTCGGCTCAGGGCGTGATCCTGGCGTTATGGGATCGAGCCCCACATCAGGCTCCTCTGATATGAGCCTGCTTCTTCCTCTCCCACTCCCCCTGCTTGTGTTCCCTCTCTCGCTGGCTGTCTCTATCTCTGTCAAATAAATAAATAAAATCTTTAAAAAAAAACTGTANGAATAACATAACATATTAAAAAATTAAAAAAAAACAAATAAATGGGTGAAAGATGGATTCTTTAGTTGGGAAGGAAAAAAATAGGCATCTCCACTTCCCAACATAAAAATAAATTCCAAATGGATTAAAGATGTATATGTGAAAGATAAATCTATAAAAGGGGTAGAAAAAATATAGGTAAATATGTTTAGGATCTCAGGATGGGAGAAGGATGTTTTCAACAAGACCTCTTCTATCTAAAGTTATTTGAAAGTCTAAAACCACAAGAGGTTAGTGTCTAAAACACATATGGAACTTACACCGGCTTGGNTGGTGAATAACATAACATATTAAAAAATTAAAAAAAAACAAATAAATGGGTGAAAGATGGATTCTTTAGTTGGGAAGGAAAAAAATAGGCATCTCCACTTCCCAACATAAAAATAAATTCCAAATGGATTAAAGATGTATATGTGAAAGATAAATCTATAAAAGGGGTAGAAAAAATATAGGTAAATATGTTTAGGATCTCAGGATGGGAGAAGGATGTTTTCAACAAGACCTCTTCTATCTAAAGTTATTTGAAAGTCTAAAACCACAAGAGGTTAGTGTCTAAAACACATATGGAACTTACACCGGCTTGGGGGGGAAGACTAGGAAATTGACAGAAGGCAAAATCTAAACACTAACAAGCACACTTGACCAGCAATCAGAAGAGACTAATTAAACAAGGAGATGGTAAAAATTGTTGTTAAGTGCCAGAGAGAGGCAGAGAAAGAAGAACGCTCTCTCCCCTCTGGAAACCTGTCTGTAGCTCTTGGTACTGGGAGGGGGATGGACAAATCATCTAACAGTTGGCACCCTGCCGGCAACAGCCCATCAGAATTGGTGCCTGACCAGTTACATTGGAAGACCTTCCTGCAGCATGTATCCCAGCAAGACTCACACCTTGGTCCACAGAGAAATGTTGTTTGTTGTAGCATAAAGTTGGAGAAGCCCAACACTCAGGGAAATGGATGAACAAAATGATGGCTGTGCTTCAAATACCGTTCTTTTCAAGGGGTCAGATGCCCTGAGATAGATGGACATGCAGAAGCATAGATCTTGAAAATTAGAATCAAGTGAAAAAAAGTAAGAAATAGCCTGAAAGTCAAAGCACATATGATCTTTGTAAATTTTTTCAATGACAGTGTTGACAAAACACAATTTTTTAAAGGACACACATATACCAAAATTAATGCTAGGAAGATAGTTTGAAAGTCATAAACTAAGTAGACTAAATTGGATGCTGTGGAGGAGTGGAATGGACATGGGGAAGTGGGATGGCAGAGGAAATAATTAAGATACATACGTAGATACATACGTAGATACATACATACGTACATACATGAAACCAACCATGTAGAGACTTTGCATGAACACAAGGACGATGACATGTAATGAGCTGAAGGACATGATTAATTTAACTCTCTTTAGAAAGCTTAGATCCTAAGTCAGGGGAGAAGGGAAGGTCAATCAATAAATCAATATTAATTTCTCATTTCTATACTGCTTTTAGGAATTTGAGAAATGATTCAGCCAACTAGAAACAGAAGAGTCTAGATCGGTAGTCACTTCAATCTTTTTCCAATAAATATGAGGAGTCCCTAGTACGAGCAAGCAGTGTTTCAAGCCCTTGGGGGCGTCGGTGACCAGTACGTCCTCTTCCCTCAAAGACCTGACTTTCTAGCAGAGAGGAAGTTGTAGGATCTCAAAAATGAACTGTCCCCATTCAGAGCTGCTTTTCAGGCCTGGCCTTATTAAAGGGGAGGGCATTAAGAGGCAGGAGCTTTTATGTCCCTCCTTAAGAAACAAGCCCATCGCAAATTCATTCAAGACCTGCGTTTTTCATTTACATCCTTCAGTGCCTGATTCATACTGTGAACACTTGACCTGGCTGTTGAAGGAAGGACATTGAGGGAGAAAAGGAAGACCAGGGGGCAGGAAATCTATGTTATTTCAGAATGTCCCAGAAGATACCCAACATCCCAGATAGCACGTGGGATATGCCACCTGCCACGACGTTTCCTGCCTTGTGAACTCAGTTAAATAGAAAGACATATAAAATCCAAATTAAAATTCGATCTAAATGTAAATTAAAACACTACCTTATGTAATTAAACACTTAATAAATCGTCTCTACCAAAGAAAAGAATAAAGAGGTCACGTGGAACCAAGTAGCGAACATATTCAACAAGCATGAATATATATAGTATAAAATTTAGAATATATAGAATGCACATGTATATTTCATTATGTATATAAATATATATAAAACCCATGTAAAATTTTATGAGCATAAACATTTTCTCAAACTGCTTTTGTTGTTGTTATGTTGCCATTTTCTTCCCACAGCGCTGGTCAGACTGGGGACCCCGCCGTGTTTGGCCACTTGAGGGCACCACCTTGGTGAGCTAGTGACTCTCCAGGACATTGCAGAGGGGAGGCCAGATCAGCAAACTGGAAACCACAGGCCAAATCTGCCCACCACCTTTTTAGTACAACCTGTGAAAAGAATGAGTTTTATGTTTTCAAATGGTTAAAAAAAATCAAAAGAAAAATTGTATTTCATGATATGTGAAAATTATAGAAAATCCAGATTCCGCTGTCCACAAAGTCCATCACTGCTTTTGCTCTGCTCCATGATTTCTCATGACCTGCAAAGCTTACCATAGTTACTCTCTGATCCTTTGCAGAAAAAAATGTTTCCACTCTTGGACTGGAGAATTGTTTCCCACTGAGAATTGTTCAACGGAAAACGTTGTCCATCCTTGCTTCTCTTTCATTGCATCTGAACTGAGGCTGTAAGAAGAGTTGCTACCCATCGGAGACCCCACATATTCTAACATTCTCATAAGATTCCTCATCCCCTTCTTGGTTAGGACTCACTGCTTTAGGTCCTTAAGCCTTAGTGTGCAGCAAACTCTGAATTATTCCACTTTATTTTCTCCTCATCTCCCTGGGAGCCGGACCATATTTTAACCATGAGTGGTCGCCCAGAGCCTGCACAGAGCTTGGCTCATAATAAGCAGTTTGAAGGACTCCCCCCATCTCCGCACACTGACCTTAGAGTTTCTAACTTTCATGTCACTGCTCTAGTCAAAAACCTCCAGAGGCTGGATATTCTTGTCTTGAAAGCCTGGTTCTCTAGTTCTCTTGTGGACCAGCTGACCCTGAGCTGGGTCCCGATGCATCCCTTCGCCTAGACCCAGCAGGCTTCTAGACTGCAGTTTCAGCTAATTCCTCGTATAGGAAGGTAACGAGGAGAGTTTTATGTCCAAAAAACTCTGGGTTCATAGAATCCACTTCAAAAATGCTTTTTCTAGTCTGGAGAGTTCTCATATTTGACTATCATTTATAAACGATTTATAAAGTACCTCCTATGGGGCTAACACAACACTAAATACATCATATACAGGAGTCTCCAATCAGAATAACCTTGCTGTGTTGGGAGTCTTAGCCCCATTCACAGATGAGGAATGTGGAGTTCACTGAGATTGAAGGACTTCACACTGTTTCAGTAAGAATAGAGTCTGGATTGAAACTCAGATCTATCTTATTTAAAATCTGTGCACTTCCCACTGTACATGATTCTTTCACACTCAACCATACTGATTTATTAGAAAAATAAGCAAAATTCCATTTTGTGTATCAATAAGATCATAACCCTACCTCCACCGACATATAGAGTCCCAAACTCTCTCCTTGTATCAAAACATTTGCAGTGACTTTTTAATTTTTCATTGCAATGTCTCTTTAAGTCAACCCCTTATTCTTTTTTTCCCCTATTATTTAGCCAGGTTGCTAAGCTGGCACAGTGAAGTGGTGTTAAAGTGTCCCCAAATTAATAGTGCCTCATCAGCACTGAGGCAGGGCGTGAAATTACCTTCTGAAGTGCTACCTGAATGCAGTTAGCACCCCCTCTGCTGCTGACTTCAGACAAGAATGGGAACTCAGCAGAAATATCAGCAGGTCTGCATTAAACACCAGCAGAATCCTAGGGTCAGAGAGGTGAAGTCCTCCTCACCCATCAGTGTCCTTCAGATCACTCTGCTCCCGTGAGTTGGACTCTCTCCAACACACAGGGTGCGAGGCTTCCAGAGCTAGTTGTTCCTAATTGGAATCATTCTGTCCCTGGCTCACCCCTTAAATAGAACACATTGCATCTCCAAGCAACTAGATCAATCGTGAGTTGTGCTAATGGACAGGTCAGGGCAACTCCCTGGCACCATGGAAACACTGCCCCTGCTTTCAGTACTGGGTCTAACCTGCCAGGAAGCCCGTGCTGGATGGGAGAGATGCTGGGGGTGTGATAGAACAAAGGGGAGTTCAGTGGGGCCTCCGAGTGGAACTCTCTCCAAATAGGTGTTCTGGCAGCCAAGCCTGAATTGTGAATTTCCTCCCTGGTATAAACTCCAGTGATTCCCAAAGTGGCCAGTATCGGTCTTTAAAAGTTTTACAAGGCTTAAAAATCCTATTTGAGTTGAAAATTTACTCATTCATATGTTTATAAAATAAAGCAAACTCAGGCCAGGTCCATCTGTCCAACACCTGAAACGGCCACCTCTAGGCTAGAGAGGGACCACATAATTGACAAGAAGGTTGTAGCTGAGCGACGTGTTATGGTACAGTAGAAACTCCTGGTAGACATGGGTTCCCACAAAGATGAGGCAGATCCTTGCTGAGCCACTTACGGGATGTATGCTCTTAGAAATACTACTCACCCTTTTGAGTCTCTGTTTCTTCATCTGTAAAATACAGTTTATAATAATGCTGATCTAATAGAGTTAGTGTGAGAATTAAAGTCACATAAAGCTACTGGCACATAGTAAGCACCTTAATAACTATTAGTTATCCAAATAATGATGATAATGATGATGATGGTGATGATGCTGATAATGATAGTGATGATTGTGATGATGGTGGTGGTGAGGATGGTGATGATGATGATGATGGTGCGGTAGTGGTGATGATGATGGTGATGGTGATGGTGGTGGTGATGGTGATGGTGGTGAGGATGGTGATGGTGATGACGATGGTGGTGGTGAGGATGGTGATGATGTTGGTGGTGGTGGGGATGGTGATCATGATGGTGGTGGTGGTGATGGTGGTGGTGATGAGGATGGGGATGATGTTGATGATGATGGTGGGGTAGTGATGATGGTGATGATGGTGATGGTGATGATGCATCAGGAGCTCAGCCATCACAGCACAAATATGAACACTTACAGCATCTGGCTGTATCTAATGGGATAAATCAAACTTCTTAGAAGGTGAGTGAGCAGTGCTCCCTTAGTATGTCTTCCCCACTATTCTGTCCCTCAATAAGATTTTGCTAGGAGCTCCAGAGAGGAGAGAGGCAGAGGTCGTGCTTGCTCTCAAGGGGCCGAAGAGCTGTCATTGTTTTTTCATTAGACCTGATGAAGACCATGCCACGAGCCTTGAGTGTTAAGTTGGCAAGTAAGAGTCATTTTAGTCAGTCCTTATTTTTAAAGAAGATTTCTGTTGTAAAATATGATTTTAAATGTGTTCTTTCATCAACAATGACTTAATTCATAATAAACCAGAAAATTGAGTTCGCCCGCACATCCTCATGATATATTTGGTTAAGTGAAGCTAATCTAATATTGTAAAAATGAGAGTAATAATAACTAACATTTATTAAGTATCATTGCATGCCCTACACTTTATTCTAGCAAATATTGATTGAACACTTGCTGTGTTCCAGCCTGAGGATATCACAATTTAAAAAATGGGCAAAAATCTCCACCCTTAGTGAATTTGTATTCCACTGAAGGGAGACAGAAAATAAATAAACAAACAAATAAGCTAAGAATATGGTCTAAGAGATATGGAGCAAAATAAATGAGAGAGGGACCTACAGGGTACCATAGGGGCTGCCATTTTGAATGATGTGGTCATGAGGGTGGCATTTAGGCAAAGAATAAACTGATTTGTCAGGTTCAGAGTGGACATCGTGGGGAAGAGACTTTTAAGTAGATTAAGCAAAGGCCCTGTGGTAGGAGTGACTTTGGAGGAGTGATGGGGGCTGGTTCCATGGCTGGAACCCTCCAGGGGGAGATACAGTCAGGGAGTTAATGGGGCCAGATTACACAGCACCTCACAGGGCTCCGCCAACTCCTCACTTTCATTCCGAGTGAGACAGAAGTGGGCGGGAAGGGTGCTGAAGACTGGGAGCACTGTGTAAGACTTTTCCAAAAGCCCGCCCTGGTTGCTCTGTGGGGGTAATGGGAGAAGCCAGCGACCTGTTAGAAGTGGTGGTGACAATCCAGAGAGAGACAATGCTGGCTTGGATTAGGAGGTGATGAGGAATGTTGAGAAAAGTAACTGCATTTTGTGTATATTTTCAGGAGAGACCCATTGCAGATGGAGTGTGTGTGTTTTTGAGAGAGAGAATGAGAGTGGCTTTGAAGTGTTTGTCTGAGAAACAAGAAGGATAAGTCCATTTAAACAGAGGTCTGGAAGAATGGGAGAGGAGCATTTCGGCAGGGGTGAGGTGGGCCTGGCCTTGGGCATGCTGAGCTGCAAACACCTACTGGATACTCAAGGAAGGTTGAGTAGGCAGATGGTGTCTGAATTCAGGGGAGAGGACTGAGTGGGAGATATTATTTCTTATGCTTCAGTAACACTTTGAGGTGTTATTCACCTCCTTGTACAATGAAGGAAGCACAATTACAGAAGTAAACAATGACATTCATCTTGCTAATGAATCAGGATTTGAACCCAGTTCGGAAACTACTATTTAGTGTTCAGTGCCATCCTGTTCTGTTGGAGGTTTTAGATGTAAAGAGAAAATCCTCGTGTGTCTCTCTCATTTTTTAAAAAATCTTTGTAGCTCAGATCCAGAGCCAACTGGCCTCCCACTCACTTGAAAAAACTGTAAAATCCCATTTTCAGAGAGCCTTTCATTGGCTTTAAACACAGTCATGCTTCACAGTCCACCCAACAGAGAATTGTTTTTGGCAGAGACACCCAGAAATGATGTCACTCTCTGAGGACAGGGAAAACCCGTGTGCCTTTGATTCCTCTTCAAAACTGTCACAGGGGCTTCTCCTGCCTGGTGCTGGAGTGGTGTCAGCTGTTGCAACATTGTGGAAAGGACATTTTCAAGAAGTAGCAAGAATATTAAATATGTTTATGCCCTGTGACCTCAAAGTTCTAATTCTGATCATCTAATCTCAGGAAATCATCAGAATCACATAGAAATGTCTTATGCTGAAACATGTTCATCGCACTTGTAATGCTAGAATTTTTTTAAGGCATCTAATATCTAATGGAGAAATGATTAAGTAAATTACAGATGTCAAAAACTATTTTTAGAAAGAATCTGAAAAGCCATGGGAAATGGTTCTATTAAAATGTGAGTTGTAAGCGGCAGGATACAGCATCGTCTTTTGGTATGGTCTTTATATTGCAGTGATTTTTAAAATCAATTGGTAACTAATGGAATACGGAAAAAATGATATATATGTAAAAGGATGCTGTTAGGGCATGGACGGGACCTCATTTTCTTTTCTAGAATGAAAACTAAGGGCACTTGTGAACACAGAAGAACTTCCATTCTCAGCAGACACTTGCTGTTGGCTTACTGAGAGGTACCGCGTCAGCAAGACAGCTCCTACTATGACCACCTCTGATCCCCATCTCTGCCTACCCATGTAAATTGAATCTTGAAGAGACAGGAGAAGATACAGGAATGGTATGGAGAAGTTACATTCCTCCTGTCCTGCTCCATCCCTAGCCATTAGCTTGGAAATGCAAGATGTGTAGAAGGTTCCCATTCTCCAAGCCAAGCGAAAGAGGGGCCAAGAGAATCACTCATAAAAACTGGTGCAAGCCAGCAGGAAGGAGACACTGATTCCTCAGTTAACCGTTTGTTTGGCCGCCACACTGTGGCCCATCCCTAGATCAGCAAAGAAGAGGACAAGAGCACTTGGGGGGGACATGTCAAGTAGAGGAGAGACCCTCTTGAATCTGCGTTTCCCGAGACAGACATAAAACAGGTCCAGAAGGGCATGCTGGCCTAGGAGCTGATCTCAGTGGTCAAGGGAAGAGGGTGGGGCCACCTCCCAATGGGCAGAGTGCGAGAATCTGTGGCCACTTGTACTTATGTCCATTTTGTGGTCATAAATTATTTCTCCACAGGCAAAATGCACTTACTCCCTCCCAAGTCACCCCCCCAATCCCGTATCATTATGGCCTCAGCTTTAAGTTCAGAATCTCATCATCTAAATTGGGTCTGGGTGCCAACGAGGTTCATTGGGTGTGCTTTCTTAAATACGGCTCTTATCAAATGGAAGACCCGTGAAGTGAAGTGGCAAGTTCACTTCCCCACCCCCAGCATGCAAGCCATGATCCACACCATGTAACTGCGAGGGACATTCTGATTTAAAAAGGGCTTTGTGGGGGGGGATGTCAACTGAGTGGTCTCGTGGCTTCCCAAGGTCTGCCTGGCTGGCCAGATCTCCTCATGTCTTCAGCACTAGGAGGCCTCCAGAACCTCCACTCAGCTCACCCCTGCTCTGCTGGGCTGTGTAGAGTCTCACTGTGCACGTGCAGGTTAGCATTCAGTCAGACGTCAGCAAATCCTGTGCATGTTTCTGGAGCTACTTATCTGTGTAGTTCCATCCTTCTCTGTGGTACTCCATTCCACAAAATCCACCCATGATAGCAGCTCCAGATCACCAAAACCTCTGTGTTCTTTTTGACTTTTATCTCCCTCTGCAATGTTCTAGAAAGTTCCCCAAGCCAGAAAAATGGAACAGTCAGGGGCTCATTTCATATGTTTCCTGTCTCTCAGGGATCATCGTCATGCCACGTCTCTTGTCTTCTTTGCCCAGTTCTTCATGTACAATGTATGGCGCTCAATAAAAAAAGCCAGACACACCAGGAGACAAGCTGGTATGAATGGAAAACAAAATAGGAAATTGAAACAGACCACGGGTGATATAAATAATGGAGTTATGCAATAAAGATACATAATCTAGAAGATAAAAAACAGGATTGAGAATTTTGGCAGAAACTATCAAATAATTAAAATTTTAGAACAGAAAAAATATAGTAATAAAAACTAAACACCATGGACTTCTTTAATGGAAGATTAAAGCAAGCCAAGAGGAAAACTTGTAAATGGAAAGACATCAAGAATCAAAGGAGATGTGAGAAAAGATGGGTAAATACAGAAGACAGGGTGACGGAGCCCATAAAGACAGAAGGTCCAGAATGGGGCAGCAGAATATTTAAAGAGATAATGGCTGGGAAGTTTACAAATCCAACTAAAGGCATCAAGCTAGAGGTCTCAGAATCTCTACAAATCCCAAGCAGGATAAATGAAAGGAAAAATTACACCTAAGCACATCATAGGAAAACTGCCAAAGACCAAAGGGAAAAAACCCTCTTAGAAACAACTAGAGCAAAGAACAACAGTAACAGAGAGGAGGGGTTTACTCTGTGGGAGGGGAAAAGGCAGGATTCAGGGAAGAGGCCCGCTCTACTTGGGAGGCGGGATTTAAGCTGGGCCTTGAAAGATGGCCATGGCTTTGGATGAAGGGTCTTCAAGGTGGAGGAATGGTCAACAAAGACCCCAGAGAAGTGGAAGGTCAGGACTCCTGCTTCTATAGGAACTCGTGCACTTGGACCTGGAAAGGTAGCTCAGGGACAGTCTGGGAATGACCTAGAATGCCTCCTCAGGAGTGTGAACTTCCTCCTGAAGGTAGCGGGGCACCATTGACAGTTTTAAATCAGGGCATTGACTAAAGAAACAAGAGGCAGGTGGTGGGGAGAAAAGACCCAGGTCTCCTTGTACAACATTGATAGAGACGATATGAAAATAGCCCTCATCCCTGACCTCAAACACAATACACAGTCTGACAGGGGAAGGGAGGCATGGGGTTGCTCATTTACTCGGCACTTCCTTTGTGCCATTAATAATAGAGACACCATAATAAAGCTACACATTCACAAAGGCACCGGAATGTTAGCTTTCATTAAGATGTCCTTGGGAGGCCATTCATTTACTTTATCTTGTCTGTCATCTCAAGCTCCTTTCCTGTCTCTGTCCCTTTTGCATGCTTCTCGAAACACCGCACTCCTACTTTGGGGCCTAACATTTATTCATCGTTTACGGTCTTCATCCCACCTACCTACATTATTCTGAAAATACTTCCATTATAGCAGTTACTTCATTTTAACGTAGTAATCCGTGTGCGAGCACTGGTAATGCACTGCACTAGCCCATGAGCATCTCCAAGGCGGCACCCACCTTACCCACCTTGTGTTCTCGGCACTCAGCGAAAAATCCAGACTGTCAGAGCAGCCATGACCTCCAATATTGCTGGTCATTACGATCTTGAGTAAAAAGGAGTATGGCCGGTTGCACCTTGGCTCTTAAAGCTTTAACCCAGGAATGACTGACCGGTTTTGTTTTCTTGGCAGAAGCAACCAATGTGGCTTCACTTGACTTCATAGGGGCAGGAAAGTGCAACACTTTTTACGTGCCAAGAGGAGATCTGCAAATTTTGCTGGACCAACGACTGCCACAGTGGCCAAGCCTTCAACCACTGATGGGATAACGTCATAAGTTTTAAGGATTAATACTGTGGGTGTGAAGTGCCTAGAAAGTGGAAATGCTACACAGATATTATTTTTAAGTTATCACAGAAGTAGAATGCTGTGGATGTTCTCCTAAGGGGAAGAGTAAATCCAACACTATGGGAAGACTGAACTGCAACAATGGCAATCGAAAGATAATTAGAATTTGGACACGTGGGGTGGTGGAACAGGCACTCCGGGTGGAGGAAACAGCGCAGGTCTGGAGACAGGATGGGAAAAGGCACATTGANCCACTGATGGGATAACGTCATAAGTTTTAAGGATTAATACTGTGGGTGTGAAGTGCCTAGAAAGTGGAAATGTTACACAGATATTATTTTTAAGTTATCACAGAAGTAGAATGCTGTGGATATTCTCCTAAGGGGAAGAGTAAATCCAACACTATGGGAAGACTGAATGGCAACAATGGTGATCGAAAGATAATTAGAATTTGGACACGCGGGGATGGTGGAACAGGCACTCCGGGTGGAGGAAACAGCGCAGGTCTGGAGACAGGATGGGAAAAGGCATATTGGNAAGGCACATTGAACGAATGGCATTACCTAGCATCGCTTGAGAAGGCATCTGAGGCAAGTATCATTTCTACAGGGAAGAGCTGCCAATGACCAGCTGGAAAATAAAATGCCAGCTGTGCCATCTTCAGAAGCAAAGGTGCCCATATGCAAGAACCCAGATGCCATGGATACGCAGGAGGTGGCCCGACCCCAAGACCACAGTCACGCTAGCAATCAGATGAGCTCATCTTCCTCCCGAGAGCTCATTACACAGCCTGGCGTCTGAGACGTCTCTGCCACTCATAGCCACCCAGACAGAGCTACAGAGATGAGATCATCGTCATCTTTTTAAAAAAATCACCATTTAAACAGCCGAAATGCTTGGCCTCATGCTGTCAGGAAAGCTGTCACCATGGAAAAGAAAAAGAGAAAGTCCCCAAAATTAGTGTTGAATCTCTTCCAAGAACTGTCAATATTTTTGGAAGCCCCCAGAGAACAAATGCTTTCCTGAGCCTGGCAGGATCTGCAGTGTTGAAAAGACATTGACTCCAGGCTGATTGATGATGGCCAGTCCGTGCCATGTTCAGTGGGTGACATCTAAGACAGGCAGCTAGCAGGTGGAATGGGAATACAGCACCCCATCTATAGGCTGATGAGAACACATGCAAAAATAGCTCAGAAGCCTC
>NC_048226.1:95007012-95010811 GCF_002007445.2 Ailuropoda melanoleuca | reverse complement strand
AGGTGGAATGGGAATACAGCACCCCATCTATAGGCTGATGAGAACACATGCAAAAATAGCTCAGAAGCCTCAGCGCAGGAAACATAATAGAGCCCTGTGTTTATATTTGTAGCCTGAGCTTTCCTGGTTTTACACTGACCTGCTAAATAAAACTGCACTTCAAGGTGGGCCTCTCCCGAATCTTTTCTTTGGGTGTCTCCGTGGATGTGCCAGTCCTATGGGTCATTGTATTGATAAGAGTAAGGGTGCTCNTGGGTCATTGTATTGATAAGAGTAAGGGTGCTCTCAAAATAGGAGAACTCAAGAAGGGCTTATTCAGAGGACGATTTACTTAGAAAGACGTGGGAAAGCTAGGGAGGACTCACCAGAACTAGTGAACCGTGGCGTTGTCACCGTCATCCTCGATCCCTAGCTGCCCTAGGAGAGGAGTGATCTGGGGGCAGCTCAGTCAAACCCTGAAGGAGCAAACTATGGGGGGCTTGACGCTGACCACGCCCCTCTAATGGGTAGCGAGCTCTTCCTGGAAAAAGACCTGCGGCAGCACAACCTACATATAGACTATGGTCTTCCTTACTCCCTGCTTGGATCCGCTTCTCCATATACGTTTGGGGATTCAGCCCTCCAGGACCCCGGTGGGCGTCTCTTTCTAAGCGGAAACTTAGAAAGGAGGGAAGTTAGTAGGACAAACGACTCACCTTCAGCTACCAGATCGTGGTCCTTCGTTTCTTCTGCTGGTACCAGCTGAGTATTGCTCTCATCTTCTGCCCATCGTTTTGCCCCTAAGGATGCCCCATTGCATGAACCATCTCCATCATCCCCTGTGTGTTGGGACCTCCTGCTTGACACCTGTTATAACCACCTCGTTAAACGCTGCCAGCTGGCCTGTGCTGTTTTAGGATCCCATCATCCCATTGCTATTTGCAAGCCAAGCTGTTTCATTGCCTCTCCTGCGTTGGCCCTGGCCCACAGAGGAGATCCCCCACTTTTTGTGATGCCGGTGCCCTCTCAACAGAGCATTCTTTACGTTTGCAGTAAATGATTTGTCCTCTGAGTGGGTCTTCCGCAATGTAGAAGGGGTCAGTCTGTTTCAGCATGCCCTCTCCTCTGAGCCTTCCCCACCTGCCATGGCAAGTCCAGCATTTCAACTTCTCTCAGCTTAAGCCATTGCTTTTTCCATGCTTCCAGGGTCACCCTGGGTCCTTGGCAGGATGCTAAATTCCCTTAGACTCAGAAGCATTGCACCTGATTAGATGAACTCTATAAAATCGGTAAACTCTATCCGTTCTGCCTCCTTCGATCAAGTACCCTCTAGAACTCACTGCGTGCACACTCCTGGGCTTTGGGCAGAAGGGAAGGCTAGGTCTACCTCCTGTCTTCTCATCAGAAGGGAGCCGTTCACACCTCATTCTGTGCCCCTAGTCTTATTTTATTGCATTTCTCAGATTACAAATACTGTGACTATTCCTGCTGCTAATGAGATAAATGGTCCTGTAGAGGAGGACGTATTTTCTCATCTCGGAGATTTCTTTCTTGAGAGGCAAAGGCAGACCAAGGGACCCTGGTCTGTAGCCAGGATCACAGGAGGGTGATTCAGTGAAGACCCCAGAGGACAGGGGAGGGGTGGGATCGAACCAGGAGAAGCTGAGGCAAGACCGGCTTCACAGAGGAGAAGGCCAGGTGTGCCCAAGGACCCTGTAGAAGAGAATTGGAGAAGGCTGTGGGGGAAGCGAGTAGGAGGATGACAGCGACCTGTACAAGCGCTGGCGGAAGAGCCAGGACACGGGGGCAGCTTGAGGCCTTCCTGTTTGCTCACTACCCTCTGCTTTTCTCCTTTCTATTCCGTTGGTACCGAACACGGTGCCAGCACAGAGAGGGTTATGTCTGCCAGTGAAGATCCCATGCAGCTAGATTACTAAACCTGGAAGCAATTTCTCCTCTTTTCTGAATTATCATATCCCTTCTCTGTATCTCTCTGGATCACTTTCAATATTAGATTGTTGATACTTGCGTGCAGGTTTTAAGAGCTCTCCTTCCCTGCATTGTGAGCTTTATGAAAGTGATCTATTATTTACTTCCGCAACCCCTCCCCCTCAGGGTCCAGTGCAGAGCTTGGCGCATATGTAGTGTCTGATAGCATTTGTTCAGTGAATGAATGAAGCAGGGTAAATGAGTGAATGAGAGGTCCCTTATATGATAGGCTTTTTATTACATATAACTTATTGAATATGCATATTAAATCAACATAAATGTACAGAGGGGGTCAGGAGGAAACCAAATATCAGATACTAAGGAAAACTATCTATGCAAAGTGTTTCTTAAAGTGCTTTGGAAAGAAAGCCTAGAAAAGGAAAAGTTTTTCCACCTGTTATTTCTCATTTATTCATTAATTATCCCAAATTTCTATTTAAATGTTGTTAATGTGTCTACTAAAATTATCTGTTAAGGCAACATCTCAGACCTCATGCTGGAGAAGCAGCCAGCTAGCTTCTTTTCACACTTAACAGCTAATTTCAGAGGTGAGACTAAGTACCCAGCTCTGTGAATATTTGAGATTTTAAAATTATCCTGGTTTTAAAATGATCCCGGGGGCGCCTGGGTGGCACAGTGGTTAAGCATCTGCCTTCGGCTCAGGGCGTGATCCCAGTGTTATGGGATCGAGCCCCACATCAGGCTCCTCCACTATGAGCCAGCTTCTTCCTCTCTCACTCCTCCTGCTTGTGTTCCCTCTCTCACTGGCTGTCTCTCTCTCTGTCAAATAAATAAATAAAATCTTTAAAAAATAAAATAAAATAAAATAAAATGATCCCGAATCCTCAGGCAACACCCACCGCAGAGTTCACAGGGGATATACATAGATAGGGGCTCAGGTGTATACCGTGTACTAATGTTTCGTGTCTTAGTCTCCCCAAGACCTCATGAGATATTAATAATAATCCCTACTTTAAAAACGAGACTTTGCAATCACAAAGATGCCATTCTTGGCTCAAGGCCACATGGTCATTAACTCTCAAAAGTCTGAGCCTAGTCTGCGTCATCACTTGTTCTTCACCCTCCTGGGAGGTGAGGGTGTAGGAAACTCCACACACACGGTCCCTAGAGCTGTTCATTCATTGCGACAACAAACCTCCTGGATGTCGTGTGTGCCGGGCCCTTTTCTAGGCACTAGGATACAGTGGTGAGTGAGGGAGAGAGAAGTAATATCTGTCCTCCGGGAGCTTCAAGGGTAGCAGGGCAGAGGGTGGGAGGTGGGACAGACCATGAAGATAAGTAAGTAAAATTATGATAGAAACGGGTAATTAAAACAGGGAAGAGTAATGGGGAGTAACGGGGGAGATTTCATTGAGATCGGGTGCCCAGGGATAATGACTGGAGAGAAGTGGTTATTTGAGAAAAGAGCATCAGGTAGAGAGAGCCTGAGGCAGGACCCTGCGGAGCCTGTGTGAAGTGTAGCAGGAACGCAGGTGTGGCTGGAGCCAGGTGGGCACAGGGGAGTAAGAAGTAAGATGGGAAAGGGAGTGGGGCGTTGGGGGTTGGGGGCAGGCCTTGTAGGGCCACCATAGAGGTCCTCACAAAGACATGGCTTCTCCCCTGGGTGAAACAGACCAATGGAGGGTTAGAGCAAAGAGACATGTTCTGATTTTCCTTTTAACAGGCACATCATGGGGGGTGGGGGTATGTGAGCTGACTCATTTATTCTCCTGGGACCTTTGCTCCCAGCTCCCAGGATCTACCCATTCCCATCCCTAGAACTCAGACCTTACTTAGCCAGATCCACTTCCTGCTCCAGGAGGAAGGAGAG
>NC_048226.1:94999108-95006506 GCF_002007445.2 Ailuropoda melanoleuca | reverse complement strand
CTACCCTCTGCTTTTCTCCTTTCTATTCCGTTGGTACCGAACACGGTGCCAGCACAGAGAGGGTTATGTCTGCCAGTGAAGATCCCGTGTAGCTAGATGACTAAACCTGGAAGCAATTTCTCCTCTTTTCTGAATTATCATATCCCTTCTCTGTATCTCTCTGGATCACTTTCAATATTAGATTGTTGATACTTGCGTGCAGGTTTTAATAGCTCTCCTTCCCTGCGTTGTGAGCTTTATGAAAGTGATCTATTATTTACTTCCGCAACCCCTCCCCCTCAGGGTCCAGTGCAGAGCTTGGCGCATATGTAGTGTCTGATAGCATTTGTTCAGTGAATGAATGAAGCAGGGTAAATGAGTGAATGAGAGGTCAGTGATGCTCCCTTATGTGATAGGCTTTTTATTACATATAACTTATTGAATATGCATATTAAATCAACATAAATGTACAGAGGGGGTCAGGAGGAAACCAAATATCAGATACTAAGGAAAACTATCTATGCAAAGTGTTTCTTAAAGTGCTTTGGAAAGAAAGCCTAGAAAAGGAAAAGTTTTTCCACCTGTTATTTCTCATTTATTCATTAATTATCCCAAATTTCTATTTAAATGTTGTTAATGTGTCTACTAAAATTATCTGTTAAGGCAACATCTCAGACCTCATGCTGGAGAAGCAGCCAGCTAGCTTCTTTTCACACTTAACAGCTAATTTCAGAGGTGAGACTAAGTACCCAGCTCTGTGAATATTTGAGATTTTAAAATTATCCTGGTTTTAAAATGATCCCNAATTTCTATTTAAATGTTGTTAATGTGTCTACTAAAATTATCTGTTAAGGCAACATCTCAGACCTCATGCTGCAGAAGCAGCCAGCTAGCTTCTTTTCACACTTAACAGCTAATTTCAGAGGTGAGACTAAGTACCCAGGTCTGTGAATATTTGAGATTNGTTTTAAAATGATCCCGGGGGCGCCTGGGTGGCACAGTGGTTAAGCATCTGCCTTCGGCTCAGGGCGTGATCCCAGTGTTATGGGATCGAGCCCCACATCAGGCTCCTCCACTATGAGCCAGCTTCTTCCTCTCTCACTCCTCCTGCTTGTGTTCCCTCTCTCACTGGCTGTCTCTCTCTCTGTCAAATAAATAAATAAAATCTTTAAAAAATAAAATAAAATAAAATAAAATGATCCCGAATCCTCAGGCAACACCCACCGCAGAGTTCACAGGGGATATACATAGATAGGGGCTCAGGTGTATACCGTGTACTAATGTTTCGTGTCTTAGTCTCCCCAAGACCTCATGAGATATTAATAATAATCCCTACTTTAAAAACGAGACTTTGCAATCACAAAGATGCCATTCTTGGCTCAAGGCCACATGGTCATTAACTCTCAAAAGTCTGAGCCTAGTCTGCGTCATCACTTGTTCTTCACCCTCCTGGGAGGTGAGGGTGTAGGAAACTCCACACACACGGTCCCTAGAGCTGTTCATTCATTGCGACAACAAACCTCCTGGATGTCGTGTGTGCCGGGCCCTTTTCTAGGCACTAGGATACAGTGGTGAGTGAGGGAGAGAGAAGTAATATCTGTCCTCCGGGAGCTTCAAGGGTAGCAGGGCAGAGGGTGGGAGGTGGGACAGACCATGAAGATAAGTAAGTAAAATTATGATAGAAACGGGTAATTAAAACAGGGAAGAGTAATGGGGAGTAACGGGGGAGATTTCATTGAGATCGGGTGCCCAGGGATAATGACTGGAGAGAAGTGGTTATCTGAGAAAAGAGCATCAGGTAGAGAGAGCCTGAGGCAGGACCCTGCGGAGCCTGTGTGAAGTGTAGCAGGAACGCAGGTGTGGCTGGAGCCAGGTGGGCACAGGGGAGTAAGAAGTAAGATGGGAAAGGGAGTGGGGCGTTGGGGGTTGGGGGCAGGCCTTGTAGGGCCACCATAGAGGTCCTCACAAAGACATGGCTTCTCCCCTGGGTGAAACAGACCAATGGAGGGTTAGAGCAAAGAGACATGTTCTGATTTTCCTTTTAACAGGCACATCATGGGGGGTGGGGGTATGTGAGCTGACTCATTTATTCTCCTGGGACCTTTGCTCCCAGCTCCCAGGATCTACCCATTCCCATCCCTAGAACTCAGACCTTACTTAGCCAGATCCACTTCCTGCTCCAGGAGGAAGGAGAGGGCAGAGGGTGTTTTGAGTTGTTCCAGGGAAACACTAAAGGGAGACATGGATCCCCGATCTTCATAAGCGTGCAATTTCACCGGCCACAGCATCATTCTCTGGGATGTGCCCTGTGCTGCCTGCTGTGTCCTGGAACAGGGTCAGAAGGCCTAGGGGTTGAATTGTGACCTTGCACTACCTGGTTGTGAGACTTCAGGCAAGTCCCTTGGCCTCTCGGTACCCCGAGTTCCTCATGTCACGTAGGGGATAGCATACCTGCCTGGTAGGGCTTTGGCAAGTGGAATCATAGATGGAAAAGTAGTTTGGAGAGAATTATTTTCCAATTCTTACCCACCAGTTATTCCTGGGTGAGCCCCACAGGCTGCACTGGGTGTCAGAGCCCTCGTGTCAGGGAGGCAGGTGGCTAGCATGGTGGGGTACAAAGCTGTGGACCCAAAGTCAGGTTGCCTGGGCTCCACCACTTCCCCCACCTACCCAGTGGGACACTAGGGAATTAGCTGGTGTCCCTGTGTCTTCACCTCTGCTTCTGACTCTGTCCCAAGCCAAGGACCGCCTGACGCAGGATAGAGAAGCCCAGCTCCTCGAGTTGGGACAGACTGTCTGGGCTCCCCTTAGGCCCCAGAGTTTCCTGCGGGATCAGGCTGGAGACTTGGCCTGAAGTGGCCTCCCACCGCAGGACTTCTTTCTGCGTCCTGTTCTGCTTCCTCTGCTCCTTGAGCAGGTTCTCCTGGGAACACATCCTCTGAGTTCGTCCGCACACGAATCCTCATGCCAGTGTCTGCTTCTGGGGAAGCTAGTCTAAGTTGCTTTTGTTCAATGGAAAATGCATTTACCAAAACGAAAGCACTGGTCGTTAAGGAGCCTCTCCCTGGACTCCAAGACAGGGTGGAGCATGGCTGCAGGGGTCCCAGTGGTAGACCACGTGGACCGGAGCTAGAAGAGCACTGGAGGGGTGGAGAGGAGAGGTGGGCACGGAAAGGGGGTGACTGGGTGTGGACACAGAGGGGGGGAGGCGGGCAGAAGACCAGGATGCCTCCACATTTGTGGCTTGTGAGATCAGGTGGACCCAGAGCGGGGAAAGCAAGGAGCAGGAGATGGGTGGAAGGTCCGTTTGGGCATGAGCTTGTTAGGTGTGCGGGGCACCCAGGTGGAAACCCTTGCCACGGCGACGCGGGGAAGGGAGGCTTCGGGCACGGAGGCAGGCGTGAGGCTCAGGGTGCTAAGTCTATGTATCTGGGCTACAAACCTGTTAAAGCAGCAGATATGAACACGCGAGGGAGAGGAATCTCACGGAAGCGGCGCTTGGGAAAATACAAATCAGGCACAAGCAAAACAAAACTCTAAGTCCCACAGAATAAAGTCCTTCCCAGAAATTGCTGATTCCCTCCGCGCCCCCAGCTAATCCAACTTCTCTCTCCGTCCTTGAACTGATGTCCTCTTTAAAGTTAACGTGCTTTGAAATGGTTGCATCTGCCCAATTCACAAGTGTTCTCCTCTCCGAGCCCCATTTCCCACCCCGTCATTCTCTAACCTAGAGTGCCCACCTGATCGGGCCGCTGGGGGGATCAGGGAACTCAACGGGGCCCAGCCCAGGCCTCCGAGCGCAGTACGTGCCGAGCAAATAGCACTGGCTCGCCCCCTGTCACATGCGGACACGCAGATTCTCTTCGTGAATTACAAGGAAGGAGGGAAGGAAGGAAAGAAGGGAGGAAGAAGGGAGAAAGAGAGAAAAAGAGAAAGAGAGGGAAGGAGGGAGGAAGAGAGGAAGGAGAGAGAGAAGGAAAAGAAAGAAAAGAAAGAACGAACTTTTCGAAGAAAAGACTAGGTTTTTGAAGATTACAATATGTCTGAAGTCTGATTTTTTAATTTAATTAAGTTGTCTGCCCAACATGACTTTGTTGACCAACTATGAGCTTGGTAAAGATTTCCGTGGCTGGCGGAAGAGGAGGAGTTCAGGAGATAGCCACCCCCAGCCTCGTGGGAAAGGCACATGAAGATTGAGTCATCCTGCGGGGTGGGGGTGGGGTCGGGGGGTGTGAAGACATGCCGAAGAGGAGGCCCAAAGAGAAAGGCACACATCACTTCTTTCACAAATTTTTTTTTTTTCCTATGAGACCAGAAGATTTTCCTACTTCCTCTATACACAGAAATTTTGTGGCCATTCTTTTGGGACACATTGACAATTGTGAGAATGTTTTGAGTTCTGCTCTTTCTCTCTCACTGTCCGTAACGTGTCTGTTGAAACGAATAGCAACCTGACCTAGGTGTTGACATCACTGAGGTCGCGCACGGTGTCCTGGCATGTTCTTTTCACATGCTCAGTGCTTACACAGTGCCTGATAAATAGAATTTTTGAGTCAATAAATGTGTGTTGGGTGGCTGAATGAATGAATGAACGGACAATGACATTCAGTATTCCTGAGCAGGGGACAATCCATTGAACAGGGAAGAGCACATCCCCCTGGGAGAAAGAAGACAGAGGAAAGCCCAGTACAAGGCCTTTGGAGCTGCAATCTGTATTTTAGGTGGGAACCATGCTGAGGTGGACGGTTTGTGGGCCAGGGCTCCAGATATTATATTAAAAATTAAATCTGCATGTCTTATTTATTCTACAGTGTGTTTTGCATTCCAGACAATGCTGGAAATATTTTGAAAGTTTTCGTTAATATTAAATTAGAATTCCAGCATGTCTGAGCTGGAAAGCACTGGATTTCTTGCAGATTTTGCAAATAACCTGAGAAAGCACTTTCATTAAAGTGAATCACTTCAAACTTCAAGGGAATTTGAAGCCCTTTTAGTCCATTCTCTATTTTAAAGATCAAGAAGCTGTGGCCCCAAAAGGGGAGGTGGTTTGGTCAAGGCCTGCATGTCATGCATTGCTTTGTAAAGGCCAGGTCGACCTAGCTTCAGGACCCTGGCCAGAGGCTAGTTAGCTTCCCTTCCTTAGCAGCCTCATACCTAAGTCCACAGTCCCAAAGACCTTCCTCATGACTCTCATACTTCAGGCCTTGACACCCACCCTAATAGCCCCAGGGCCAGGTACCAGACCAACAGGGACGGCCCGATGCCCCAGAGCCTACACAATTATTTAAACTAGCCAATCCAGAGCCTGATTGCCAGGCCTTCACCCATCCCCGCCTAAGGAGACCACAATAAAGGTGATTGCCCATGGCTCCCTCCTCTCTCTCTGCCTCATGGCTGACCCCAGCACGTCCCAAGTGACCCTGCGTGGCATTCTGTGTTCTCCCCAGGGAGCTGTGAGTCTACTCTTTGCAGTTTCTCTTTTTTGTTTTTATTTATTTATTTATTACTTAAATTGTAGTTAGCATACAATGCAATATTGGTTTCTGGGGTAGAATTCAGTGGTTCATCACTTACATACAATACCCAGTGCTCATCACAACAAGTGCCCTCCTTAATGCCCATCCTCCTCCATCAACCCTCAGTTTCTTCTCTATCATGAAGTTTGTTTCCCTCTCTTCTTCCCCACCCCTTCCCATATGTTCTTCCACTGTCTTTCTTAAATTCCACATATGAGTGAGATCATACAGTATTTTCTTTCTCTGACTTATTTCACTTAGCATAATACACTCTAGCTCCATCCACATCATTGCAAATGGCAAGACTTCATTCTTTCTGATGGCTGAGTAATATCCCATTGTGTGTTTTTATATATATGTAACACATCTTCTTTATCCAGTCATCAGTTGATGGACATTTGGGCTCTTTCCATAGTTTGGCTATTGTTGATAATGCTGCTGTGAACATCGGGGTGCATGTGCCCCTTCAAATCTGTAATTTTCTATCCTTTGGGTAAATACCTAATAGTGCAATTGCTGGGTAGTAGGTAGTTCTATTGTTAACTTTTTGAGGAACTCCCACACTGTTTTCCAGAGTGGCTGTACAAGCTTGCATTCCCACCAGCAGTGTAAGAGGGTTCCCCTTTCTCCACATCCTCTCCAACATCTGTTGTTTCCTGTGTTGTTGATTGTAGCCATTCTGACAGGTATGAAATGCTATCTCATTGTGGTTTTGATTTGCATTTCCCTGATGATGAGTGATATTGAGCGTCTTTTCATGCACCTGTTAGCCATCTGGATGTCTTTTTTGGGGAAATGTCTGTTCATGTCTTCTGCCCATTTCTTGCTAGATTTTTTGTTTTTTGGGTGTTGAGTTTGATGATTTCTTCACAGATGTTTGGATACTAACCCTTAATCAGATACATCATTTGCAAATATCTTCTCCCATTCCACAGGCTGCTTTTTAGCTGTGCTTGTTGTCTCCTTTGCTGTGCCACAGCTTTTTAACTTGATGAAGTCCTAATAGTTTATTTTTGCTTTTGTTTCCCTTGCCTCCGGAGATGTGTCTAGTCAGAAGTTGTTTCAGCTAAGGTCGAAGAGTTTTCTGCCTGTGTTCTCCTCCAGGGTTTTGATGGTTTCTCTTTTTTGATCTGCCCCTGGCTTCACCACACCTTATCCAAGGTAATATGGTTAACGCAGGCCCATGGAGATCTGAGCCCCTGACTGAAGCTCAATGAAGATTTGAACCAGGAACACAGGTTGCCTGGCTCAATCCGCAGACCTTTCCAGCACTTTTAGATGGAGGTTATGTAATTTCTCCCTTAAATATACTATTGGCATTTTGCTTCATTAAGCTTATTGTTCTTTCTGGGGATGCTGTGTGATCACCTAGGTAAGAAGCCAAGCATGCTCTCTAACACAAACCCCGCAAAAGTGAAAATCCATGCCCATCTCTCGGTAAAGCTTTAGCCCATCCAGCAAGGGCTGTGAAATTCGACAGAAAGTCCTACTTGTGGCTGATTTGAGTGCGTTCTGCCACTGCCTGTTTCTTTCAGCTCCTCAGTGGCCTTGAAAAAATGCCCACGCGCCTGTCCCCATGAGGAACTTTTCCTTCCTGCAGACTCAGGCATGATGCGTACTTCACTTTGGCAGATGCCTAAAGTTCAGGGCCACGGAAGTGACGTTTGAGTAGCCTGTCCAAATGGATCTTTTTTTAGTCTTAAACTAATGTCAGTTATAGTTATGTGGATAGTTGAATTACTAAGTACAATTTCCTTTTTTTTTTTTTAAGTGGGCATGCCCCTTATCTATTTATTTTTATTTTATTTTTTTTAAAGATTTTATTTATTTATTTGACAGAGATAGAGACAGCCAGTGAGAGAGGGAACACAAGCAGGGGGAGTGGGAGAGGAAGAAGCAGGCT
>NC_048226.1:94997102-94997272 GCF_002007445.2 Ailuropoda melanoleuca | reverse complement strand
CTACCCTCTGCTTTTCTCCTTTCTATTCCGTTGGTACCGAACACGGTGCCAGCACAGAGAGGGTTATGTCTGCCAGTGAAGATCCCGTGTAGCTAGATGACTAAACCTGGAAGCAATTTCTCCTCTTTTCTGAATTATCATATCCCTTCTCTGTATCTCTCTGGATCACT
>NC_048226.1:94877184-94997002 GCF_002007445.2 Ailuropoda melanoleuca | reverse complement strand
GTGTCTGTTACCTGCAAGTACCAGACCCTCCTCCAGTGTGAACCGGGCTCGTCGATGAGAAGACATGTGTCTCACAGGAGGAGGGGTTGGCTCAGCCCTGCTCTGGGCGGACCTCGCCCTGGGCTGGGAGCACTGAGGCTACAGCAACGTTCTGGTGTCACACCCCAAGGTGATATGGAGAGACGGAAGACGATCAGCTCCTCTAAGAGTTCATTTCCCAGAAGCCACACCAGAGGCTTCCTTCTCGTGCCTCACTTCCTAGAAATAGGTCAAAGACTCGTTTCTGAACCAGCCGCTGGCAGGGAGGATGGAATTAACGTGATTAGCATGGACTCTTCCAGACGGGGACCACCAGCAATGCCTTCATTATATAGGCTTTTGCAGGCGGACACCATGTTCAACACCTTACACAGAGGTAGAGTCCTCAAATGAAGATTCTTGTGAAGACTCTCAGGGCCTGTTTGCGTTTAAATTTGTCCATCTGTTTTTTGGTTCGCACATGCCAGATGTCACGGTGGGCAGGAACCCGGCCGGACCTGGTGCAGACCCTTGTCTACCTAAGATCTTGAGGACCAGGGTATTTGCTTGGCCTCTTGAAGGATCTATTAGCAGGTCAAAAAAATTGATGGACATAGTAGGACCTCATAGGCTTGTTGTGAGATGGAACTGTTGTGATTTTGGAATATAGGTGAGGTTTTGTGGGGTGGGCTCCGGAGCCAAAGGCCAAGAAAGAATTCTTGAGGCATCTTTGGTGCAAAAAGGGGGTTTTATTAAAGCCCTGGGACAGGACCCGTGGGCAGAAAGAGCTGCTGCCCCAGGGTTGGGAGGGGTGGCTGATTACATACGTAGGAGTTGAGGGACGTAAAGAAAAGGGAGGTTTTCAAGAGGACTTTCATATCCTAAAGAGGACCTACAAGATACCAGAGGCCTTGCCATCGTAAAATTAAGGTTGTTTTTCCCTCTAGTAAAGCAATGACATTAAGACAGTTGGGACTTCTTGGAAGAATAGCACACATACCCCACCCAGGAGTCTGGGGGGGCGGGGGGGGGCAGGGTGTCAGCTTATGCTTTGTCCTCAGCCGGCCTTCTGCTTCCTCATCAGAACTAGGTAATCAGTACAACGTAGCACAAAGTAGTAGCTCAGACCTGGCTGATGCGGGAAACAAAGGCGAAAGAGAAATCACTAAATTCCCTCGCTACCTAGAGCCCCAGACAAGTCCTTGAAACAGGCAGAGTGACATTCCTCTTGGGACTCAACTGCCTCTATGTTAGTACTTTGCTAAGGGCAAAGGCAGTCCTAGCCCGACCTCCCCCCACCTCCCCAGGATCCTGTAAGCCTACTTTAACATATAAAAATTCTTTTAGAAATTTCCTTTATCATAGCAGCAATGTCCACAATAGCCAAACTGTGGAAGGAGCCGAGATGCCCTTCAACGGACAAATGGATAAAGGAGATGTGGTCCATGTATACAATGGAATATTACGCAGCCATCGGAAAGGATGAATACCCATCATTTGCAACAACATGGATGGAACTGGAGGGGATTATGCTAAGTGAAATAGGTCAAGCAGAGAAAGACAACTCTCATATGGTTTCACTCATACGTGGAACATAGGAATAGCATGGAAGACATCAGAAGGAAGGGAAAAACGAAGGGGGGGAAATCGGAGGGGAAGACGAACCATGAGAGACTTGGACTCTGGGAAACAGACTGAGGGTTTCAGAGGGGAGGGGGTGGGGGGATGGGTTAGCCCGGTGATGGGTAGTAAGGAGGGCACGTGTTGCAATGAGCACTGGGTGTTATACACAAACAACGAATCAAGGAACACTACATCAAAAACTAATGATGTACTGTATGGTGACTAATATATCATAATTTTTTAAAAAAGGAATTTTCTTTATCTCTAAACCCCCCAAGATACATGTTGGCAATCATCCCCCAAGCATATGACCCACCGATATACATCCGTAGGGTCTCATGACTAAGGTTTTATTATATGGTAATAAATGACCTTTTCTGAACAACAGCTAGCCCCCTCAGGGTCCTGGAAAACCTTGCTTCCAAATTCCTAAGAGACTTAGGCTGTCCCTAAGTCTTGAAATTATATAACGGGCCACTCCTCATGACCCCAGTGTGGCTCTTTCTGCCCATGGGTCCTGTCCCTGTGCTTTAATAAAATCACTTTTTTGCACCAAAGACATCTCAAGAATTTTCTTGGCCGTCAGCTTCGAGCCCTAGTGTTTTTCCTACATCATGGCTACTTGCAGGGTGGGACTAGGGTGGGCCGAACCATATGCCCGGGGCCCTGCATCCCTGCCTGTGTCAGCCCAGCCCTGGGTCCTCATAGATTCCTCAAACACGACTGGCCTTCTCTCTGTGTGCACCGGTGCCCTCACCCCTCAGCAGAGGCCACGAGGAACACCCCGTCACTGAACAAGTTAAATGTATCCCTCCTTGCAGCCGGGGCAGCACATACCCTGCGGAGCCCTAAGGAGTCTCCCTCAGGGCACTACAAAGAATTGCCAGGTTCTAGGACAGGGGCTTTGTTTGAGGGTTGGGGGCAGGTCTCAAGAAGCCGGGAACAGCTCTGGTCTACAGTCAGAGAGCGGGCACAATGCCAGGGCTGGGCATCTCACTGACCCTTGCCTGGGGGCGGCCAGAGCAGCAGGAGGATGACTGGCTGGTGAAGAGGTCACAGTTACTCCTTTCAGCCAAGAGAGGGGGACGGCTGGTGTTTTGTGGGCGGCGGGATGGGGAATTGCTTTGGTGAGCCAGCAAAGTTCTGAAGTGGCCTTGTTTCATCTCCCCCTCCCCTGACCCCCAGAGTAGCCTCGTGGGCTGTTGGGGCTCGCTGAGATTGTTTCCGTCCAACAGGAGCATGGAATGGCCCCGCCGGGAGGGCCCGGTGGGCTTCTGCCTGGCAGGGGCTGCCAGGTTTTCTCGGTGCTGGACCGGAGATCAAGCAAGGTCCTGCCCGCAAGCACTTCGCAGCCTGGAGGGCAGCCATGGTTGACAATTCAGGGTGAGGCCGGCCCTCAGGGAGCTGTTGTATTTAGAGAGAGAGGGGAGTAGCAGGGAGAGCTTCACAGAGGATGGAGTATTTGGTCCTGGACAAAGGATGAGGGAGAAAGGAGGGAGTGGGGGAGGGAGGGAATGGCAGAGAGAGAGAGAGAGAGAGGAAATCCTTTATTTGTGTGGCAGTCTCTGTGTTCCAAATTATAAATTCAATTCAAGCCCCAGCAACTTTGCAACTGTGGTCGTTTTCTTCTCTTTCTTTCCAGGAAGAAAAATAGCCTTTCTATTTTCATCACTGAAATTGCCATTTGTCATTCTCAAGGTGCCTGGGTGCCTTTGTCTCTGCCGTCAGCTGGCAGCAACGTTGCTAAAAATAGCCGGCGGAGGGAACCGCTATACGCTGAACATTAAAAATAGAAAGGGAAGCACTGGTGTGAATAATGCATGGGAGAGAATCCCGCTCACGCTGTGCTCCGGCTTCTCGGGGGGCCTGGCTGCCGGGCACGGCCCCACAGGGCAAGGGAGGATGAAGGCATTTTTTTGCTCGTCCTTCAGTGAAAGGACAGCCTACAAATTACACTTTGCCCTCTGCCTGCCTTGGGTGGGAAAGGGTAAGAAGAAATAGAAGCTTGGACCAGCTTTCTGGAATGCAAATTAGCTGTCTGATTTACAGGCACAAACTCAAATGCCATCTGAGTCAAGACAAAGGAGGGAGTGGGCCTGTGGCCTAAGAGTGGGGGCATGTCCTATGGGAGGGCATGTAGTTTCTGGGTTTGGGTTTTTTTGTTTGTTTGTGTTTTGGGTTTTTTTAGTATATTAAAGATTTATTTATTATTTGAGAGAGAGAGAGAGAGAGAGAAAACACATGCAGAGGGGGAGGGGCAGAGGGAGAGAATCTCAAGCAGATTCCCCGCCCTTGGGGCTCGATCTCATGACCCTGACATCATGACCTGAGCCAAAACCAAGAGTCAGAGGCTTAACTGATTGAGCCAACCCGGCGCTCCTGCTTTTTTTTTTTTTTAATTTTATTTTTTATTTATTTATTTATTTTTTGGTTTTGGTTTTTAATACTCAGCGCTGCCTAATCAGAACTGGTCTGCGAGGGAAACTTGGCCCCCCTGACGTCATCAGATTATGATCTTGGCAAAATTCCAGAGCTGATCAAAGCCATTCCCCCCGCCTGCGGGGAGCTCTCCCCGTATTCGGGAACATCACGGGCTCCTCGTCAATACGGTCGGACAGCCAGATGCTCTCAGAAGGACACAAAAACTGCCGTTCACACGGACTCATTCGCCATGGCCGGATGCCAGTGGTGTGGCTGCTGGTCCCAGACTCTCTGGGCTGACATAACTCAATTCAGTGACTGAATGAGGGGGTGCTGAGGTCCAGAGAGGGGAGTGAAGTGGTCTCAGGTCACACAGCAACCCTGTCAGAAGTAGGGCTGACTTTGCCTCCCCAGTGGTTCCAGCTGCATCACTTCCTCAAATCCTTGGTGGAATAGGAACCTGGTTCCCAAAATCCGTCTCCATCTGCTCCTCTAGGTTTCAAGGCAGGTGGAATGCATCCTGTCTGAATCAGCCCGCACCTCAGGCTTGGTGTGCAGTCCCTTCCTGACCCTCAGAATGTGGGGCCAGAGCCACGAGGACCCTGGCCCTGCCCCTGGGGTAAAGGGCCTCTGTCTCGTCCAGCAGGGGAGCTGAGGTGTGACGTGACCTGAGTTCCACTGTCCTTACCTAATCAAGTCCTCTCGCCCCGCAAGACTGCCTCTCCTTCCTCCGGGGCGGGGGCCTCATTCTCAAGCCATGCCGGCATCCTCGCCGAATGGCCTGGAACATAACTTGGGAGTCAGCTCGGGCTCAAATCCAGGGCTGCCCTTCCCCTCCACACCACTCAGAGCAGTGTACCTGATATCTCGGGCCCAGGTCCTGCTCCAGAAGTGGGACCGTAATAGCGATTGCACAGAGCTGTTCCCGAAGCTGAGACCTCCAAGGAGAAATGCTGACCACAGTGATGTCACACAACAGGCACTCAGCAGACGCCCGGCCCTCCCCCGCCCCCGAGGACCCTGCCTTCCTGTCCAGCACAAATGTCCCCAGGTTCCCCCCTGAGGGCTGGGTTTGAATCCCAGTCTGTGACAACCTGCCTCCCTCGGGTAATCGGGAACCTGGGGCACCTCTGGCCTCTGTTCCCGGGCTCGCGAACAAGAGATCCCAGCTCCCTTGTGGATTGCAGAGCGGGTTAGGAAGGGAAGGCGGGGAGCCTGTCACTGAGGAGGAGCTCAGTAAGAGACAGTGTGACTGCGCTTCTCCCCGGGTTCCAGATGGGCAAAGCTCTCCCCTTAGGTCCAGCACGGAGCATGCTTACTTTGGTGACAAGTCACCTTGACTTCCCGGCCTTTCCCCCACAGCTCACTGACTCAGCCAACCTACTCCTCCTGCTTATTCTTTACTGCATTTACTAATTCATTCGTCAAACCCCCAAACGTAGACCCGGGGCTGCATGCTGTGCTGCGGGTGTGTTTCCAGAGAGAAGTGAGATATGCTCCCTGACTTTGCTGGGGTCCCTGGGGAGTCAGGCCACTCAGGCTCAGGTTCAAGACCCCTGAAGATTGCACGGACCCATCCTGTACTCTTCCTGCTTTACTTTGGTCCTGGGTGTGGCAGACTGATGAGTGTCCCCCCCACCAGATGACCACTCCTAATCTTTGGAATCATGGAATCTGTGCATGTTACTTCATACGTCAAGAGGGGTTTGGCAATTATGATTAAGTTTAGCATCTTGAGATGGAGAGATAATCCTGGATGATTAGGATGGGCCCTGGGTATAACCACAAGTGTGCTAAAAAGAGGGAGGTGGAGGGAGACGTGACGTCAGAGGAGGTGCTGGGACGCTGGCAGGCAGGGAGGGGGGAGGCGTGACATCAGAGGAGGAGAAGTGCTGTGACGCAGGCAGGCAGTCCGGGAGCCTTGACGCTGGCAGGCCGTGGGGGTGGGCCTAGAGGGAGACCTGACGTCAGAGCAGGAGCAGGTGCTTTGACGCAGGCAGGCAGAGCCTGGAGGAGAGGGGAGCGATGAGGGCGAGCATGGCAGCAGCACGTGAAACTGGGAGAGACAAGGAATGGATTCTCCCCTGGAGCCTCCCCAGAGCCAGCTCTACCCGAGCCCTTATTTCAGTCCGAGAAGACTTCTTTTGGTACTTTTACTCCAGAAATGTAAGCGAGTACATTCGTGTAGTTTTAAGCCCCTACACTCCCGGCCATTTGTTACAGTGGCAACAGGAAGCAAATAGAGCGGGCATCCGAGATTTCTCCCTAGTTTACAGACCAGGAAGCTGAGATTTGGAAGCGTTATGTGGCTTATTCAGTATGAAACAAATAGTAAAGAAATTCTTCCACGACCTCATTCTCTCTGTTGATGAGTTAATCTTACTCCGAGTGAAAAAAACAAGTGCACACTCAGTCCTCCCCCTCCTTAAATATAGGACTGCTCCATCTTTCTCCTGGTAATTAAAGAAAGGGGCGATGATGGAGGGAAGGGGCGATGATGGAGGGAAGGCTGTGCTGAGGGGTCAGACTATGCACTGTTCACCAAGCTTTTTGCTGCTCTGCGTGCTCTTTGGACAAGAAGGGAGCCTGTGAGGCTTGCAAGGAACGAGCTTGGCATACGCACGGATGATCTCATTGGGTTTGCAGTTGTATTCAGTTGTGAATTATAGCTAATCCTACCATAGTGGCTTATGAAAGAAAGAGATTTATTTTTCTCGTGTTTTATGAAGTCCAGAAACAGGTCCAGTGGCTCAAAGATGCTGTCGAAGAGCCAGTTTCCTTCCGTTTGGCTGTTCTGCCTTCTTTTAATATGTGGTTTTTATTCTCATGGGTTTACGGTTGCTGTTGTACATCCCGCACCATACACATCCTGCATCCTGCATTCCAGGCAGGAAGGAGGAAGTGCAAAGAACGTAGGGCTTTCTCTGGAAGGCAGAAAGAATGAGAAAACCTCAGTGACACTCTCCGTGGTTTGTGTGCCTGTGCACCCACATGCCTCTGAGCTGTCCTCCCTAGTTGGGAGAAATGCAGAGAGCACCAAACACCCATTCCTCACTTACACTGTCCCTTAGAGGAAAATTTAAAGGGATTCAGATACAGTGAGAAAAGGGTCAATAACCAGCCCCTTAGTATCCGAGAAAATAGAACATCTGCACAGAGCTGCCCATGCGGGGGCCAAACGGAAATGAATGGCACAGTGACTAAGCAAATACAGTTCAGAAGAAATACATATACTGATGAAATGAGCACGGCGTGCAGAAGTCAGACACAGACCCCAACGTGTCAGAAAACGTAACTCATAGAAGGGGAGGACATGTGTCCTAATTGTTTCATCCTATAGAATAACTTAATAAGAACATTAATTTAAAATTGAAAAGTTCAAACAAAAATTGATTTAAAAAAAAAACCCAGCATGAGATAACAAAGAAAATTTAGACTTAGGGTCCCAGTAGGAAACAAAAGGTACTCAGCTAGGATTTTGAAGACAATTTAATCCAGGGTTTTAGTACAGAGGCCTGCTCAGGATAAGGGACACCACTGAGGAACATTAAAGCACCCAAGTAGCGGTGACAATAAGCTGTTACCCACCGTCAGCTCATAAGGACAAGGAGAAGAACCCATGGTCCCAGAAGCATGGAAGAAGGGCCAGCCGATAGGCACTTAGTCACAAAGGGATCCAGCCACTGGTAAAACCACAGCAACAGTCAGGGAGAGAGTGGGAGAAGAAATTCTCTACAACTCTTTGCTCTATTATCTGATCTCCTGCTGGTGTCTCCCACTGGCTGAACTCAACCAGAAGAGACAGGGAAAGGCAGAAAAAGTAATTCCGTCCTCAGGGCACAGAGCAGAGAGAACCAAAGAATAAATGGGGGTCTAGGGGAACAGATGCAGCACCCCCAGCCCTATACATGCGACGCTTTAGGCTCCCCGTGGTTTGCTGTCTCCAGGAGACTCATAGCTCATGCCATTCCCGCGCTGTGAAGTCCCTATGGCCACAGTTTCATATCTTAACATGGCCATTAGGGCAGCTCCCTCTCAGGGCTAGCCAAGAGGGAACTAAAGCTGCTCCACTCCCTGGGTCCAGGCCAGCTAGAGCCATCTGGCTTCGCCAGTGGATGCCCATGGGAGCCAAAAACCACTAATCAAATGTTTGGGTGTGTTGATGCCACTCGGCGATGGATTTTGACCAGAGAGACAGGAGATGAGCAGAAGCCCACAAAACCACCCACTTGTTCTTCCTCCGCGTGATGCAGTGATTGCACACCAGCCCCTCCAGAGGTACCCTGCCTGAGCCAGCTGCCAACTGTGAGAAGCTATGGCCCACATGCACTTGTGTCCTTTTCTTCCCTGCCTCTTGCTTATTCTCCTGGGATTGCACCCATCCACTTAAACTCAGCCGAGGTCTTTGCTTTTGGGGAAATTCAGGCTAAGACAACGGGCTCCAGAAGTGATCGAAGAAAACAGACCCCCTAGATGAGGTTTTGGAGTTGAATTTCCCATGAGCCTGAAGGCAAGAGGAACCCCACTGCTTCTGGTAAGTGCGGTAATAATACCCTCCCACGTGACATGGCATCAGCATTACCAGAGTTCCACCTAGCATTAACCAGACTGGGGTGGAATGCAAAGCTTGGGAAATCAAACAGCAGTTACGTTGGACCAGTACGGGAGCAATGATGATTATGAGTATGGTGTAAGGTGACGTCTCTTTATGGCATTTGAGGCTTTAAAAATGAGAAAGATAAGAGTAGTGAATTGCCAACTTAAAGTTGCTATCAAAGCCGGACTGTCTGTGGGGCAGTTTTCTAAAGGAGCATCTCATCTCCAAAAGTCATGGGGCACACTGCTGAAACTAAAGGCCAGCATCTGAGTATTTTTGAATGCAGGTTTTCAAAGGAAATGATATGTAGTCTTGACAGCTTTCCTATCTGAAAGTCCAGGCCGTGAGAGGGAAAGAGCGGGACCGTGAGACCAGGCACGGGGATATTTGGGCAGATGTAACTGAGAATCTCAAAGCCCAAGTTCTCATAAACCCTGAGGCTAAGAGAAGTCACTTCTGTCTCCCTGAAAGAGAAAAAAAAAAAAAAAAGCCTCCTCTTCCATGGAGATCCTATGAAGACCTCACCGGAAGTGGAAACCTCTCAAGATTTGTCCCCTCCATTACCTTCCAGGGTCAGTTTTTACCTCAGCCTAAGTCAGGAAGTGCAAGTCTTGCACCAAAAAGAAAGACTTCATACAAAAGAGACAGGAGACTTCCCTTCTGTCAAATATGTTGGATCCACCATTAACCTTCCATTATTCCCTGGTCACCCATTCCCCCCAACAAAGCTCGCCAGCACTCTTAAGTCAGAAGACACGTAGTAGGCACAGACGCATCCTTTGTCTTGTGGCTTGCAATCTTCTAGATGGGAAACTGCAAGAGTTGCAGTTCTAGGAGGTGAAGCAGAATGCTTCCGTTTGGAAGCTAGATAACGGAAAAACTAATCTCATTTCCCCCATTTAACCAATTACACACTCATGAACCTGCACACTTGTATTTCTTTATTCGAATGGCTAATGGGTTGTCAACTGAAAGTAAGTCCTCTGTATAGAACTATACACCAGGAAAACCCAAATAACAGTAGTTTGGAGACACGCTTATTTCTCCCTCACACAAAGATGCCTGGAGCAGTCAACCCAGGGCTGAAATGGGACAGCAAGTCTAGAGCTTAGCGGGGGCAGAGGAGGGGAGGTGGGACTGGGGAGGTGGGTGAGGGACATACCACCAAGGGCTTGAAGGCCACCCTCAGCTGTTCCAGTGTTCTAATAGCTGAAGGGGACCCATCCAGCAGAAGTGCCATGGCCAGCCACTGTCCTCTCCTGACCAGCGGTCATTTTCCCTCTTTCTCGTCACAGCATGAGGATGTCCTTTGTAGGAAACACTTGTCCTTCAGTATCAGCTCAAATGGTTTTGGTGAACATCCCCCTCCCCACCTCATGGCTCACAGGTAGTCAAGAGATCAAGGCCTGTTCAACCATCATAGTCCTTTCCCCTGGGCACAGGAATGGGACCTGGGTTAATCCAACGGGACTAGGTCTCCTAGTTTTATTGAAACTGTGTGTGTTGCGGGGTGCAGGAGGGGATTTCTTCTGGGGTCACCAGGCAGGGAGAATAAAAGCCTGGGCAGAGCTCAGCTGACAGCAAAAGTAACATGGAAGGAAGCTGAGCTGAGAGATAGAGAGGGGCCAGGGCTTGCTCGCAATGCTTGAGCCCTGAGTTCTGGAACTCCTGAGCTCTGCAGCTCTGTGAACCCATAAAGCCCTCCTTTGCTTGAGCCAGCTGAGTGGTTTCTGCAATTGCAACAGAGTTTTGACGGATATGGGAGCTGTATAGAACAAGCCTTGTAAAGAAAATACGGTATGCGATAGGTAACACCATCAGAATGCAATGGAAAGCAGGGTAACCTATCGCCTGGTTTGCTGGGACCGTCCACGTTTTAACCTTGAAGTCCCACATCCTCAGTCCCTGGCAAATCCTGGCAGTTCGTGGCTATCAGGTAAAATTCACGGAAAGAGAAGACTAAGGGGGCAATGGGGGTTATCTTCAAATATCCGAAGGGTTCTCACATGTATGAGAAAAAGAGATGATTCTGTGTGGCCCCAAAGAGTAGAGGCAGGGGGGCGCCTGGGCGGCTCAGTCGTTGGGCATCTGCCTTCGGCTCAGAGCGTGATCCCAGTCCTGGGATCGAGCCCCACATTGGGCTCCTCCACTGGGAGCCTGCTTCTTCCTCTCCCACTCCTCCTGCTTGTGATCCCTCTCTCACTGGCTGTCTCACTCTCTGTCAAATAAATAAATAAAATCTTAAAAAAGAGAGGGAGAGAGTAGAGGCAGGATAACTCAGCGGAGGCTGTGGAACTGAGAATAGTAAAAGGCAGATTGTCCTCATTATAAGGACCATCTCTCTAAACACCAGAACTGTCGAGGCTGGACTTTTGGCCCCGCGTGGAAGGGGACTCCAGGTCAGCTGTGTGTTCTGGGTCTGGGTAGGCAGAGCTGGGCACGAACCGTGGCTCTACCCCCACCAGCTGTGTGTTTCGGGCAAGTTTGTTAATCTCGCTGATCTCCCCTCGTCATCCGTGAAAGGCTGGCCGTGATAGCAGGTGCTTCATTGGGATGTCATAGGGATTAAATGAAATGAAACCGAGTGAGTCCTCCGTGAGTTTTAGCTGTAAATATTGAGAGGCTAGGGGCTGCCCTGTTGGGAATGAGGGCTGGACAGCCCCTTGGTGCAGATGTTCTAGAAGGAGTCAAGGACTGATTCCTCCAAATGAGGAGCCTTAGGATGTCGTTGAAATTTTCCTTCTAGGCAAAGACTCTGTTTTGATTTGATTTCGTCTAAAAGATGTTGTGGATAGGGCCATTTCAGAGACGGATGCCTGCGATAATTTCTGACAGACTTTCCTGGTAAAGCTCTTTCGGGCTTCCCTAAAATACATTTTGCTGAGCTTTAAAATGAGTAGCATCTATCTGCTTCCAGCTGTCTGGACATGGGGTTATTTCTGCTCTCAGCCACTTTAATGAAGTTGTTAGAGTGACAAAGTGTGTCACCAGCCAGGGCTCCAGAGGAGGCTTGGGTCAGGGAGATGCTTTCTAGCAGCCATCCTGAGATGAAGCCATCAGCCCCGGGGGGCCATCTGGCTCCGCCACCTCCCACTGGACCCAGTTCCAGCAGGGAGGCCCGCACAGTGTAGACCAACGCCACACCGTGGCTGAGAGGTTTAAGTGCCACATTTTAATTTCCTTAAAATGTTTGGCGTTTTAGAAAAATCCAAGGTGTCGCTTTCATACACAAAAGGGAGCACATCTTTAATGTACATTTTGATGATTTTTTTATAGATGTACATTCCCCGGTGACCATTGTCAAATCAAGATGTTGGACATTTTGACCACCTGGAAGATCCCCCTGGGTGCATTCTTCCTGGGCATGACGCCCACACCCACCTGAGGAAACCGCTGTTCTAGGTTCTAAAACTGTACGTGGGTTTTGCCCATTTCTGTTCTTTGCATCAGTGGGATTGTAGGGTAGGTGTGCTTTTGTATCAATGTGAAGATCTGTGAGATTCACGCACGTTTTGGTGTGTATCAGGAGTTCATTCTTTTATACCTGCCTAGTCTCCAGGTGTACATCTGACATCATTTTCCAAAGTTAACAACCTGACTCTGACACAAATGTAAATTTACCACCTATCAAAGGTTTTATTCAACTCATTAGTTGATGAGGGAATCAAGAAAACATTAAAAACAGGTTCCAATGAAAATTTGACTTCCCGAGATTGATATTGTCAAGATAAACTTTGCTGGCATGGCTGTGAACAGGCATCATTTTAATGGCTCGGAAGAGGAAACGTTTGTGTTGCTATCGGTTCTCCGTACCATCACTTCTATCCCTCCAGAGTGGTGAAATCACGTCGTCCATACGAGGTTACTCCCTCCAGATACTCAGAGACCCTTAGAAGGGTCCTTAGACGACACCCAGCACTGTACCAGGGGGACACCCAGGGGTCTCTGGGGCTTCTTTCCAAGTCTTAGAAAATATTTCCTGATGGTAGGAACATTACCTCAATTCATTTATCCATTTGCTTGTTGATGAGTATTTGAGTTCTTCGAAGTTTGGAGTTATGAGTAAAGATGCCATGAGCGTTTTTTGATATGTCTTTTTATGGACAGAGGCACTCACTTCTCTTGAGTATATATGTAGGAGAGGAATTGCTGCTTCCTAGAAAAATTGCACATTCTGCTTGAGTAGATTCTCCAAATGGGTTTCCACAGTTGGGTACCACTGAAAGCTTCCCGCAGGTGTGAGCTGGAACTCCAAGCAGTTGGTCTGCTTCTTTGCTGACACTTGGTGGCATCAGACTTTTTAACCTGAGCCGTTCACGGGTTACGCAGGTCCCATCAGTTCTTATCAACTAAGCCAGGATTATTTTTACCCCTGTGCACATAAGAGCCGCCCAGGCTGCTCATTCAAAGTGTGGATTCAGAGTTCACAGCCCATCTGCAGAAGTTTTGATTTACTGGTTCTGGGTCAAGATCAAATATCTACATTATTAACAAGCACTTTATTACTGAGCCAGTATTCTGAGAAATGCCGGCTTAAATTAACCCGTGCCGTGTAATCTGCGGGCCACTGCCGCTGCTCCTTCTGAGTGCGCCCTGCCAGGGGAGAGGGTGAGAACCCACATGGGCTCTCAGATTTCTGAATGTGGGCTAATGATGACAGCCACTTGTGATTTCAATTTTCAAAACAATTTTTCAAACTGAGACTCGGATTTTGCATTTTGCAAATGAGGACACAGAATTTCTGAGGGTAGGTGAAGAAAGAGAGGTAAGGAAATTTGCCTGAGAACTCATGACAGAGGCTCAAGGCTTAGAACCAAGGATTGTTCTATCCCTTATCAATGATTTTTCTAATATACAAATGCTTTGGGCACTTTTTTGTTTGTTATTTTTACCAGCGGAGGCTTTTTTCCCCCCAGATGAAGTTTTAGATAAAATTTCTATATACAAAACAGATGATAATTAAGCTGTTAGGGTACCAGCCAGCGCCTTGCCTGTGTGACCTCTCTGAGTCCCAGTGTCTTCCTGTGTTCACCTGCTGTGGGCCTGTTATCCTCCGTGGGCCCTGGGACAAGGGCGTGCAAAGCCCAGGACCCAGCACCGTCCCCCAGAGGCCCTTCGCACAGATGTACAATTTCTACAGCACTCCATTTTTATTTCTTTAAGAAAATATCCATTCCTACAATCTGGATTCTCTTTTACTTAAACCTAAATATGACCTGTGAGCAAAACGTAGTCTGGGGAGTGGGAGAGCAAGTGGCTTAGAAAGGCAGCAACTTTTGCAGGATGGCAATTGGATGACCCAGGAGGCACACATTGGGAATGCTAGTGGCAGGGGGCTCTTGGGGCTTCATCGCTGAAGGCAGGTAGCAGAGAGCAAAAATGCTGTTCAGCAGAGAATTATCCCCCAAAACCAAAATAAATCCATGTTGTCCACGGGTGCTCTCTCCTCCTCGGGTGACCAGCTGTTCTAATGAAAGTTCGAGAGGTCTTCGTGCATTCCTTGCCACCCTAGTCTTTCACTGTCCAGATGCGTGACCTTGAGCCACTCATTTCACATCCTTCATTTTCACATCCGTGCAATGTATCCAGAGCCCGGACCCCAGAGGGCAGAATGAGGATTCCGTGGGATGTGTAGTGCGTTGTGCTGAGAGAGTGTCAGGCCACTGGAGCTGCTCCTTAAGAACCGTGTCCTGTGCTGGCCCCTGCTGAGTAGCGTATGCACCCTGCAGAACCCCAAGCCCTTCAGAACTATGTGTTGGTAACAGCGGCATGACTTTCCTCTGCTCTCCTGCTGGGACTGGGATGAGCCCTGCCAGGCTCTTCGCAAGGCCAGGGGAGGGAGGGGGCTGACACCACCAGTAGGAGGGACTAGAGAGAAACATATCTGGGCAGTCAATTCTATAAACAGAGGAGGATGAGCTCATTGCACTATCTATTTCAAGAGCAGGAGCTCCGGGGTAGGTGGCTGGAAAGCTGCAATTGTAGCTGACTTCTAATAACAATAATCACTACAATTTATCGTGCTCTCGGGGTGTGCCCAGCACTGTGCTAAACGACTGGCCCACGCGATCTCATGTATCCTCAGGCAACCCGATGGCGCGATGCCCTTGCTATGGCAGCCCGCAAATGAGGGAACTGGGGCACTGAGGGTTGAGGGACCCTCCCCAGGTCACCCAGCCAGCAAGCAGGGCAGCTGGGCTCTCCTGGGCTCACCCGGCAATGCCAGTGGGGGTACAGTTTTGGTGGCTGTAACGGAGGTCCAAATACAGGGGCGTAAACAACTCATGAGTTAATTTCTCTCTTGTGTCAGTCTTCATGCAAGTTCTCAGGGACCGGGCCCCTTTGGTCTTATCCCTCAGCCTCCCCACCTGCGTGGTGCCTGGGGACTCAGTGCCACATCCTGATCCCTGGGGCAGCAAGGGCAGGGGTGGCAGGCGGTAGGGGAGAGGCACTTTGCATCAGTTCTCCTCTTAGAACATTGGCCTGTACTGGGTTATGAGGTCTGGTCAAGCACCAAGGGAGGCATGAAAATGCCTGTGTTACTTTAAAAAGTCATGTTGTTACTAAGGTAACAGTAAGGAAGGGATTATCAGTGGACAGTTGGCATTCCCTACCTTAGCCACTCCATTGCCGTATCTCAGATGGAGAGGTAGTGGACAGAGTATGACCAGGACTGTGACGTCTAAGACAAAACAGAAGCCCGGCAGAAGAGGACGTTTTGCAGGCACCTACCATGTACAGGGACATGGATGAGAAGCCATGGATAGACGACTTCGGAGCCATCATCCTGCAGGCAAGAGGGGGGCATGAGGTGAGGGCCCCCCTACGCCCCTGGAGCTGGTCTGGGCATGTCCCATACATCACGCCACCCAACCGTTGTGTTGAGACGTGAGGACATTAAGGCTCCGAGAGCCGAAATGACCTGCCTAAATTCACGTGTCTAGTAAGTGGTCAGGTCAAGATTCAGAGTCCCAGCAGTGTGACCCTGAGCAGGTGACTTCTTTGTGTCTTGGACCTCCCCATCTCTAAAGTGGAAAAGATGGTACGTACCCCCCAGGGCTGCTGTAGGCCGCCGACGCTCTAACATAGCTCATGCACTTGGGAGAAGCTGGGCCCGTAGCAAGCCCTGAGCAAATGGTTAGACATTATTATCGTTGTTGCTAAATTGGTGATTGTTTCATCTTTTCCCTCTGCTCACCCAGCATCCAATCCTAATCCCAGTGGACAAATGCCATATTAGGGAATCCACAGGCCAGGAATGTCCACAGAGAGGGTAGAGCACTTTTGACCCTAAAACATTAAAAAAAAGTCTCGTAAAGAAAAAAAGAATTTGTTGGATATTGAAAGAAGGGTAGGATTTTAAAAGGCAGAGAGAGGATGAGGCTGGAGGAAGAAGGCCTTCCAGAGAAGAGGTCAGCTTGGGAAGAGGCCTGCAGAAAGGAGATGGCAAAGTGTGTCGTGGGACAGGGAAATGGCATCGGTGAGTGGGAGACCAAAGCACAGAGCTAATTGGAGGAGGCTGGCCTTTTACCTGAAGGCCATGGGGAGCCCTGGAAGGTTTTGATCATCGCTGTGCCAGGGGAAAATTGCCATGGCAACCATTCTGGGGAAGGACTGGGGGTGGAGAGGCCAGCTTAGCAGCTGGTGTCACGGTTTAGGTAAGAGGTAATGAGCACCCAAATTACAGCTCCGGCTTGGCGAAAGGCGAGGAGGGAACCGAAGAAGGACAATGCATGGAGGAAGAATGAAAGGATCACAGTGGCTTTGTAGAGAGAAGGAAAGGCAGACGGAGTCGTGAAGCGGGAACGCTCAGCCCACTGTCTGAAGCCTGAGCTCCAAAGAATGTGAGCCTCACAGCCTATCATGCTATCTGCCTATTGTGACAAATTATTATTTTTTATTTTTTCTATCTGGCTCTGCTTAGACCTCGAACTCTATTATTTACTCAGTCATTCACTTGCTCACTTGTTAAGCCGTGTGCTCAGAGTCTCCGTCAAGCAAGCTCAGTCGGCAAAGAGATCACGTCTGCTTTAGACGACCATTTACGTGAGCATGGTGCAGGGTAGGGTGCTGTCCCAGAGAAGCCCTGCTGTAGACTGAATACTTGCGTCCTCCCCCAATGCACATGGTGAAACCCAATTCCGAACCTGACGTGTTTGGGAGGTGGGGCCTCTGGCAGGTGATTAGGTCATGAGAGTGGAGCCTTTCTGACGGGATTAGCGCCCTCATACAGGAAACCCCAGGGAGCTCCCTGGCCCCTTCTGCATGTGCGGACACAGCAAGAAGATGGCCATCTATGAATCAGGAAGCAGGCCTCACGTGACGTTGGTTCTGCCAGCGTCTTGATCTCGGACTTCCCAGCCTCCACGACGGTGGGAATTCCTGCCTGTTCTGTATCAGCCATCCTGCCCGTGTTATTCTGTTACAGCAGCCAAAATGGACCGACAGCCCCCAAATACATTGTTAGGAACAAGCCACATAGTAATGTCTCTTTTTCTCCTGTAAGGTTAGAGGCAGCTCAGGGGTCGTGTGGGAGCCTACTACTCATTCCTGTCTTCCACCTCAGCGTGCAGCTTCTGCCTCATGACCCTATATGGCTGCTCTGGCTCCTGCCATCGTGTCAACATTCAAACCAGTGGAAAAAGGGGAGAAAGGGAAGACTCTTGCCCTTTCAGATCATGACCCAGAAGGTGAGCACATAGCTTCCGTTCGTATTCCATGAGCGAGAACTTGTTCACGTGACATGTAATTTCAAGGGAGACTGACAAGTGTGCTCCTTAGTTGGGTGTCTACGGACAGAGATGAACACCCTACCACCAGGGAAAAAGGGGAGTATGGTCTGCTCTACCCCCTGGTGCCTAAGAAAGTGCAGGGAACTTAGAAGGAACTGAACGAATTTGTATCGTGAGTTCGTGAAAATATCCTGACAGGTCCAGGAGATACAGAGATGAAATACAGAGTCTCTCCATTGGAGGGGCTTTTATTCGATCCTGGGGCCTAGACAAGTAAAGAGATAAGTGCAGTGAATTGCGATGCTGGGGAGATGGCAGCCTGTTTGGGCCCAGTTTCAACAGTCACAAAGGGAAAAGGCAGCAAAACCCAACCGGGGTGAGAGAGGTCAGAAAGACTTCGTAGAGGACGCTGTTCCGCTGAGTCTGGAAAGATGAGTAGATGTTTGCTTGGAGAGCCAGGTGAGGAAAGGCGCTCAAGGGCAAGACAAGAGCACAAACAGAGACGGGAAGGTTGCGATACCCGCCGACACACGCAGGGTCAGGCAGGCACGAGCAGGAGGCTGGGAGAGGAACGGCAAAAGAAGGAGCTGGAGGAGGAGGGGGGGGCAGCTCTGGGACCCCGAGTCTTTACCCCACAGGAAGTGGGGGCCCATTGAGCAGGGGTGGAAGGTGGAGGGGTGTGTGGACACAATTACATTTGTAGTTCCGGACGATCGCTTTGGGCACCCTTTGTGCGGGATGGGCTGGCAGTTGGGGACAAGCAGGTGGTAGGAAGCAAAGTTTCACAGGAGCCTAGTTTTTCTGAGTAAACCCTCATGATTGACGCACATATAGCTTTCAGTAGTCTAATGGACCTCGTAAACAAACTAGAAATATTTCCTTTGAAATTAAAGTTGCAGTGGAACGTTTTAACACTGAGATTAATTGATTTTTTTTCCCCTGCATTAGTTTTTCTTCTAGTGGCCCCATTTCTATGCCCTCTGTTCGCATCTGCCTTTTCTGCTGACGTTTATAAGCTGATA
Organism: Ailuropoda melanoleuca; assembly: GCF_002007445.2. NCBI lineage: Eukaryota > Metazoa > Chordata > Mammalia > Carnivora > Ursidae > Ailuropoda > Ailuropoda melanoleuca. The sequence goes on along the minus strand of NC_048226.1, from coordinate 94,978,589 downwards.
TTTAGGGAAGAGTTGTGTGCCCTTGGCCAGGTCACCTGTACCTTGGCCGCATCATGAGTGGGCTGGAAGGGCGGAACCCCACAGCTCCCTCCAGCCAAAATACCGCATGCTATAGGAAGTCTGCGGCATCTAAAGCATCGCAGCTCTGAGGAGTAAGGAATGCAAGGATTACCAACTGTCTTATTTAGCTGTGAAGAAACTGAGCTCAGACAACATTTCAGCAATGCTTGTAAAAGGTGGGGGCGTCACCTACATCACCACCTGAGGGGAAGGGCTTTCTAGGCGGGGACTATCCATTTTCTATATGGCAGCCAGAACGCCCAACTGCTTCTCTTACCTTCTGGATTTTGAAGTCCAGGCAGGAAGCAAGTAAACACACAGACAAAACTGGGAGAGGCCATGGAGTGATGTGTGGTTTCCAGAGACCTAAAATAAGATGATGTGAACGGATGGCTGCAGGTTCCTTTGGGTTACTTGTCGCATCTAATCCCTGTCCAGCCTCAGAAGGGGGGTCTTAGGGTCTCAGTGTGCAAATAAACTAGTGGCAGAGGCTTTAATTCATTTGCTGGAGTCCACGCAGCCTATCCCTCTTCTGTGCGGCTCCGTGGCACCCCACGCCCCCTGCCACAGCACGTACCAGCGGTGTTCCGACGGCATGCTTAGCTCCCTGACTCTGCTACCGGCTGAGAGCTCTGGGAGCGGGGCCTGCATCTTCCTTGTTCAACACGGAGCCCCCAGCACCTGGCACAGGGACTAAGGCACCATCCGTAAGCATCAGTCACGTGTGCTAAGGAAATGAACAGACGTAGCTGAGCCAGGGTTCAGCTCCTGGTCGGATGGGCTCCCCCATCGCAAGTCCTTCACCAGGATAGTGTATTGGCCCCAAAGCAATGGGTGGTTTGAACACTAGTCACACATTCTTTCACACTCTTCCCTTGAGTCAGGGTCCAAATCTGAAGGGCTTTCGACTGTTCCAACCAGTGGAGTCCATTGGAAGCCACACCATGTGGCTTTTGAGGTGAGGTCACGAATGGCCACACAGCTTCTGCCTCAGCCGTCTGAGAAGTCCAGTTCCCCTGGGGTGACTGTACCGGACAGGGCACGTGCAAGTGCGCCAGCCAGCAGTCCCCCCGGCTCCCAACCACCCCCAGGGAAGAAGCCGTCTCCGAAGTGGATCCTCTCGTCCCAGGTGGTCGGGCCCACTCAGATCGGAGTCTCCTCTTCTGAGGCCCAAACATCACGGAGCAGAAACAGGCCAGCCCCTCCGTGCCCTGCCGGAGTTCCTGACCCACAGAATCCACGAGAGTAATGGAAGGGCTGTTGCTTTGCACCAGTGGTTTTGGGGTACTTGGCTACAGAGCAACGGCTAACTGGGACAGGAAGCAAGAGCCTCCGCTCATATTTACCTGCGGTCATGTTTACCGTTGGCCTCCCTTACCTGCATGTAAGCTTTCTGAGTGCAGAATGTTTGCCTCTTTTGCTTATAACGTGTTCTGGTGTCTAGCAGAGAACATGGCCTACAGTAGTTGCTTAATAACTGCTTAGGGGATGAACGAATGAGTTTGTAAACAGGTACACAGAAGAATCTGCTCTCAGCCTTCTACCAGCCAAAGCAAAGACAGAAATGCGAGGCTCACAACGTTCCCGGGGAATGCCAGAGAAAAATCATACTGGACGCTTTGGGAAAGCCTCGCTATTTCTGGCACAATTGACTGCAATCACTTTTTCTCTTGTCTTATCCTTCTCCATCAGCTTCCTAGATAGTGAGAGATGTTCCATGGTTTAGGTCATGTCTTACCTCTTTCCTTGGAAGATCCTAGAACACTTAGGTGCTCCAAACACACTTGGTGAATGAGATCTCCTTGCATCCAAAACCGCAGGGCCGAGTTTTATGTCTGTGCAAGTAATACAAAACTGAGCTCTTAATTTGGAAAGGAAAGGATCAGCTAATTAATATGCAATGTCAGCAGCCTCATATATTTTATGGTTCAAAACAGAACTGCGTGTCCTTTAGCCCAGCTGATTTCCTGTTTGTTATCACATTAGACCTATTCCTAGGCAGATGGAAAATTTGAAGGACATCTCCAGCCATTAAGACTGGCATAAATCTTTCAGTACTGCATATAAATACATAATACTTTCCATTAACATTTTTTGGAATTAGGGTTTATGCAATTTCTTGATTAAGCAGGAGCTCTTTCACCCTGTAATTCTGCTCCTTTCAGCTGATAACAGGACTCCCTAAATCTATAGTCCTTGGTCTGAATCCCTGTTGATGGGACTCCTGCTTGCAGAGTAGGTTCTGTTCAGAATCCCATACAAAGACCTTTGTCGGTGCTGTCCTTGACCTTCACTCTGTTTTCGTGTTTTTAACCTCCGTTAATGACAAGAACAATGGTTCTAGCATCTGTGATGTAGGCCTCTGTGCTCAGAACGCGTGTAACCCTCAGAGCAGCGCTAAGAAGTAGGACCAGCGTCTCCCCAGGGTCATTGAACCCCTGCCCAAGGTCACAGCCAGGAAGTGGCAGAGCCGGGAGTTGAACTTTGTGCTGGTTTGACCCTAGAGCCGGGATTCTTCTGGCTCTGCTGAAACAGATGGGAGGCAAGCTGGTACACGTAGAGCTGCTCCTCTGTGCCAGGCACTGGAGCGAGCACTAGCCATTTCTTTGGTCATGTCACAGCCACATTATAGAGCACACGTTTTTATCCCCATTTCACATATCAGGAAACCGAGACTCAGTGCTATTTAGCAATTTGGCTAAAGTTAAGCAGCTAGTAATCAGTGAAGCCAAGATTCACATTCAGTCTGCAAAACTCCTCACACTGCTCTTTTCTCTAAGCAAGAGTTGAAATATTAGCTTACGAATGCTTTTCTTTCTTTCTTTCTTTCTTTTTTTTTAAGATTTATTTATTTGAGAGAGAGAGAGAGAGAGAGAGAGAGACAGTGAGAGGAGAGGGAGAAGCAGGCCCTCTGCTGAGCAGGGAACCCGACGCAGGGCCCGATCCCAGGACCCTGAGATCATGACCTGAGCTGAAGGCAGATGCTTAACCCACTGAGCCACCCAGGCACCCCTCATGAAAGCTTTGTCCCATGCAGTGGCGGTCCCCTCGGTGTGGTCCAGCAGATGGTGAACTAATATGGGAGACAGAGGTATCCTGTGACCTCGAGGAAATAGTTAAACCTTTCTGACTCTCAGCATTTCTGCCTGTAAAATGGATTTATAACCCTCTCCCTTCCTTACCCGCCCCCCTCAAGACCTTGGGAGGACCAACTTTAGGACTGAATAGAGAAACGAACTGTCTTAAACCCTCACTTTATAGACAAAGATGCTGAGGCCCAGATGGGCTGGGCCACTTCTCCAAGTTGCTCAATGAACTGGTGACCAAAACAATACTAGAACCCCAGTGTATCAGTCAGCTAATGCTGTGTAACAACGGCTAGAGTTCATTGGAACGGCAAAAACATAGCTCTCGTGCGCATATAAAATGAATACATGTCAAAGATTTTTACACAGCTCGTTAAGTAATGAGAAAATCAGTAAGATGTTGAGACCAGTTCAAAGGAGATCTTGAAGAACAGACGGATGTACGGACAATCAGGGATGCTGAAGTGAATTTTCTAAAAGATGCAAAACAGGTCAATATTCAACAGGCCATAAAATTTAAGGTTTGGGGTTATCTTTCCCACAGGATACAAATATATCATATCTCGACAGCACAAAATTCATCTGCATTGCTATCAGTTTTCAAGTTAACTTTTGACCCTGAGGAGTCGTGAAATAGCTTCCCTCACAGGACATCAGCCAAAGGTATAGACGTCTATAGGTCAGAAAATCCCCAGAGGGCTTTCAGCACTCGACCAAAATGACTTCAAATAATCTCTTTTGCTGATTTCTAATTTTCCTGATATAGAAAACCAGAGAAATTTCAATAGCTTTCAATCTGAAGCATGTGTTCATCCATCACAGGTCAGGAGGTGGTGGGATGGCCCAGCTCCACCTGTCTCATTCTGGAGCCCAGGCTGGAAGGGGCAGCAGCTTCCTAGAGCAAGCTGTTCTCAGCGTGGGGGCCAGGGCTCCCAGAGCAGCACGCACAGACGTGTGATATCGCTTAAAGCCTCGCCTGGGAAATGGTACGTTTTCACTTCTGCCCATATTCCATTAGCCAAAGCAAGTTATAAGAACAAGCCCAACATTAGAGGGAAGTGTAGTGCTCCCATGGATGTGGGGGATGAATATTTGCAGAGCAGTGATCATTCCTCTAATTTTCCATCCATATCAAGTTGTGCTAAAATTTGGGGGAAAAAAAAAAGTGTGGACAGAGAGGCACTATGCAGACACACAGGACCAAGAGCGTTTGAGGTGTGAGGATCAGTTGTGACCACCTGCCCCCTTTTCCAGAAGTGAAAGAAGATAGGTTTACCCAGCAAAAGCTTAAGTTTGGGAATGAGCTTCTGCCGATGCTTGGTTTCATGACATAATCTTCCAGTGCTGGTGGGGCTCTCACGGAGATATTTTATGCTCACCTGTGGTGTCAAATGGGTGCTAGCCACTGAAAGTCAGTTGAGGAACACGTTTCTTAAATAGGGCACATGTGGCCCTTTAGGTTTGCAGAACCATGTGTGGGGGGGATACTGAATGACAGAATACTCATGGCCAAGGCAGATGGTTTCTCTCAAAGAGTTTTGAGAAAAATTTAAGTTAAAAGAAGGTAACAGCTCTTCTGTGGCACATGCAACAATAAATGGTATATAATATTTAATGAATTATTTTAATATGTCATTTATTCTTATGTTTTCACAAATAATTTTTTTTTTAGTTTTTTATTTTATTTATTTGACAGAGACAGCCAGCGAGAGAGGGAACACAAGCAGGGGGAGTGGGAGAGGGAGAAGCAGGCTCCTAGCAGAGGAGCCTGATGTGGGGCTCGATACCAGGACTCTGGGATCACGCCCTGAGCCAAAGGCAGACGCTTAATGACTGCGCCACCCAGGCGCCCCTGTCACAAATAATTAACAGGAAAAAGACCTATGGTCAACAACCAAAGAGGAAGAAGGACAACCATTTGGGGTATGGCCCAAGGAGAAAGTTTGACACCAGGGTGAGAATGACAGATTCCTAGAACTGGGAACCTCCTCCTGGAGTAGGGTTGTGTCCAAGTGTGGCCTCGATGAAGCTTAGGAGATGGAGAACAGGGTGGGGCCCAAGGTCTCCTCCTCCTAATTCCTTTTTTCCTCCTCTCCCTCCTCACCAAGATCTCAAGCTACTTGCTGCTACCATTTATGAATTGCTCCCTCTGGTGGCAGGTGCTGGGCACTACATGTTCCAGAAGCACCATTCCTGTGCCTTCCTGTCACCTGCCTGCTCCCCGAGGACACAAGGGTTTGCAAACCCTGGCTGGAGCTTCCGCTTATGAAACCTGCATGAGGCGGTTTGTTAAAATTTACAGGAGGCTTAACACCCATTTAAAACGGACCCTTAAGTCAACACACTAGGCTGCTCCTCCTTGAAGAAGAAGGCTGATGTATTCTTTGCAGTTTTTCTTCATCAGTTTGTAGCATCAAAAGAAAAGTCAAAACAATGAAATTCTATATAACGTGATGTACATGTTTAAATCAGCTCATCTTTCTGTAAGCTTCTGAGGAAGTTATCATTATGACTATAAGACTTAATACATCACCCAGAGATAGTAAAAAAGGAGAATCAGGTTCAAAGAGATTAACAATGGGCCGGACGGGCACCCAGGTGGCTCAGTCAGTTGAACATCTGACTCTTGGTTTTGGCTCAGGTCATGATCTCAGGGTCGTGAGATCAAGCCCCATGTCAGGCTGCCTGCTCAGAGCGGAGTCTGCTTGGGATTCTCTCTCCTTCTCCCTCTGATCCACCCCCCCCAAAATAAATAAATAAAATCTTAAAAAAAATAATAATGTGGCCCCCAAATTTACCTGTAATTCGGCATTAAGTCCTTTGGATCTCTAGAGTTAGCTTTGAACCTCACCACCGTTGTGTAAGGAAAATGTTAGTAAAAACTCCATTTTCCTGAAGGAGAAACTGAGTCTTAGAGAACTGACACACCTTCCCCAAGGCCACTTGGCCACAGTGTGCCAAGGCTGGGACTGAAACCTAGATCCTGAAACACATAACCCTGGGCTATCACTGCCCTCCTATGAAACACTGGAATGTTTTGATATTTTCACATTCCCTGAGGAAAATTTCATCTCATCATGAAGAGCTTTCCAATAATGGGGCATCACCTTCTGGACTTTGGAGGAAAATTTGGGTTTGAGTCTTTGCTCTGCTACTGTTCTTTGATTTACATACACTCCACATACATCTGTACATCCACATTTGGACAAGCCACATACATTTTTAAAAAGATGTATTTATTTATTTGAGAGAGAGAGAGCATGAGCGGGAGGGGCAGAGGGAGAGGGAGAGAGAATCTCAAGCAGATTCCACACTGAGCAGGGAGCCTGACGTAGGGCTCGATCTCATGACCCTGAGATCTGGACCTGAGCTGAAGCCAGGAATCAGACGCTTAACCCACTGTGCCATCCAGGCGCCCCAATCCACGTACGTTCTTAAAGGTACATTTTTACAGAACCTGCTTCATTGGATGGTTGTAGCAACTGAATGAGGCGGAGAAGGAAAGCTGCTCAGCACAGGGCCCGCCAGGAGCATCCACTTGGCAGGTGTTTGGTTTAGTGAGGGCACAGCTGTGGGATCCCTTGGAAGACAACTGGCCAGAGATATTCAAGCAGAGACCGAAGAATGTGGCTATAGATTGAAACGGATTAACATTTTATAGGCTAGGTTCATGATCCCTTAGTGGAGTGTGAAGTCCTCGTGGTGGGTTCATGTTATGGGTAAAATTGTGTCCCCCACCACCCCCAACCCCAAATTTGTATGTGGACTCTCTAACCTCCAAGCCTTCCAGATGTGACTGTATTCGGAGACAGGGCCTTTCAATGGGTGACTTGGTTAAAACGAAGCTCTTCGGGTGGCCCTAATCCAATCTTACGGGTGCCTCTGAAGGGAAAATTTGGACACGTAGATGCCAGGGTGTGCACACACAGAAAACCATGTGAAGACACAGTGAGAAGCCAAGGAGAGCGGCCTCAGAAGGAAACAGCCTTGCCAACAACTTGGTCTTGGACTTCTAACTTCTGGGATTGTGAGAAAATGAGTTTCTGCCGCTGAAGCCGCTCCACCTGTGGGGTTTAGTGATGACAGGGCTAGCAAACTAATACGGGTTGAAATCAGTATTTTATAAAATATGGAACGGCACGCATCAGAAGGCATCCCCACATTGGGAAAGCACTATTTTAGTTATGTCTGATCGTATTATGTGCGTTGGGCTGGGGTATAAATGGTAATCACCAAAGGGGAAACAATGTTGGACTTGGCACCCAAAACTTCTCTTCTAATTTGGACATCATTTTAATTATGATGATAATTAACATGTTAGTATCCACAGTATATCAATTAGCACATATGAAGCGCCTCTAAGTGCCAAAGGTTTACAAATGTTCACTCTTTTACTCCTGAAACATCCCTTCAAGGTAATTATTATTCTTACTTTACGGGTGAGGCCGAGACTGGTTATTTAAACTGTCCAGGGTCAAACACTGAACATTTTTCAGAGACAGGATTCTTGCCCAAAGCAGGCTCTCTCAAAATAGGCTTTCCCTATTCAGCATCATTGTGCAGCTACCCATAATCCTCTGCCCAGTTACTTAGCACCCAGGCATCAGCTTCCCCTCTGCAAAGAATTCAGTGATGGAAATTAGGAGGACCTGGGACTAATAGGCTCTGTGCATGTGATTGGCTAGGGGTACAATGGGCCTTTGATGATTGCAGTAAGAACACCCAGCACTCCTCCAGTTGGCATGGAGCTTTTCTTCTTGTCACTAAGGTAAACGGAGCATTGCGATGTCTGTGGGGGCGGGTAATGAAGCAAAAAGGTCTAGTCCATCAGGACTGGAAGGAGGTGAGAAAATGGCCCTGGCACTCCTTGTCTGAAGACACTGTGAATAGTGTCTGTGCCCACAGCACCCCGCCCTCCCGCGCAAGCAGGCTCCTGGCCAGACACTCTTGAAAGCAGGTACATGGGCTCATTAGCAGGGAAATGGCAGTGGGTAATTGGAATATGTAAATGGCATGGGCAAACAGGGTGTTTTAACAATCAAGACCCAGAGAGAAGGAGCTTAATTTGGTAGAGAGAAAGGAACAGACTGCCCAGGGAGCCAATTACTGGAGCCACAGGATGGATGCTCAGCTTCGGGAATGCACGGTCAGAATGTGGGGATACTGGGACATTGGGTGAATTTGTTTCTGCCGCTCAAACGCCAAGCGACCCATGACCCGGCCCTGCCTTTTTTTTTTTTCTTCAGATACCAATTCTTGGGAACTCTCTTTCCTAAATACATCTGGCCGTCATCCTCTTTCGTCTCCAGGATCTGCCATTACTTTCCTTCTAGACCTTAATATCTCAGCTGGGCAATGTCTTGTAGCTGTTCTCATTGACTTTGTTTCCCCGCTCTCGATCTGCCCCCTACTGAGTCATTGGCAAGCGCTATCTGAAACCACCTGGGACACGTCACTGCAGGCTTAAGCACCTCGTGGTCCCTAAGTTCATAAGCCTGGCACCTAGGCAAGCCTGCTGCACGTGGCCTCTGCTCCATTCATGCTCGCCTCCAGCCATCTTGCCCTGGAAACCCCATGCTTTGTCTTGACTCCCAGCCTTTGCATGTGCTGAGCCTTCCACCTGGCAAAGCATTCTCCAAAAGTAACACATCTCAGTGGCTAAAAGCGTAGCCTCCAAATAACCTGGGCTTGAGCCCTGGGGCCATTAATTATCAGCCATGTGACCTTGAGCAGGGTACTTAGGCTTTCTAAGTGTCATTTCATCATGGTTAATACAGAGAAAAAGAATCATAATGCCTACCTCATAACTTTGTTGCTAGGGCTAAATGAGATCATCTCTATAAAGCACTTAGCTCAGTGCCAGGCACATAGTAAGCACTCAATAAATGTAAGTAATGATGATGAATGAACATCTATCATGAGTCAGGTCCCTGAAATGCAATGATGATACAGAAACGAGTAAATTGATTTGCATTGTTTATCTCGTCTTTTCAACTAACTATGGAATTAATTATTCCATTTTCCTTTATTCCCCCTCCTGTTTCCCACAGAGAGAGCAACTCATGAAACAGGCAGTCACCAAATGCTCTCTGGAAGGATGAATGAGTGAATTGATTAACGGATGAATTAGATATTTTACCCTGCAATATACATGTCCCCCACTATCTGAAAGGAGACTGTTCCTATGAAACCTTTTCATAAGCCAAAAGGGTACAGAGCGAAGAAGCAATTAATTTATACAGAAAATTATTTTTTAGCGTTTCTAGACCCTGAAAACTACCTCTCTTAGGCTTTTCTGATACCTTAGGACACATTTTGCTAAGAGCTGCACAAAATAAATGGACAAAACACAGATAGATGTTCCTAGACAAAGTTCAAAGCTCTGGCACTTTGATGCCAGGAGGCTGAGTGTAGTTCCCAGGGAAGGAGCTGGGGGGCGCCGCTATTCCTGCTCAGGGTGCTTACTGCCTCTCTCATGGCTCACTGCTAAGCAAAAGTTCAACCTATTGTCACTTTCTCTGTATTTTTTTTGGTAAAAGCAAAATTCTCTTCAGCTTTCTTTCAGTGAGTGAAAACAGGTCTTCACGTAGGTCCTTTGTGAAAGTGAAGTGCCATCACATACACTTTTGAAAAGCTGGGGATACCTGTAAAATTTGTCAAAAGAAAAAGAAAAAAAATGGTATTCAAGAAACACCCAAAGTAAATGTAAACGTTAAAGTAAGAATTGCAAATGCGAGGCAGGGAAAAGAAACACTTTTTCTGAGAACAATCTAAGTGAAGTCTTTTAATTATTACCATCTGGGGTGAGGGTGAGCGCCATTTGGCTCAGAGCTCCTTCATTCCCCATCACGCCTGGCTTGAGCTGCCTTCCACAGTCAGGTGTCCAGACTCCTTCGAGTAATGTAGTAAATGGGCACAGCACATCTCTGATCCCTGAATGGTGCTCGGACCAAGTCGGAGGTAAGGAGGTTGGGAAACATCATCCCACTTTACCTAGACCTAGCAGTCTAGGTAGGAGCGCAGCAACTTGCCCAAGGTCACTAAGCTCAAAGTCACAGAGCCAGGACTAGAATTTGAATCAGGATCTAAATTCCATAGCTTAGGCTGACCTCATCCTTTGGGTGATGTGTACAAGGGCGTCCTTTTGACTCTTTCTCCTTATTCATTCCCGGGAAGGTTTCTGGGGTGCCCTACTGTGGAGTGATGTGAAGTCCAGGAGAAGGGAAAACAAAGCAAAAGCATGGAGGGAGGAGAGGAGGCAGCACCTCCGAGGATTTGCTGTAGTTAAGTTTTCAAGAACAAAGAATACATAGAGAGACCCTTCCTTTCCAAATATAATGTGCTTTTGGCTTGAACTGTTACAAGACCCCAAATTGGGGTTCGCCTGGTCTCCTCCCAAAAGGTACAGTGTCTGTCTCCTTAGATACAAAGATCTGTCTCACTGGCTCCTCCCAGAGGTAGATTTTTAACCAGGTGCAGAGCAAGTATTTGGGGGATATGTGATTGGGGGGTCAGAAGCAATTTTATGGAATGGAATATTACTCAGCTATCAGAAAGAACGAATTCTCAACATTTGCTGCAACATGGACGGCACTGGAGGAGATAATGGCTAAGTGAAATAAGTCAAGCAGAGAAAGACAATTATCATATGATTTCTCTCATCTATGGAACATAAGAACTAGGATGATCGGTAGGGGAAGAAAGGGATAAAGAAAAGGGGGGTAATCAGAAGGGGGAATGAAACATGAGAGACTATGGACTATGAGAAACAAACTGAAGACTTCAGAGGGGAGGGGGTGGGGGAATGGGATAGACTGGTGATGGGTAGTAAGGAGGGCACGTATTGCATGGTGCACTGGGTGTTATACGCAACTAATGAAGCATCAAACTTTACATCGGAATCTGGGGATGTACTGTATGGTGATTAACATAATATAATAAAATAAAAAAAAAGAAGCAGTTTTATGGGATCCTGTGAAGTATTCTTAAGTGAGACATTCTTAAGTCCATGGATGGTGATGTTGGCAGAAGCTTGATGGGCAGGGGAGTCAATTTTGTATCCAGGAGATGTGTCTGTTCTACCGGAGACCCATCCCCCCCAACCATGACTGCAAGGTCCAATGTAATCCACCTGCCACCAGGTGGCTGATGAACCTCTGGGGAAGGGGCCATCCTGGAGGCTCTGTGATGGTCTTCTCTGCATGCAGGTCAGGCAGGCTCAGTAGCATTGGCAATGGTCCCCACCAGACTATTAACAGAGGGTACTTCTGGGGAACCAGATGACAAATGATTGTTGCTGCCTTTTTGCTGCTTTGTATTTCATAATTTCTCTCCAACTACAGGGCACTTCTTGTGCAACAAATAATAAAAAGCAAATTTAAACACGGTCCAAGACAGTCATTTAATGTGTTTTGGGGAACAGGGTGAGAGGGTGGGCAGGGCCCCCGTTAGCTTGTGCCCATGAACCTGAGATTCCGTCCCACCGGTTTGATTACAGAAATCGTCCCTGGAGCATCATCTCTCTGCAAGCACATTTCTGTTCATCTTGTCCCTGGAGGCTTACACCCCCGGGGAAGCAGGATGTACAGAAGGAGGAACCCAGGCTCAGAGAAGGTCTTTTGGCCTCTCGCTCCTTACTCATTCCCAGGAAGGCTCCCCACCTGCAGGAGAGAAAGAGTTCATCAGCCCTAATGTATGGTGAGAGGCATAGGGGAGGGGTACCAGGTGGCAAATCTGAAGGCGAAGACTTGGTTGGGTTTTCAAGGTCACACACTGAGGTTGTGCAGAACTGGGATGAAAACCAGCAGTGGGATGCCCTGTGGTTTGTACCATGGCCCCCAGTCTGGCCCTTATGGCTACTATGTCACTGAACTCTGTCATGGTACCAACACCCACTTGGTACCTGAGGTTCTTGGAGACTTTAAGCCTCAAAGAAGATTCCTTTCAATGGAATAGAGGACATTTGATTTCTGTTAGCCAGAATCTGTGCTATGGAGTGTTGAGATTACATAGTCCCCCAAATGGCAATGAGAGTTCATCCCATTTTTTATGACGTTTCCAAGCCTCCCATCTGAACAACACTCTGCATTGGATTATAAAACCATTAAGCAAATCAATTTCCAACTACATGGCAGTTTCCCTATCATTGGATTTAACTGGATCAGAGTTATGAATTTGATATTGACTTTACCTCACGCTTCATGGGAGGTGTGAACATAGCCTCTGCATTTGATCTTAAAACATTAATATTTGACAGTCTGCAGCTCTCATCAAAATAGAAGTCTCCTTACATGCCAGAGGATCCAAACTGTTATTTTGAAAATGTGAACTTTTGATTAATTGCACAGTAATAATGTCTTCTTTCTATGGGGTCCTCAACTAGTCTCCTTTGATGCTTATCTGGTGAGTCTTTTTATTTTAAATTCTGTCAAAATGTTTTTTGTCACCATGTTACTTGATTGCAAGGAGTACGAAGACTTTCTAAGAATAAAGACTTTCACAATGGTTAAAGACAAAACCCAAAATCTCATACACAAACATACAACCGTTGCTTCATTGTGCGCCTGGCATTGTTCCGGGGCTTTATGTTCTGCATTCACTCACTCATCATTCATTCATAAATAGGTATCCAGATCCTGCTAAACAGCGGGCATCCTTCAGGCTTCAGGGATAGAACCCTGAGTCCCTACTCCTGCTTAGTGAGAGAGTAGTAAACACAGTGCAGATAGGATCATTTTAAGCAGTGATAAAGGTAAGCAATAAATAAAACAGGAATGGATTGAGGGTGCATTTAGAAAAGGGGCTCGAACATGAAGGATGGAATTGTTCCCTACGCAGTTGGGATCAGAGTGGAATGGACAGCTTAGGCATGCATGCGCAGGAATGCTGTTCTGCTGGGGGTGGTGGGGGAGCTGATGTTCAGGAGCGCACTGTGGGTGGGGGGTGCAGTTTCCATTTCGAGCTTCTCTCCCCTAGGCTAGTCCCTTTCTCTGCACTTTTTCTCCTTTCCAGAGTTCTCGCTGACTGGTTCCTTACCAGCCTCCAACTCACTCATTGTGGAGCCTCACTCTCTTCATCAACATTTGTGGGGTCCTACTGTGCGTGCGGTCACATGTCCATAAACCAGTTCGTGCAATCTTCACAAAGTGCATCCCGGAGCCCACGGACCACGGACCAATGGACAATCCTTCCCAGTCAGGTTGTGGCTCTTAGACTATATTAAGGTCCCACATTAGAGTCACTTTCAGGGCAAACTAATCTGTAGCCTTAAGTGGTTTATTTTTGTGCTGACACAGCACTGTTTAATGATTTCAGCCTGGGAACAGTTTAGCTCCTTTCTCAAAACTATCCTTATTGGTTGAGATTTCTGAGGTTCTCCCCTCTGGCATTCATTCATACAGAGCCTCCTCCACCCTCCCTATTCCTACACTCACACCTCCTTCTCTCCTCCCCACTCCCACTCCCTTCCCAACCCCTTCTTTCTCTCTGTACCTTTCCTCTCCCCCATCCCAACTCCCCTCTCCTCCAGTCTCCTCCCCCTCTCTCATTCTCCTAGGCTAACTCCATCAGGCAGTCCAGAGCCAGCATTTCTTTGCAGGCCTTCTGGTGGCTCTTACACACTAGGGATGGATCCTTGACTTGGCCTTGCTCACAGCCCCTCATCTCCCGCCAAGACAAGCCTGGAGAGAGTGGAAAGTAAAGGAGGCACCAGGTGCCAGGGGCCACAGGAAGGAAGGGTTTCTGGAATGGTGGTGGCCATGTGGGAGGGAGCTGAGAGTTAGGTTCAAAGTGCAGGGGACCCTCACTGCCCTCTGCCAGTGATTTCATGTGATCTAGTCCCTGCCTAACTGTGGCCTCCCCTTCTACTCTCCCAGGCACTCAATGAGCTCAAGCCACAGTTGGGCTTTGAGCTTGCTGCCCTGCTGCCTGGACTGCTCTTCCTGACATTTACCTAGTTGCCCCAGCTTGTCACTTAGGTCTCACCCCAAAATGTCACCTCCACAAGGAGGTCTTCCAGGACCAGCCAATGTAAGGAAGTTCCCCACTCCTAGCACAGCACACTATTTTGTTTCTTCAAAGCATCGACCACTCCTGGCAATTACACTATTTATGTTTGTGTTCTGTCATCGTCTTATATCTTTCCAGAATGCAAGCTTTATTAGTTCAGGGATCTGGTATGCTCAGGTCGGAGAGCACTGCCTCTCTCAGTAGAAGCTCACTCACTTGGGGTTTGGTGATTGAATGAATGAACAGAGACTCAGGCAGGAGAGGGAACAACTTGGTAGAGCCCAAGTTAGGGGCCAAGCCAATTCCAGGAGTCCTGTTTCTTCCACCCTTTGCTCGCCAGAGCCGGCAAGGGCCAAGGGCCAAGGGAGGTGAGGGCTGCACTATCCACCATGAACCAGAAACCAAACAGGGAGCCACCCAGAGTCTGTGGGCTCAGGGCGCGNCCAGGGGAGGTTGGAGGTGAAGGCACTGAACCTGGCCTGGAGCTCCTGGGGCTGGGGTGGTGGGGGCGGGGGGAGCTCCTGCAGGGGCATGTTGACCTGAGACCCAAAGGGCTAAGCAGGTGCTCAGGAATTCTGGAATAGAGGAAAGCAAGGGTAAAAGAGAAGTCACGTTCAAGATATCTTTCATTCCCCCAGCCCCATCTGCCCCTCAGCTGCCCCCTTTGCACCCCCCCAGAACCTAGAGACCTCTTGGGTTGTATCTCTTCATAGAGTTGAGGATAGAGACATCAGAGGTTGGGTCCAGCTCCCAACACCCATGAAATCTCTTAACACTGCCGCTGTGCAGCCACTGCAGCACGGTGCTCTAGCCTCGATTTGCACACCTCCCAAGATGGGTAGCTCATTACCTATCCATCTAGCCAGTGCAGTTCTGACTGTAGGAACCGTCTTTTTGCACAGAAATCTAGGAAATTTGCACCAGAGGTTAGGTTGGGCCGGCTCCACTGTGTGTGAGGGGTGAGGGGTCCCCAGAGTGTCCCGGGCGGACCCCTGCCCTCACTTGCCCCTTCTGTCTCTCCTGCAGTGCTGGTGCTGCTGATCCTCACCCTCAGGCGCCACCACAAGAGCCACCTGAGCTCGGACGAGGACGAGGACATGCGGGACAATGTCATCAAATACAACGACGAGGGCGGCGGCGAGCAGGACACCGAGGCCTACGACATGTCGGCGCTGCGGAGCCTCTACGACTTCGGCGGCGAGCTCAAGGGCGGCGAGGGGCGGCGGCGGCGGGGCCGCTAACCCGGCCGGAGGGGACGCGGCGGCGGCCGGCGACGAGGAGAGGAAAGTGGGGCTGGCGCCCGGCGACGTGGAGCAAGTCACCTTGGCGCTTGGGGCCGGAGCTGACAAAGACGGGACCCTGCTGCTGGAGGGCGGCGGCCGCGACGAGGGGCTGCGGAGGACCCCGCAGGGCATTGGGCTCCTGGCCAAGACCCCCTTGAGCCGCCCTGTCAAGAGGAACAACGCCAAGTACCGGCGCATCCAAACTTTGATCTACGACGCCCTCGAGAGACCGCGGGGCTGGGCGCTGCTCTACCACGCGCTCGTGTGAGTACCCAGCCGCTCGGCGGCGCAGGTGGGGGCTCGGGGTGGGGGCTGGAGCCAGGAGGGCTTTGGGGCCTTAAAGCCCAGGGGCGCCTGTTGGCTGAGGTGGAGACCAGTCCTCCGTGTTTCTTCGCCGTGTGTGTCCGTGTGCCTGTGAGCCGCTCTCTAGGTGTTGGACACCAGGGCTTAAAAGAACCAAGCGTGGTTCCCCAGCTAATTTGGAGATTGGATTGGCGTGTTGGTGTGCGCGCGGGTGCGCATTTATGGCACCTTCTCCGGATGTTGGAAACGCAGCTTAAAAGAATGGTGTGGTTTTTCCAATTAACGTGGAGGGTGAACAGGATAAAGCGGATCCCTCCCAGAAGCTCTGTGTTTCTGCTTGGGGTGGGTCCCTTCTCCTGGGATCGCTACTGAGTTTAAATGATGCATCCTGGAGTTAGGGGTGGGAGTGGTACACTGCCCATAGTGGGGTGTGCGTGTGTGTGTATGTCAGTGTGCACACGAGCGTGCGCATGAGCGCGGGTATCAGTTGCTTGCTTGTGGTACCCCTTTTAGGGTTCCATCCTGGTATAGAGCCTGGTGTTGCTCTTACTGGGGGCTGGGACTAGTCAAAATGTGTGTCTTGGGGTTATTTTTATGGAAGTTAATGAGCAGGAGAGAGAATGTAAGAGAATGAGAATGTCTCAGGCTCCAGCCTAGACCGAGGAGCTGGGGCTTAGCAGTGCCAGGAGATGAGGGCGGGGGCTTATGTTAGCTGAGGCACCTCCATGATTTGGTCCTGATATCTACCCCTCAAGGGCAGCTGCTGCCCCCTCTCTTACTTTGTCTGGACAAGGGTGCGGGCCATGGGATGCGGCCTGGGCTGGAGGTTTGACCCCAGGCACCCTTCCCCTAGAAAGCGTCTCCTTGCTTGTCAGGATGAAAATGCGTTGCCAGGGAAGGAAGATGGAACTCCCTTCTGCACTGACACTCGGGACAGGAAATCTTCTTGCACTTGGGGGAGGGAGGAGAGGATGGTAGTGGTGACTCCTCACCCAAGAGAGAAAATCAGAGCTGTCAGCATACACCCAGGGCTGGCAGGGCTTTTCCAGTTACCCTTTGCCTCCTGTCTGTGGCTTAGTCATTCTGATGGCTGCTTCTTGGGAAGCTGTGCGTTACTAGGGTTTTGGCCTGGAATTGGCCATAACATTGGCCCTTCCTATGCCTTTTGTAGTGGGTAATATTCCTCTCTATCCTCCTCCAATTGACCCATGACTGTTGTGCTCCCAGTGAGTTCAGGGAGCCTTGGACTTGCTACCTGCCTATCATTTTTGGTGGCAGTGGCTTTTCCAGATTTGGCCACCAGGTGGGGGCGTCTGCATAAGACCTCAGACTTGGCAACAGGTTTCTTCCCAGAGGTTACAGAAGCCTGGAGAGGATGCCTCCCTGAAACTGAGGAAGTGGCAGGAAGGAGGGCGGCATCCAGCCAGGAACATGGATTTGGGATGGTTCAGACTCTGGCATCCACTCCCGCATGAGTTTGCAGGCATTAGTGGCTGGAGAGAAGGGCTAGCAAGGGTTACCCTTCCATTTGCTTTCTTCAGGTGGTAAAAAGGGATGAAAAATATGTTAATCTCTGTTTCTAGCACTGTGTTTAGTTCAATTGAACTGCAAGGCGTTCAGTTAAATTGATTAGTTAAATTGATATGGGAATATGATAGTAAAAAAAGGCACGGATTTGAGTGCACACAGACAGACAGAGACTGAATATGTGTTTTTGCATGTAAACGGCGTTCACTATTTATTGGCAGACTTCCAAACCTAGGGTTCCACTGCAGCTTGTGGGGTCCATCTTTCTTCTCCTCCCACCATTCCCAGCCAGCATCCCTGCCCTGCGTCGCCCAACCTGGGGAAGGGATAGCTAAGGCCTGTTATTGCCAGAGCCTCAATTTTATCCTTCTTTTGAATTAATCCATCACGCAGAAGCAGGTTTGAGAACGCCCAAACCTGTGGCCATGTTTCCCAGAGAAGACCAGGAAAATCTGAGAGTGTGGGGTAGGAAGAGGTGAAGACCTAGCCAGATGCTTTCAGACACGCAAATCATTTATTTCATTGAACTCCCTCCAAGAGTTTATGAGGTGGGAATTACTGTCTACATTTTAGAGATGAGAGTAAGAAAACTTCGATGAAACCACTTGTCCAAGATCACACAGCTACTGTTCTGGCTGCTCACCAGTGGGTCAACTGTGTTTCTGAACTGGATCCCACTTCTGACCCTCTGCCAACAATTGCAGGGCTCCGAGCATCTCATTGGGCATCGCTGGGTACCCCTCACCCCATTAGATAACACAGGGTTCTTAAGAATACCTCTGCCTTTACTTGCTAGCTCACAGCTGGCAATGGCTAGAAATGGGGTTTGGAAACAAAACAGGGGCAAGTCAGAACCCAGGGAAGCACAGCGTTCGGGAAATGGGGAGCAGGCTAGAGTGGTGGGGGATTGTAGGGGTTGTAGGTTGAGTCATTGGGAATTATGTAGGAAACCGTGTTGGGTTGGGTGTGAGCTCCTAACACTGAGCTTACCTAGCTTGAGGATGCACCGCAGACCCCTTCTCCAGCTTAGGAGGAAGTGCAGTCAAGTGAACAAATTGAACTTTTCATTGATGATTCAGGATTTTGCAAGGCACTGTAATTCGTGCTTCGAAGCATCCATTATCCTGTTCTGGGCTGCAGCTAATGGCATAAGGGGGCCAGGAAATTGGGCTGACCGTGGGCTCACGGACTAGCGCGTGCTTTTATTTTATTTTATTTTTAATGAATCAGACCCATGAGATTCAATCCCCCCCTCCCAGTCCTGTCCTGAAGGTAGAATACAGCAAATGTGGAAACCAAGGATCCCTATCCTATCTAACCCTGCTCCCTTTGCCTTAAATCTCATCCCTACTTTTTCCTGGCTACTCACGTTCACCCTGGCCCAGCTCTGATGTGGCTTCCTCCAGGAAGCTTTTCTCTGCCCCCCCCCACCCCAGGTTGAGCTAGAATTGTCCTTCTCGGCAATGTCCCCAGCTGTAAGGATTTGCACATTACATTAGATTGATCTGCTTGCTCGTCTCTGCCGTTGAACCGAGAGCTACTTGGGAATAGGGCCATGGTGTTCTCAGGCATTCTATTTCCAGCAGGCTGCGGGGTCCACGGTGGTTACCTGGTGAGCATTGACTGCCTGCGTGAGTGAAAGAACACTGTCAGGCTCACCAAGACTTTGCTCTGTGCGGCTTTACTCTGATCACCACAGTCACCACCACAACGAGTAGGCACAGTCAGCATTACCGGATTTTAGCGAAATGAATAGCTTGCAGAAGTCTTAAAACGGACTAAGGGGAGGAGGGGACAGGGTGGGAGACCATGCTTTGACCCCGGGGAGGCCAATCCCTTCTCTGCTTCCTGAGCCTGAAAAGGGTCCTGCTGTTTGGAGAATGTGCTGGACTTGGAGCTCCCATCTGGACAACCTGAGGTCTCCGCGACTTTGCATGGCCTGGAGTTTGGGGGTGATTACACAGCCCTGTCCCGGGGTGGTGTTCACACTTAAAGCATATGAATGAAATTAGCCCAACACTAGGTGCTGAGTATTCATTGGTTGGTTCTGAATAGGGGTCTCCTTAAAAGCACATACCGCTGGGTGCTCTGACATTGTCCCAGGACTCCCCTTCCCTAGCCTGTCAGCAGAGAGGTGCTGGCCTCATCTTGGTGCTGTCTCTGGATGGGCATTTGCACAAGCATCCTGCCGCCTGTCCTCATCGCCTCACTGCAGCCAGCTCTCTGCAGCCATCACTCACTCACCTGTTGATGGACCAAGGGGACATGGTCACAGGAAATGCCCCCTGTTTGTATTCTGAGGTGGGCTGGCCCCCAGGACCTGGGGGCAGGCAAGGCTGAGAGGTGGGGCACAAGGACCCAGCAGCTATTCTAGAATATAAGGGCCTGGCTGGTGGTCTTAGCCTATTGACTGAAAGATCTACACTCCCTCTTCTTTAGAGGCTGATCAGTATTCCATGTTCTTTCTCCATTCATCTGTTGATGGACACGTAGCTCGTTTATACATCTTGGCTATTATGAGTAATATTTCAGTGAACCTGGAACTGCTAATATCTCTGAAATCCCAATTTCAAGTCTTTTGGATAAATATTCAAAAGCGGGCTGGCTGTATTATATGGCAGCTCTACTTTAAATTTTTGAGGGACCTCCATATTGTTTTCCAGTGTTTCTTCCATTTCAACATTTCCACCATTTTGCATTCCCGTCCACGGCGTGCAAGGCTTGCGGTTTCTCCCCATCCTCACCAACACTGTTTCTCTTGGTTTTGATTTTGTTTCTGCTTCTGTTTTTGTCTTTTTTTTTTTTTTTTATAATAGCTGTGCCGACAGGTGTGAAGTGTCATATCATTGTGTCAATCTTTATTCAGCTGTAAGACCATGGTCTTTGGAGTCAGACCTGGCTTTAATCCAGTCTGCTCTTTCCTGGCTGTGTGACCTGGGGTCATATGCTCACTTTCCTGGATTCCAGTCTGTATTTCTGTTATGGAGACAGTCAGGCCCACCTCCCGGGGTTGTTGTGAGGTGATGATACACAGCACCTAAACATTGCCTCGTGTTGGTTTGCAACCTTGGGCGTTCCCCGGGTTAAATCTGAAACGGGCACAGGACGAGGGGAAAGGAAAGAAAGAGGCGGGCCACTCCAGATCCCTAGGTGGCAGGTTTCATAAGCAAGGGGACTTCTATGCAAGGCTTGTCTCAGGCACTGAAAGATGAGTAGGTCTCCAGAATCTTAAAGGTTTTCAGAGAGTCCTTAATGGGGTTCTGTCACATACACAGTACAGACGGTGTCAGCAGCACCTTACTCTTAAGGCTGTGGGGGTCTTTGGAACAGCCCCCACTGTGGGAACGGTGGACAAGGGAGTACACAGTCCAAGGACAGGGGAGGTGGTGAGGTCCAGCTTGCAGGTCACCCAGGGGTCACATCTTCTCAGTGACCTCCCCCAACACACCGCAGATAGTCAGTAAATATCGTTTCCTTGTTGCTTCTCCTCTCAATCCTATTTGATCTGCCTTCCTCTTGCCCCTCTCATCAAATCCATGCCCCTATCTAATAGTCTTGTTTTATTTTCTTTTCCTTTTCTGAACTCCTTGTCTTCTTCTGGTCTTTCCCTTTTTTATGATACTTTCAAACCACCAGAGTTGAATGAAGAAGTCAGGGAGGGAGTTGACCACAAGCGCTCACAGTAGCAGGTATCTGGACCCTGGCAAGGTGGTGCCTTGGGAGGGTCTGTGACCCCAGGTGCCCGGTCTCTCACTGTCCAGGAGCTGGGCTCACGGCAGGTGGCCATCGGTGCCGGAAGGGAGGGTACAGTATCTCTCCTTTACAAATGAAAACAGGTACTGGAAGTTACGTGGTTTGTCCAGACGCTTGGAGCTACCTAAGCGGCAGAGCTGGGATCCCACAGGAGTGTCCCACCTCCACCATAGTGCTGTCCTCACCATGTCACTGTTGTCCCCAATGACAGACGATGCGGAAGAAAGGTAACAGAGACTGAAACTCTGCCTTCCTGGGTGAGGCTCTTTGTACCGCTGCTTTTCTGAAAAGTCCCCAGGGCAGGGGTGCCTGGCTGGCCCAGTCAGTAAGAACATGAGACTCTTGATCTCAGGGTCGTGAGTTTGAACTCCTTGTTGGGCATAGAGCTTACTTTAAAAAAAATCCCTGGGGAAAAGCAGTGCGGCTGGTCTGCAGGCTTTGTACACATGGAATAGCAGCAAGATGTTTCACACTTTGACATACATGTGAATCGCCTAGGCAAGAAGGGACCTTAACAAAAATCTGGCAGACCTCTCTTGAACCAGTCATCGAACTTGTGCATGATGAATTCAAGTGACTTACCCTCCTCTGGAATAACTCAGTGGAAATGAGCAACATACCTGCAGTCGTGCCTAAAATGACCCGAATCCAATCGTGAAGAAATAATAAACAAGTTCCCATTGTGGGACATCTTGCACGATGTCTGGCACAGTCTCTTCCAAAGGGTCCCTGTCGGAAGAATAAATAAGAAGTGTCTCAGTTAAAGGAGCTCAGACATGACAACCAAATGCACGTGAACAAGTCGGGGCACGTCAAGCTGAAACGCTTCTGCACGGAAAAGAAGCAATCAACGACATGGAAAGGCATCCTGAAGAATAGGAGAAAATATTTGCAAATCCTGTTTGATAAGGGCTTAATATCCAAAATATATAAGGAACTCTTACATCTCAACAGCAAGAAAGCAAAGGATCCTATTTAAAAAAAAAAAATGGGCACGGGACCTGAATAGAAAAGAAGATACCTATGAAAAGGGTTCAACATCACTAATCATCAGTGAAATGCAAATTAAAACCCCAGGGAGGTGTTAGAATGGTTATTATCAGAAAGCCAAGAAATAACAGGTGTTGGTGAGGAGATGGAGAAAAAGGAGCCCTTGTGCACTGTTGGTGGGAATGTACGTTGACACACAGTTTTCGCACTGCATAAAACAGTATGGAAGTTCCTCAAAAAATTCAAAGTAGAACTGTCAGATGATTCAGCATTCCCCTTCTGGGGATCTGTCTGGACGAAATGTAGTCACTGTCTTAAAGAATGTGAACCTCTATGGCCATTGCAACAAAATGTGTAACAGTCAAGACAAGGACACAATCTAAGTGTCCATGGATGGATGGGTGGATAAAGAAAAATGTGGTCTATATGCACAATGGAATGCTGTTCAGCCGTAAAAATGAAGGAGATCATGCCATTTGCAATGACATGGACACAGATGAACCTGGAGGGTATTACGTTAAGAAAATGGAGACAGAGAAAGATGAATACTGTATGATCTCACTTATATGTGGAATCTTAAAACACTGAACTCAGGAACAGAGATCAGATTGGTGGTTGCCAGTGGCTGGGGGTGGGGGAAATGGGTGAAGGTGGTCAAAAGGTACAAACTTCTTGTTATAAAATGAATATGTTCAGGGATCTAGTGCATAGCATAGCCACTATAGTCAACAATACTATATTTTATATCTGAAAGTCGCTCAGAGAGTAGATCTTAAAATTGTCATCACACCCATGTGCACACACAGAAGCAATTGTGCGAGATGCTGGAACACCAGTTTATGGGATTTACGGACCCAGCATTAAGAGAGGCACTGGTCCATTAACAGACCTCAAAGGCTTTTGGAGCTGGAAGGAACTGTAGAGAAGATGAAACTGAGGCCCAGAGCCATTAGAAACTTGACTATAGTCATGCTGCTGACAAAGGAAGGACCTGAACTCGGGTCTTCTTCCAAGGCTGGCTGCCACGCAGCCACATTGGCTTCTGCTCACGATGTTCCAACAACTGTCTACCAGCGGAGCAGTTTCGCTGCAGCTGAATTCCTCCGGGTTACCCTGGCTTAGGCTCCGGATCAAATGAACAGAAGAAAGAGGAAAGCCAGGGGCAGGCTGATCTGGCGTCCATACATTGCTAAGGAGGGTTTCTCTTCTGCTGAAATTCCCAGTACCCAGAACACCTTTTCTCCATCTCCCCCCTGCCCCCCACCCTCCAGTCCTCTGCCAAGAGTGATATCAAGTAGTCTCTGGCTTTCCATTGAGGTCAACATTGAGTTGGGGCCTTCAAAACCATCATCTTGTAACGAATGTTTTTATCCGTTTGGGTCGTTTCTAATGTCACCTATGGGACAGCACCACCATTTGGACCGTTCATGGAAACCTGATATATTTTCATTAACAGGAACTGACATTTATAGAGTTGCTCTCATGTTGGGTTTAACGCTCTAGGTGGTTCTCCTAACGTGTGGCTGAGAGCCCAGCCGCCAGGAACCCAGAGTTCTAACCCTGAGTCTTAGGCTCATTGGCTCTGTAGCCTTCAATAAGTCATTTTACTTCTAATCTGGGATCTAATATTCCTTCCTTACAGGTCATTGAATGGATTAAATGAAGTCATTCACGCAAGTGCTCCACGGAGTGCTAGCCCTGGGTCTCAGCCTGTCTTCCTCCAGGAGCTCCCTGAGCCAAGGTCCTCAGTGCAAGTGGTGTATTTAACACAGCATTAGTCAACCTTGTTTTCACTATCTCCTCTTTGAGGAGTTTTTAAGAACTGATTTTGCCCCCCTTGAAGACGATACCATTTCTATTGAGAATGCAAAATTTAGGAGATGATTTAAAAAAAAAATCAAGAAATAAGTAAAACTGGGGAAAGCCTGGGAAATCCAACAGGAAGGAGAAAATGGCTGGAGGATGCATTTTTTAAGCAGGTTACCCTGGGGGCCCTTGAAGCGCAACCCCTGGGGACCCTGGACTGCAGTGTGGAAAGATGCACAATTATCCCCAAACTCCATTCATGCCTGGCTCGGGGCTGCTCCGGAGTATTCCCTCTCAGAGAAATCCCTTCAAGGGAAATGTGGGCTGTTTGCCAAAGGTATTTGTCGAAGGGCACGTTTGGCGGGTGCTGCCAGTGGGTTCTGGATTGGTATAGGAGGGGACCGGCCGTGACTGCTATACACTCCGTGAGTAAAGGAAATAGCGTGACATGAGTTCACAAGTGTTTCTATGTCTTCTCAGTGGTTCTTAAGTAAAGGAAGTCTTTGTGGCTGAAAGGTCATGGTAATTCTGTAGTGTTTTCCCCCTCATTAATTTTTCATTTAGGACAGTTATCCAAGAAAAAAAAAACTTCTGAAATAAAAGTACGTGTAAATATGTCAGTTTGGGGCCTGGTTTCTAGCAATAGCTAACCTTTCAGACCTTCGCTGCACCTAGGGTTGTAGAGTTCTCAAACCGGGCACCATGAAACCATGGTCTTCGATACCCTTTGGGGCAAGGAGCTGTCTCCTGTTGAGATTATCGTGTGTTCACATGTTAGTAATTTTCATGAAATAAAACAGGAGAGTTGCTTAAAATAAGCCTGGAGAACTTCATTCCTGCTGACACTATGATTCTGAGTGGGTTTTGCGATACTTTCAAAGAACGAAGAATCGTACTAATTTATAACGTGAGAAACATTAGCATTTTCAAAACAAGATGAAAATAGATATTCCAGTTGCTCTTACGAACACATCTTTTGCTGAGAAAATGGAAGGATCTTGGTTGTGAAGTGGGGTCCCGTGACTTCCGCCCTTTGCCTCCCTTCTGGTTTTCTGGGGAAATAATTAACATTCACCTTCAGGATTCTGGAATGTTAGAAGGAATGTTGAGATTTCTTCTTGAACTCCTTTTTGTGTGTGTGCCGTGATTTTAACACTTCATGTGGTTGGGAAGAAATTTCATGGGAAAATCTTAATCCTTTAGGTTTCATATACATTCCTCCAAGTATCTGCTGATGGAGCTCAAGGAATTCTGCCTGATTGTTCAGCAGACGCCAGGCTTTGGGCTCACACTAGGGGATGATGCAGGGATGGATAAGTCACTTTTTACCCTTGACAGGGTCACGACTGAGTAGGTCAATAACTACTTGCATAGTGGTGTGATACCCACTCTACTGTATACATTTACTGAGTCTACTTGGGGCTCAGAAAAGTTGTCAACGTGGTTTACATGGATCAGGGAAGATTTCCATCAATAAGAAGTAGATTTCAACATATATACAGGGTTAAAGACCGTTGCTTCCTTCATTTTCCCATGTATGGCCGTGACCGTGCCTGTGTCGCACATGGAAAACTCGAAGTTCTGATTTATTCTCACCCTGAAGGAAAGGGGCTGAAATTGAGGCAAGAGAAACTGGGACCATAAAACTGACCACTGGATGAACCTTGCATCGGGCTCTTTAAAAAGGTTGAAGGCTGGCTTTGTAGCTTTACATTGGCTATGTGCCAGTGTCCATTCTCTGCAGCCCGGAGCCTAATGCAGCCCCTGGTATGTCAGATACCCTGTGTTGGGTCAGTGGACACAGTGCCAGCCCCGGGAGGTGGACAGTTTAAGTGATAGAAGCAGGCACAAGTATCGGTAAGAGTGACTTTGAATCCTGGCTGTGCCGTTGTTCAGCTGAGTCACCTTGAGCGAATGGCTTAAGAAGCCCAGACTTGTTTCCTTCTCTGTAACATGGACCGTGCTTATGCGCAGAGTTGGTGTAAGAATTCAATGAAATGGCTGTAATACCGGCCAAAACCTAGTTTGGGCTCATGGTCAGTGTCTGATAAATGGCTGTTCTTTCGCAGTCCTGCTAAGATAAAAATGTCTGCGAATAAAAGTAATATTGCGGTCACTCTTGTAATTTCCACCTTGAAGTTGTGGCCCTGAATAGGGTGATGTTCTAGAAGAATGTGTGACTAATGTGGTACAAGGAAGGAACTGACACTGGGGGGAATAGAGCCGGAGGGGGTGGGGAGAAAGGGGTTCTACAGCCTGACTCGGGTTTCCTGAGGAAGCAGGGGTGCCGAGAAAGACCCCTGCCTAGGATCCCAATACCTGGGCAGTGCTCCTCAAAACTGTCAAGGTCGTCTAGAACAAGGAAAGATGGAGAGGCCATCGTAGCCGGGAGGAGCCTGTGCCAACGTGGCAACTCTGAATGATGCGACTCTAAATCACACTGGATGTGATTCTGGAACAGAAAAAGGGCATCAGGTAAAAACGAAGGAAATCGGAATAAGGTGCCAACTTTTAAGAATGTGTCATCACCGGCTCATCAGTTGTGACCAACGCACCATACTAGTCTGAGATGTTGGTAATAGGGAAACTGATCGTGTGTTCTGTGGGAACTGTCTGTACCATAGTCTCCGTGTTTCTATAAATCGAAAAAGGTTCTAAAAAATGAAGTCTGTTCTAAAGAATGTAATTGGAGGACTCAGCAGTGAGACGTTGCATGACCGTGAGTGCACCAACCTGGGATGGAAACACGGAAGCTCAGCCTTGACAGGTGCAATCATGTATTCCCCGTCTCACAGAGAAGACTTGAAAGCTGGACCCACGTCATGCAGTTTCATTCAAGTGTAGTCTGGCTTCTGTTATTTCTCCGTACTCTGCCCCCATGTTATTCACAGATGTCTATGAAATTATGACCGCCCGAAGAGAGGATGTTCAGGGCCTACCTGTGTGCCATCATCTGGTTGGATCCACCAGAGTCAGGCTGCTCCTGACCGATTCCTTGGGCATTGTAGGAGGGGACGGCACGTTTTCTCTTCTGTATCCCTGACCAGAACTGGGGGGCCTGTTCCCCTTCCGTGGACCATTGAGGTAAATGCCAAGGGAACTACCAAGAATGGCTACCATGAATGGTTTTGATTCACTCCCGAGGGTGTGTCTCATTGCTAGCCAGATGGAATGGGGTTCTATTAGGAGGAGAAAGTGGAGGAGTGGCTTCTGGGTAGACACCATCATGTCCGCCATACTGTTGTCACCAGGAGCCTGTATCAGAGGCTGGGAGTGATGACCAGCGTCACCATTGTCTTCTCTCTCCTCCATGTCCGTCCTCAGGCTCTGCTCAAGTGGCTGTCATGTTCTGGGGTGTCCACTTTGCTACCCAGGGTGGTTGAGGGTGTAGGACATGGTTCTGGACACCCTGGTGGGTCTTGCCCATTGCAATACCCCAAGGAGACAGCTGAGCCAGAAAGAAATGACGGTAATCAGTTCATCTGATTGAAGCTACTGTCTTTAACTGTAGTTGGTTGTTGGGGCTGGGGTGGGACATAGAACACCTCAGGAGACGTCTCACTGTGTGGCCCTGTCCCTGACTCACCTTGTACCTGGAGGGAGGTCACGATGGGCCAGAGGTGGCCTCATGGAACAAAGGGGCCATGGCCCTGGAGACAGGATAGCAAGGCTCTTGTTCTGGGCTCTTTGACATTATTCTGGAGGGTTCCCCATAAGGTAAGGGTGTTTGGATGTGACACAGTTCCTGCCTTTGAAGACCTCACTGTCCAGACGGGAGCCGTGCGCATGACACCCAGGGGTTCAGTGTGGCCTCACAGCTGTGATGTGGGCTCTGCCTTCACATGGGGGCAGATCCTTATTTTGCCATCTGTGTGACCTCCAGTAAGTTGCGTAACTTTGCCGAGCCTCATATTTTTCATCGGTGAAATGGGAAAACAGGACCTGTCCCGTCCGTCCACTGACCACACAGGATGGCATCATGGCTGCAAAGCAGCTGCCTGCATACGGCTAGTGGCAGTGGAAAGAAATGACTCTCTAAAGGCAGATCGGCACACAGGACAGAGGTCAAGATAAAGGCAGAGTGTTGTGGGTTGGTTCTGGGACAGGACTCTGGCAGGCTTCCTGGAGGAGGCAGGCTTTGATCTAGGTATAGAAGGATGTAGTGGCATCAGGGTCTGGGATTCGGCTGAAGGCAGAAGGAGGAACTTCGGTGAAGCCTTGGAAGAGAGGAATGCAGCACAGCATGTCAGGTGTGACATCTCCCAGTGGCTGCAGTGGGGGACTCTGGGCAGGGCGGAAGGTGGCAGGGCGGTGAGAGGATAAAACAGATGTGCTTGGAAGGGTCAAGCCTTTTTTTAAGTATGGAGTTGCTGTGCACCTCTGGACGAGAAACTCACATGTGCCTCTGTGCCTTCCCTTCTTCCCTGAAAAATTAGATCGTTGGATACTTTTTAGGGCTTCTCAGTGGGAGACACTGTTAGCATTTTGGATGGAACGCTTCCTCACTGGGCAGCAACTTCTCCCATTTTGCAGAATTTTCATCACCCTGGGCCCTGCCTGAGAGGTGTCGTAAGAGCCCCAAGTTGTGATAAAGAGAACCACTCGCAGGTTTTTCCCAAGGTTCTGATGGGGGCCACTGCTCCCTGGGAGGCTGTCACTCTGTGGCTGATGTCTCTGGCTTCAGAGGCCCAGCGATCATACTCTCGGCGATGAGTCCAAGCCAAAATATATGTAGGAGGCTGGAGAATTGATTACACTCGTGGGGTCAGTCCAGTGTTTTTATGACTTCATGAAAGCCCGAGCTGCCTTTTGAGCCGCGATGGTTTGGCTCAGGTAAGATACCCACATTTATCCTTTCAGAAGTTGGGGAAAATGAAAGTTACCCAAGTACAAAGCACATGCTGGACAAGCACGTGTGCACGCTCTTACACACACACACACACACCCCTCGATTCCTCAGCCTCAGTTTTTGGAACATTAATTAGTGTCCCTGCATGAAACAAATTAAGCTGGGGACCTTGTTGCTTCCATCTGGAAAAAACCCAGCCCTGGGAAATGCTGACATTGGAAATGGCAGAGCCCTGCACTTGTGACGGAGACAGTACCTGAGGTGCAGACCCTGCCCCCCTCGGGGGATCTCCGCGCTCTGGCCGGATGGGGAGGTGGTGCGTGGATGAGAATGGGGCTTCTGTTTCCGGTGAGAAAGGTGTTCTGGACCCGAGAGTCTGAGCTAGGCTGCAGGGGTCGGAGTCGGGGCTGCGGAACCCCAGGCAAAGTGCGCTTCGCTCCTGAGCATCTCCGTTTAGTCGTCTGTAACGGGGGTGGACGAGTAACCCACCTCAGAGGGGGTTGTGAGGGTTCCACGACTTCGTGAAGGTAAACCGGGCAGAGGAGCGGGGGGCTGTGTGTGTCTGCTGTTACACTGATGAAGCTTCGTCTAAGCCTCTGGGCTCCTAAGCTGTAGATGCAGTAGGGCCTCCAAAAACGCCAGCTGGAGAAACACATAGAGCCAGGTAAGGGTACCCGGAGTCACAGGGGCCACCGGAATGGGAGAAGGGCTGTCTTCCTCTGCCACCTTCATTTTTTAAATTGTAGAATATTTGTAACATAAAATTTGCCACTTCGGCTGTAAGGGTACAGTTCGGAGGCACCAGTCCATTCCATGCAGCCTTCACCACCACCCAGAGACGCTTTTCCATCTTGCAGAACTGGAACACTGCACTCGTGGGTGTCAGTCCCTTCAGACCGCCAGGACAGAAATGCCATCAACTGGGCAGATTCAACAACATGTGTGTATTTCTCATGGTGCTGGGGTCTGGGGAGTCCAAGATCAAGGTGCTGGCAGTCTTGGTGTCTGGTGAGAGCCCTCCTCCCAGTTCACAGCTTCTCATGGGGTGCGCACGTGGCAGAAGGCCACAGAGCTCTCTGGGTCTCTTTAGGGAGTCAGTGGTCCCACTGAGTAGGGCTCCACCCCCATGACTTCCCAAAGGCCTCACCTCCTAATACCATCATCATCATCATCACCAACTTGGGGAGGACACCAACATTCAGTCTCTAGCACCATTAAACACCTACT
This sequence comes from Ailuropoda melanoleuca, assembly GCF_002007445.2. Lineage (NCBI taxonomy): Eukaryota > Metazoa > Chordata > Mammalia > Carnivora > Ursidae > Ailuropoda > Ailuropoda melanoleuca. Next base: position 94,948,698 of record NC_048226.1, on the reverse strand, counting down.
CACCACTCCCGTCTACCCCCAGCTCCTGGCTGTCTCCATTCTACTTCCTGTCTCTGCGGATTTGACCGCTCTGGGTACCCCATATAATGGGGTCATACAGTATTTGTCCTTTTGTCACTGGCTTACTTCTTATAGCACGATGTCCTCAGGGTTCATCCTTGTTGTAGCAGGTATCAGAATTCCCTTCCATTTTTTATTTTTATTTTTATTTATTTATTTATTTAAGATAGAGAGTGTGAGTGCCCGAGTAGGGGGAGGGAAGGGGGGTGAAGCAGTCTCCCCGCTGAGCAGGGAGCCCAATGTGGGGCTCGATCCCAGGACCCCGGGATTATGACCTGAGCTGAAAGCAGACGCTCAACTGATGGAGCCACTCAGGTGCCCCAATTCCATCCCTTTTTGAGGCTGGGTAATATTCCATCGTCTGGAGAGAGCACACATTGTGTGTCCGTTATCTGTTGGAGGGCATATGGGTCGCTTCCGCCTTTTGGTGATTGTGAGTGATGCATGTGAAGGCACATTCACGCCTTACCCCCTTCCAGGTTCCCTTTGTGTTTCTGTGGTACCGCAAGTCCATTCCATGCCCTGCTTCATGGCGGAGAGGAGGAAGAAGAACTGGACACGCATTGGGCACTAAAGTGACCGCTTGCTGGCTAGGCAACTTTGGGCAATTCCTTCATCCCTCTTGGTCTCCACTTCTTGGTCTGCAAAGTGGGGGTCCTCGTGTTCCCTTCCTAGAGTGTTGACAGAATGAAATGAGGTAACCCGTGCAGTGCTTGGAACAGGGCTGACACACATGGCAAGCATTGTCAAGGGGGACTGCTGTCAGTCATACAGCGTCTGGATCTGGGCACATCACTCATGATTTTAATCTCCCCACCACCCTATGTGCACATGAGGAAGTGGAGGCTCAAAGAAGTGAGGCGACTTGTCCAGTGGCACATGGTGGGTTGGCTGTGGAGCTAGATGGGAACTCGGGTGGCCTCAAGACAAGCTCGTGCTTCCCCTCCCGGTCCCTCCCTGGGCTTTCTCCCTGCGCTCCAGCGGACCCGGTGCCCCATTCCTCCTGTGTTAGGCTCTGCCTTTGCAGGGTTTGCCATGAGGATCCCAACCAGATCATGGCTCTGTTGCAGGCAAGAGCCATGCCTGATATGTTTTCTTTTCATTGGCAGTGCCAGGCACGATGCTGGGCCCGGGGTCCGTGTTGAGCAAACACTGTTGACTAATCCCCTTGGCCGAGCAGCATCTAAGCTGAGTTCCAAACAAAACCCAGATCCGAACGCGGGCATCGAAAGCTGAGGCTGGGAAGCTGAACGTGGCTGACTTCCGTGGGGATTCCACACACACACCGGGAGCTTGGCAGCCTACGGAGAAGGTTCTATTCTCTGATTGGGCCAGGTCAGCTCTTCTGCCAGTTCCTCGTAACCATCCCGGCCAATTAGCAGAATTCAACCAGAGTGTGTTGAGCGTGGATAGCAGTCAGGTTTGAGTCGGTGCTTGTCTGTGCTCGGAGATGGCAGTCCAATGGGGACTGCTTGGGTAGGGACCAGCCTTGTGGAAGGGAAAGCATTAATGGGTTGGAGGGGAACCAGGAAGGAGCTGACTGGCCTCTGAACCTGGGTTCTGGGGCTCCATGAGCCTACAGGGACCCTTTGGGGAGCAGCTCCTGGCACGGAGCCCTAGCGTCTGTTGTAAGAAGAGCTGAAGGTACAAAGGATGTGCTGTGCTCGCTGGCCTCAGGGAGCCCCATCTGATGCCTGCAGTCCAGCATCCCTCACCTCAACCCTGCAACCTCCCAACTTCTCTTCCAGCCTCCACTCCTGCCCACCTCCCTCCCCTGCCCACCCTGAAGCCAAGGTTGTCCTCTTCTGACGTGAATTAGATCACGCGCCTCATTAGCTCAGAGCCCCTCGGTGGCATCTCAGGGCCTTGGCACAGAACCCACTCTCCTTGCCGCCCAGGCTCACAGGCCCGAGGGATCCAGCCCTCGCCCCCTCACCGCCTCAGCCAAGCTACTCCCAGGTCCCGCTCACGGAGGCCTCCCCAGGGCGCATCAGGTCCTGCCTCCCCTCGGGAAGGGCCTCAGCTGGTGTCAGATGGCTTCTCCAGGCTCCAGATGGGGCCTGTCTGATCAGCCCCTTCCATGCCAGTCCTCACTGGATTTATATTCTTCGGAGCACCGTGTCATCAGCTGTACTGACCACAAGCTCTAAGTTATGCATTTATTTATTCGTCTGTCTCTCTCCGCTGTATTGTGAGCTCCAGGAGGGCAGAACCGTGTCAAGTTCACCGGGGTGCCCCCATTCCCAGCTTGGGGCCAGCCTGTCCTAGGATGTGTTTGTGGACTGATGGAGTGGCCCAGATGGATGCGCTAGACTGTGTCTATAGGGAACATGAGCGGGGTGGTCAGAGGATGACCCAACCCCCCTGCCTTGCTTTCTAGATGGAACTATTTGTAGCTTGGAGGAAGGAGGGGAGGAGGGCTGTGAGCCTCACTCAGACATCGCATGTCCTGTGTGGTGGGTGAGGACTCACTTTCTGGAGTCTCACAGGCCGGCTCAAGGAGCAACAGCAGGACCACCTGGTGATGAGCCCAAGAGCTTGGTACGCGTGAGGCTTGACTGCAGAGGGAGGGCTGTCTTGGAAGGAAGGAAGTGACACATGTGTGCTTATAGTTTCCAGGGGAAACTTGGGTGGAATAGTATCCAGCCTTAAAAAAGAGGACAATTCTGACACCTGCTACATGACCTGAATGAACCCGAGGACGTTATGCCAAATGAAATAAACTGGACGCAAAAGGACCGATATTCTGTGATTCCACTTTATGCGAGGCGCCCAGAATAGTCAAAAGCACGGAGCCAGAAAGTAGAATGGTGCTTGCCAGAGGGGCTGGGGGACGGGGAGGGGAGACTTAGTGTTTAATGGGGGCAGAGGTTCACCGTGGGAGGATGCGAACGAACATTCTGCAGATGGGTGGTGCTCATGTTACATAACAATGCGAATGCCACGGACTTGTACACTTCACAGTGGTTAAAGTCATAGATTTGACATTATGGTTACTTTCCCACAAAAAAAAAAAAAAAATCCAGCACTGGACGGTGGGGTGAGAAACAAGGTAGAGGGGTGGGTGTTTGGACCCCGTGGTTTTAGAGGGCCCTCCGGTTCTGGGATGGTTCGTTCTGTGTAAAATGAGCCTCATTTGAAAATATTCCCTTATTCTGTTTTCCTGCCCCGGTTGAGCCCCTTGACGCTCCAGGCCGGCCGGACAGCCATACCTGGCCTAGGTGCAGGCCCAGGGACATCAGAGTTCATCTCATCAAATCATTGGAGAAATGGCACAGGTTTAATATTTCCAACAATTAGCACTTCAGGCGTCTGCCATGACTCTCGGCCAAGTCCTGTTCCACACAGCTCCAGAGTCGGAGTCCTGTGCCAAGAGACCCTTTTGTCAGATCTTTGCCTGTGTTTCTGTTTATTCGTGACTTAGTCTTATTCTTTCCCGAGCTCGGCCATGGCCTTCTCCCTCATTAACTAACTCACTCAACATTTATCAAGCTCTGGCTGATTCCTTCTCCCAGGCATTGGAGCTATGGGGACGGTCACACGTAGAAGGCGGCGTGTCCCTGCCCTGGTGAGCACATAGGAGGGAGGAATGAAGGCGGCCTGGGGTGGGGCTGGGCATCAAGGAAGTTTTCCCAAAGGAGATGATGCTTAAGCCTCAACCTGATTGCTGAAGAGAGCCTCAGGAAGGCCCAAAACAAAGGGTGACAGCTGGATTGTTTCTGGAGGGATTAATCCCATCCTTCTCTGAAAAGACTTTCTAAAGCAACCCTTTCTTCCATCCTTTATACCCCTTCGCACCTGCTTTCCTTCTTTCCTCCCACCCCCTCCCCTGTTCCTCTCCCTACCCTCAGAGAGGCAGAGACCAAAGGGGGGAGACTAGGAATGGGGGGCAGAGCCAGAAGTGGTGGAGGGCAGGCAGGTGGAGAAGCCTGTGTGAGGTGATGATGGGGAATTAGACATGGCAGTCTAGACAGTGAGCATTTTAGCCTGATCCTAAGACCCTAAGGTTTCTAGCAGTGGCATGATCAGGTTTATGTTCTGTAAGAATGACTTTGCCACTGGATGGAGAAGAGATGACTGAGGCATACGTGTGGTAGTTAGCTGTTCCAAGATGGTAGCTGCCATTCAGAGTGGGGCCATCTATTAAGCTCCTGTCTTGGGCGAGGAGGGACACGTGATGGTCTAACCCATCAGATCTCTGCAGCAGCTCTGCTAAGCTGAATTGCATTGTCTCCACCTCGTCATTAAGAAAACAGGCTCAGAGAGGTCCAGTATCTTACTCAGGGTCACACAGCCAGATGCAGCCAAGAGTAGCCCACGCCAAAGCCTGTGCCCCCCGCACGGTATCAGCGGCAGCACACTTCACTCTCCCGCCAGTGGGGGCCCTTTCTTCTCTCACTGTATCTCCACAGCCTTCAGGAACCGTCAGGGCCAGGGCTGACATTTGTGTGCAAGATGATTTCCTTCCTGCTCACAATAAATGTCAAACTGAGTGATGGAAGTGATTCAGCAAGACATAGAATTGGAGGGGGGAAAAGAGCTGTGTAAAAACATTTGCAAATGGATTAAAAATTTGAGTCCACCAGCTCATGCCAACATACTTGGAAGTTTGGGAGATATTTTTAGATCACGAAATCCAAATGGCACAGATCGTGGGTTGGAGAGATGGAAATGCAAAGACTCGCTGGGTAGCTGTGACCAGAGATTGCTTTTGCTGAGTTTCTCCTCGGCTGTAAAACAGCAGCGTCCCAAATGCAGGGTTCCCTGGACACCCTGTGCATTTTTTTTTTCCATCTTTCCCCTTGTACATCAGGAGCCCCAAGGCTCAGCACCTGTTCTTGGAAAGCTCCTGGAGAGATCTACAGGCTGCTGCCTTATGATGCTTTTGCGGGCCAGTGAAGGAAGCCCCGCCAGGACCAGATGCGGAGTCCCAGAGAGCATGTTGGCATATGGACCCCGAGGGAGAGCAAGAGCGGGATCCAGAGTGGCGAGTGGGGTTTACCTGGGGCCAAGAACACCCGGTGCCAGGAGCTGGAGGCCTGGCCAGGCAGGAGCTCCCCTCTCTGCTTCTCTCTGCAGACTCCCCCTGGGGTGGGGACCTTGTTACCCACAGTGTCTGAGCTCTCCCCCGCTCTGTCCCTGGAGAGGGAGAGGCCTCCCTTCTTTGGTTCTCAAGTTAGGGACTCAGGTGCCCACTGCAGGACGCCCCTTCCCAAATTGCGTCCTTGGGGATAAGGGACAGCAGCGGCAAAGTGGGGGACAGAGCAGTTCCCAGCAGAGGGAGGAGAGCTTGTCAGTATCATGCAATGGATCTCACAGCCACTTCTCACCCAATTGCCTTTACAGCTCTTGGAGCCCTTTTCCAGAGGCTCTACCTGCCATTAACCCTTAATCCTCACAACAATGGCCCTGAGTAGGTGAAGTTAAATGGAAAATACAAAGAGGATGGGATTACTCTGCAGGGTTATTGGGACAATAAGTTGCTGAGGGCATGGAGTACTTACCTTCCTTTTCCAACCCTTTAAAAGGTTCTCAGTTACTTTTAATTTTGTCAGAAGAATGCAGGCATGAAGTTCAAACCCCCCAGCTGAAAAGCCCCAGCCCATCACCATCCTAGCCCCTGCCAGAGGCAACCCCTTCTCCTGCCTCTGTTCTCAGACCTCCTGGTGCTTCTCCCCTGGCTCTAAATCTCTGAATCCTGGGCTCTTGATGAATCAACGTTAGGCATGTTTATTGATTTCCTGCTCTGTCTTGACTCCCTATGGTTCATATTCTCTTTTCCTCTTCTCTCTTCTCCCACTGCTCTGCTTCTTCTCCTGCTTTAGTCTCAGAAGCCTTGTCTTTCTCTGTTCTCACTGCCCTGTCACCTTCCTTTCCTTGTCCCTTGCCCAGCACTGTGGGGTCCTTCCTCCTACACCCAGAGGCACCTTTTCACCTTCTCTCTGCTCTCTTCCTCTTCTGCTTGCTTACAGGACCTTCTTCCTAGAAACTTCTAGCATCCTTTATTTATTTGGGGGGGGGTACCTTTAAGATGCCCCTTTCTGCCCATTCTGTTCTGAATCAGAGTTACTTATAACCAGATTCTCACTGAGTTTTAGAAACCCTTTTCTTGCATACATGACCTTATGATGTTTTGAGAACACTCTGTGCCATTAGTTTTGGGGTTCTCACTTTGTGGAAGAGCAAGGCATCCGATGGTTCCTAGATAACGCAGCGTCATACAGGGGAGAGTGAGTGCCACATGGATAGGCATGTTCAGGGCCAGGTCCCATGGGTCTCAGCTTAGTTCCCTCCAGCAGGGCACCTGCTCCTGGGAAGGGTGCAGAAGTGCTGGTGGAATGGCATCAGACAAAAGTTAAGTTCACCATCATTAGAGGTATTGGGCCTTCCACTGGGCTGTTCTGCTTTTGATTTCTTGAGGCCACGCACATACACACACATACACACATTCTCCCACACATACCACTCACATGTCTTTGCCTTTATATCCATCTCTTGCATTTTTTTTACAGCTTTCTATAAATCCTGATTTCTGTTTGGGAAGCAGCGTGCTTGTAACAAGCCGTGGGTAATTTTTGTCCTCCTGACGCCCTGGATAATTTATGGGCTTGGAGATAGAGAATTTGCCTCTTGCACTGACAATATTGAATATACATTGCTTTCTCACAAAATAGCTTTCAGAGTTGCTGTAAATTCTCTGGAAATTAGCTGGAGTTAACTATGGGTTGGTTAAGTGCCAGTAATTACGTGTTCCCTGGGAATTTCTGCTGACATGTGGAGGCATGGCTTAATGCTGTCCCCAAGTCCTAGGATTTTGGAGCCAGAAGAGGCCTTTGGGATGAAGAATCTGAGCCCAGAGAGGGGAGGGGGGTTTGCCTGAGGCACTTTACTAGCGGCTAAGGACACCAGGGCCTGGGTCTCCTGAGCCTTGTTGAGCCCCTTTGCTCTGTCCGTTTCTAGGCAGGGCGCCCTTAGGTCAAGCGAACATGTGGCCTGACTCAGTTTCCCAAGCTGCTCCACACGGCACGTCCCAAATGAGTTATTAATTGGGCACTAATCTCATTGGCCACAGTTAAAGCATTGCATTGATAGGAGCTTAAGGTGGGCAGATGGATGCCGAGATGGGGATTGGGAAGCCACCACAGGACCCTTAGGAAGAAACACATCCCAGAAGGTCATCTGGTGCTATTCCCGCTCTGAGAGGGAGACAGTACCCTGGCTTGTGTCCCCTGGGCCCTGTCCTGTAAAGAGTTCAGCATTTGAATAGACACAGGTCACTAAGTATGGTTTAACTCTGTCGATGTCCACGGAGGGCAGTGCTCTGTGCCTGGCACTGGGCAGGGTCCCTGGGCTATGGACACATGGATGACAGACGTCTTGCCTGGAAATTCATGGAATGTTTTACAGAGAAGGGATGCAGAAAAGTAGCCAAGTTCTGACCTCTAAAACAGAGCCGTGGGATTAAATCAAGCATTTATTAGCTATATGACTTTGGGCCCCTAATGTAACCTCTCCTCTGTAAAATGGGCTAATTGTGAAGTGTAAATGGCATTCTGGATGGGAAATGCCTGGCACGCCAGTAATTAGTTCATTTGCTTTGGAGGACTGGGGAAGAGTTCTTCATGGCCTCACTGCATATTGGAAGCCTTTTTCTTATTTCTTTTCTGTGTGATCTTTCTGCTCCGGCTAACTTGTCTCATTGGGTCAGTCCTGCTCATTCAGAGGCGTCGGGCGCTGCGTTGGGTGCAGGGGGAGTGGAAGACCCTAGGTCTCCGCCCGCAGTGGACTCAGTCTGGCAGGGAGACAGGGAGACAGCGAGGGCCAGAAGAGGCACTGCAGTGGGCAGCGGGTGTGGAGTGCAAGGTGCCACCTGCAGCAGAGCTGCTCCTGCCTGCCCCTCCCTCTCCGCCTCTGCTAGGAACCACCTCTCTTGCCTTCCTGCCCTGCAGCCTGACTGAAAGGCCACCTAGTCACCATGAAGTGACAGAGACACGAAGGTGACAGCCTGACACCCCAATGGAGCACTGGGGATTTAAGTCCTGAATATCGGCTTTGCCACTTCCCATCCTTTCACGTTTCTGAGCCTTGGTTTTCCAATCTGTAAAATGGGTGGGAAGAGTGAAAGTCAGGGGATGATGGATATGGAGAGTGAAGCATGTGATCTGGAAACCCCTGAAGGTGCCAGTCCACACTGATTCAGAAGTCCGAAGCCCCTGTACCGGCTCGCCAAGCTGTCTGTTCTAAGAAGAACGCTCACTGGTTTTCAGATTGCTTTGTAGTTTCCAAACTGCTTGCGCGCTCTGTGTTTCCTTGACTCCTCGCAACCAGGGGCAACGAGCAGGAGTGATTTTCTCCATTTACATGAAAGCGACCGTGGAGGGGGCATGGCGTGACAACACCAGCCCCATGCCCTTTGCAGTCCGTCCGCCACCCTGCGGCGTGGCGAGCTGGGTCTCACCCATAGCAACAGCTCGCACTTCTCCCACACTTGCCGTGGTGTTCTTCAGACTCTAACTGTCTCACGCTGCACGATGCTATGAAGCAGAGTTTATTATCCCATTTCTTTCTTTTTACACAAAAGGAAACCGAGGCATAGAAATATGAGATGACTTGCCCACATTCAAACCCGAGCTGTTGGCCTGCAGAGTCCTTGCTCACATCCCATATGTGGTGCCGTCCTTTTGTTGTGAACCTGTGCCTATTTGCAATCTCCACCTGGGACAGACACATGACCCCTGTTGTGGCATGAGACACAGCCTCAGAATTCCCAGTGTCCTCATACCACCTGCATAAACAGAGCTAAATGCCAGGAATGAGTGGTGGTGGCGGGGTGAGGGCAGAAGGGACAACACCAGAGGCAGATGAGAAAGTGCCAGAAGGCGCACAGGCTAAACCAAAAGGAGAAATTCTGCACTATCTCCATGTTCTCCGAGGGTGGGCTCTGGGGCTGGACAGCGTCGGTTTGAATCCCAGCTCTGGAACTTACCAGCCCTGTCACATTGGATAAGTTCCTTAACCCCTCTGTGCCTTTCAGGTTTCTAATCTGAAGAAAGGGGTCACGGATCACCTTGTCTCACTGGCTTGCCGTGAGGGTTAGATTACTTGGTATTTATAAAGCACTGAGAATATTGTCTGGCACTGGAGCTCTGAAAATAGGTGTTAAGTAAGTAAAGGAGACAAATGGGGGGCTCCTGGGTGGCTCAGTCAGTTAAGCATCTGCCTTTGGCTCAGGTCATGATCTCAGGGTCCTGGGATGAACCCCCCCCCCAATCAGGCTTCCTGCTCAGTGGGGAGCCTGCTTCTCCTTCTGCCCCACCCCCAACTTGTGCACACACACTTTCTCTCTCAAATAAATAAATAACATCTTTAAAAAAAAAAAGAAGACAGGTAAGGAGAAGAGTCTCAAGGGGTTGGGGTGACTCCACTGGGGTCCTGATGGGGATAAGAGCAGGACTTGAACCTGGGACTCCTGGAACCCACCCCATGTAAATCCATCGTGCTTCGCTTATATCTCACTACTTGCCACAGGCCCAAGAAAGGCGCCTCAGTTGTGGATGGTTTGAGAGGAGCACCTCGAACAGGGTATGCCTGTGTCTGTGCCTGGGGGCCGGGGGCGGGGCGGCAGTGTTAGGGTGTTGGGGGCCAGTGGAGGTAGTGGGGGTGATAGTGATGGATCTTTGACCAAGCCCTTTTCTCTACACTGCCTTCTGAGAACCCAGATGCTCGCTTCTCTCCGACATGTGGGCATCTCTGTCCCGGCCCCTTTTCACATCGCTTTGATTCTCCTTAATGCTGTTTTTCAATTAAATTATTATTAGCCCTCAAATCTATGCAATTAAAGAAGCAATTTTCTGTCCTTTCCCTGGAAGAGATTGCTTACCTGGTTTGGTGATGCCTTTAGCAGTGAACAAAGCGGGGAGTGAATACCCCAGGGCCACCGGCTTTAATTGGGGTGCTGCGGAGGGGAGGGGGCCATCTCCATTGTGGGGCGGCTTTCTGCAAAAGCTAACCCAACAATGAAACAGGCCCATCAAATGCCAGTCCTCCCCGCTTCCTCCCACCTTGATTTCCAAAGGTTATGCTCAAGCAGGTCTTAGTGATAGCTCTAATTTGTAATTCTAATTTCCTTGGAAATAGGGCTAAATAGAGCATTTGTCATTCCTCTCCATGTGGATTACCAGCCACAGATGAGGATTTATGGCCTGAGCCTCTGGCCTCCACAGGCCTCTCTCTGGGGCAGAGATGGGTGTTGGGGGTACGGGTGGGGGCTGGGTGCGCTCAGTTCAAAATACCCCAAAAACCTGCCCTTCTAAAGCTTCGGGCTGCCTGCTTGTATTCTGAATAAAATACGAAGCGGGAGTGTGTTATTGAAAGTGAAATGCTTTCAGCACTGTGGGAGCGGTCCTCTGCCTGGGCCTCTATTTGGGGAAGAAGAACGCTCTGACTTCACAGGGTCAGCTGAAGACCCGCAGGCCCCCATCAGGAGCCCCTGAGGCTCCCTTAGGCCCACAGCTGGCGCAGGCTTTCCCGGTGACTAGTGTCTGGGGAGTGGATGGAGCTTTCCAGGTGTCTTGTCTGGGGAGTGGATGGAGAGAGGATGGGGCCCATCTTGGGTGAAGCCCCTAGTGTTTGAGAAGTGTGATGTTGGAGCCTGGCCTTGCAGCCATTTATACACTCTGAGGATTTATTTAGCACCTACTGTGTGCCAGGCTCTGTGCTAAGCACCAGGGGAGCCCGTGGTGAGCCCAAACCAAAAGGTCCTTTGACTCCATGGAGCTTATAGCTGGGGGTTTGGGGGTGGGGGAGGGGGGGAAGACAGATATCATGCAAGGAATCAAAGCATTAATGTTAAATGACTGTCATAAATGATCCGGGGGGGGGGTGCCTGGCACCTAAAGCTCCTTGGAGAACTCAGTGGGTTTTGCCGACCTTGGAACCAGGGGGCAGAGAAAGAACCAGGTTCTTCGGGCTGGAGGTAGCCTGCGGCGACGTAGGTGACGCAGACTCAGGCTATCAGCCCTGTTCCTGTACTTGGGAAATGGACACTTAGGCTCGGGGAGCTTCAGCCCCTCCTTTGTCAGGAGAGTCCGGTTGCCTCCAGTTCCTTTGTGAGGTCAAGTCAGCTGACACGGTGGCTCGGGGTGTCTGTTACCTCATCGGAAGATCCCCACACCTGTTCACGCGTTCATTTGTACGTTCACGGTTTCATATCGCAGAATATTTGGGCATCTATTACGTGCTGAAAATATTAATACGTTAACAAATTAAAGAATCAATTAACACTCACAATTAAAGACATCAAATCAAAATGAACAAAGGAAAGAAAGAGTAATTACCAGTGGAAGCATTGGATCGGGGGTCCAGATTGCCCTGTGCACTGCTCCTCGAGCTTCTCACTCCTTCTCTTCACTCCGAGGTTACGGGCCTGTGTTCTGCACCAGGCCCTCGGTGTGTCCTTACACACTCAGCATGGGGTGAGCAGTAAATATCTGTGGGACAAAACAATCCCACGCATGTCAGGCCGTAGGTCCTGAGAACTCCTGTATCTTTGGGGCCAGAAACTTTGCAGACCCAAAGCTGGCAGAAAGAGGTTAATATCCATTCCATGTGGTACTGACCCTTCCCCGGTCCCTGGGGCCAGCTGGCTTTTGGTCACCTCCTTTCTGAAGCCTCTCTGTTTCCATGGCACGGAATTCCACTTTCTTTTCACCTCTTCCAGTGCTTACTGGCGATACTGGGTGTCGTTTGGTTTTGCCCACGCACAGTCCTTCTGTTCAGTTTATTGCCCCTTAAAGATCCTATCAGCCCCTTCATCTTATAAGAATTGGCTTCTAGAACTTTCCTGCATTCATATTATTTCAGTGTGACTTAAAAAAAAATCTTGGTTGATTTAGAGTAAGCCACATCTTCGTTTGAAAGATACCTGGATAATCTCAAAAACCAATATAACTTCTAGAGGTGCCTGGGTGGCTCAGTAGGTTAAGCGTCTGTCTTTGGCTCAAGTCATGATCCCAGGGTCCTGGAATTGAGCCCGGTAGCAAGCTGCAGGGAGCCTGCTTCTCCCTCTCCCTCTGCCCTGTCCCCTGCTCTTGCTCTCTCTCTCTCTCAAATAAATAAAATCTTTTAAAAATGCCCAGCAATATAACTTCTCGAAGACTCAAGTTTCTCTTTGATATAATGGGGTTACAGAAATCTGCCCTTGAAGGTTGTGATGACCATATGAGCAGATTCATTCATTCAGCAAATGTTTATCCAGTGTCTACTCTGTGTGGATACTGTTCTCAGTGCGTAGAATGTATAAATGAGCAAGAAGGAAGAAGAATCTTTGCCTTCATGGAATGAGCTTTCAAGTTGGAGGTGAATGATAAACATGACATGACTAGGAACTAGGAATACTTTATAGTACGTTAAACATGCTATAGGTAAGAACTGTGGAGTGTTAACTATGCCTCAATAAAGAAATTAATTTTAAAAAGAAATTAATTTAGAAGAAAAAGCAACTATGGAGAAAAATACAGGGGTGATGGAAAGATTGGACTCAATTTAGCAACTTTAAAATACTAGAGAGATATGAGTTTATTTTGTTAAGTATGTAGTAACAAAAATAAGACAATTTAACACACTGTTATCAGTTTCCCTCAACTTCCAGAAACTTCCAGAAAGGAAGTACCCTTGCCCTTCCACATGCATCTATCTGAAGTTCTCCTGGTAATTTTCAAAAAACTGGAATACTGCCTCTGTGGTCAGACCTCTTGCTGACGTGCAGAGAAAGTTGACCCAGAAACAAATGGAGGATCTAAGTGGTCTCCGTTGAGTCAGAACTAGGGCACACGTCAGTGGGGTGTTGTTTTCCACAGATGGGTGTCCAGGGGGAGCTTTTCATTGAATTGGGAGCTGGGAGGGGCTGAGGATCCACAGGAATGGCATTGGCTTTTATGACGTCCCAGTCCTGGAGAGTTCAGGATGCTTGTTCAGGTTGTTCTTAAGTCGGATAAGATTTTTTGATCCCATGGACTTTGGACATTAAAAAAGCATAGAACTCTAGTAACCCCAAAAGGGACTCTTCATCCACCATGGAGAAAAGACTAAGGTTTTATGTCATCCAGAATTTGGGGTCATGAAGTTGCTATACCTGTTTGTGCGTTTCTTTCCTCCCTTCCCTCCTTCCTTCCTTCCTTCCTCCCTTCCTTCCCACTTTCCTTCCTTCCTTCCTCCCTCCCTCCCTCCCTTCCTTCCTTCCTTGCCTTCCTTCCCTCTTTCCTTCCTTTCTTCTTTCCTTCTTCCCTCCTTCCTTCCTTCCTTCCCTCTTTCCTTCCTTCCTTTCCTTCCTTCCTTCCTTCCTTTCTTCCTCCCTTCCTTCCTTCCTTCTTTCCTTCCTTTCCTTCCTTCCCTCCTTCCTTCCTTCCCTTCCTTCCCTCTTTCCTTCCTTTCTTCTTTCCTTCTTCCCTCCCTCCCTTCCTTCCTTCCCTCTTTCCTTCCTTCCTTTCCTTCCTTCCTTCCTTTCTTCCTTCCTTTCTTCCTTCCTTCCTTCCTTCCTTCCTTCCTTCCTTCCTTCCTTCCTTCCCTCCTTCCTTCCTTCCTTCTTCCCTCTTCCTCCCTTCCTTCCTTCCTTCCTTCCTTCCCTCCTTCCTAAGATTTTATTTATTTATTTGACAGAGAGAGAGAGTGGAAGAGAATGAGCAGGGGGTGGGGCAGAAGGAGAGGGAGAAGCAGGCTCCCCATTGAGCAGGGAGCCCAACACAGGGCTTGATCCCAGGTCCCCGGGACCATGACCTGAGCTGAAGGCAGATGCTTAACCGACTGTTTTTTTTCTTTTCAAGGGGATGCAGATTATTCTCAGCAAGAACAGGGCCATTAGTTCAACAAATAGTCCTTGAGCACTTTGCCTGTGCCTGGCAACATGATAGCCACTGGGGATGGAGCAGGGGAAGCACTAACTCCTGCCCTCATGAAGCTTTGGGTCTAGTGGGGAAGACAGGCATTTAAATGAGTACGTGCAGTAAAGTGCTACTAAGGGCAGTGTGTCTGGTATGGGGAGGTGTGTCTGGAGGGGAGACGGGGGGTCGGGGCAGCGGTGAGATTACAGATGGAGTCCTATGCCTGTGAGCAGAACAGGGAATGTTTAAGCAGGGAGTGAGCGATTGCATTAGAAGGGGTCCCTCTAACTTGAGTGCCCGGTATGGAGCAGAGGGGTAAGGCGCTGGAGGCGAGGAGACTGGTCGGGAGGCTGGTGAAGACCTTGCTGGAATAACATCAGAATGTAGGAAATTGAGCATGCCCTTCCACCTATTTGCAGCATTTGACTTTAATGTATTTATTTTTTTTAATGTTTTTTTATTATATTATGTTAGTCACCATACAGTACATCTCTGGTTTCTGATGTAAAGTTCGATGATTTTAAATAAAATCTTGATTGATTTAAACTCTGGACTTGAAAACAATGTCCAATATTTTGACAGACTGCAGTTTTGTTATGTCTCAGGTTTTTCCACGTTTGTTCATTTTCTGCCTTAGGTCCTAGATGTCTTACTGGTCACGTCTCTACCACTGGAATTCTACCACTGGGTTGCCATGGATTCTTACTGTATCCCTGGTTCATTCCACTCCAGCTCACTCTACTAATATGCATGGAGAGCCTGCCAAGGGCTGTGTCCCACCTTGGGTGCTGCCAGTATAATGATAAAGAGAATCTGGTCCCCTCGAAATGGAAATTTCTGTTTTGGGTCAATAGAGAACTAACAGGAAATCTTCGGGCATGAATCAGGTGAACTTAAATGAAATCAGTGAGTGTTTTCCCTATGGTTCTCCATGGCTCCTCACAGCAACCCCATGAAGCAGATTTTATTAAAATTGCTTTAGAGAAGGTGAGACTGATGTCTAGAGATGTGAAGTCACTTGCCAAAGGTTGCACAGTGAGTGAGGAAAAGCAAAGAGATGTGAGTCCAGGCCTCTGGCTCTGGTTCAAGGCCACAGATGGGAAGGGCTGTGCACATGTCCGGCTGGAGAACACAGGGCTGGCTTCCCGGGCTCCTCCTTCCTGGATCTCTGTGCAGGTGCAGCACTCCCCAGGCTCTTGTCTGTCCCCTGCTAGAATGATGCAAACATTTCCCAAGAGGGCCGTGAAGATGAGGCATCCTGGCATGCTCCCTGCAGACATTCCTTACTCACTCTCCTCCCACTCTGGGGACCGTGGAGCCACCCATAAGGACAGCAGCCAACACACCTCAATCCGTGTGTCGGATGAGGTAGAGATCCTCTCTGAGGTGAGGCAGCCTCCATCGTTCTGGGAGACAGAGGAGGCTGGGTCCTGTGGCGAACATCTGGCTTTATCCCATATGTCCATGGGGGGCTCCGAGGGGAACCAGACCAGGAGATGCAGGCATGACCGTGGGCTCCCCAGAGCTCAGAGCTGGCCAGGGAGGGCTGTGTCCCCTGACTGAGGAGGCAGAACCCGGATGAACACCCGGCAGGAGCCAGGCGCAGGATTGAGACCCTGGACATAGATGACTGACCGTACTGTCCCCAGTCCCTTCAGCTTCTGGGAGAATGTGATTCTGGTGCGAGTATTGGCAGGTTCAGGAGCCTCTCCTAGTCCAAGCATGTGATTAGGGCACAACTCTCTTAGGGATTGTAGAATGGAGGAAACCTGATGTATGGAACTTGGGGTTTCAAGGGGTGTAAGTGGCTTCTGGGAGGCTGGGATGAGCTGGATTTGGCACCACCTGGGGGCAGTCTGAGGATGAAGGTTCTAGGGCCTAAGCCTGTCGGGGGTGGAGCATGAGGAGTGGTTGTCAGGCATGGGGTCTCAGCTAGGGGGTCATCACTCCGCTGTGTATTTAGGAGTAAGGGGCAGTGGAAGGGGTGTGAGCCCCCGGGGAGTGTGGGGACGTGGCAGGAACAGTGGGGTTGAGCAGCCCTTCCTGAGCCCTTTTACTGATGCCCAAAGGACAGCAGCCATGGGCACTTTGGGGGGGCATGGGGTAGGGACAAGGGTGAGGGTAATTGAACCACACCATGTGTGCCTTTGAACCAAGGCACACATGGAACATGATTTCTAAGAAGAAATGGCTCATGAAAGAAGCACGAAATGTCTCTGATTGACAGTCAACTGCTCGGGGCATCGTGAGCCCCTTACTATGTCTGGTTCTTGGCACAAGGCATGGCAGGAGTAGCGGGTTTGAGCGTCAGTAACTGCTCATTGAATAAATGAATGAATGAATGGGAGCACTTGTTCAAGAAAGCATCTGAGGCAGCGAGCAGAGGAATTCTGGGCAGGTGGCTGGATAACTTCCATTCTTAGCACTTTTTCTGCTCCTGTTTCATGACTTGAAATCAAGACAAAACCTTTGAGACTGGACCTAGAAATACTTGTTTTTTTGAAATAAAAATATCAGTGTTTGAGAGAGTAGGGCATGTAACAGAATGGACGGAGTCTCATGGTAGATGACAATGCTTCTCTTTTTAGCAGTTCTTGTAATTAGCTGGATGACTATGGCCATGGGATTCCATTTTCCGTCTTAGTCTCACCGTCTGTCAAATGAGGATATGATGCCTCCACTTCCGCCTCACCTAGGTAATCAGCACACACGTAGGGGGACGTAGGGGGACGTCTGCTGGGAGCCGGCTTGGGCTCGGCACTGAGGTTGCAAAGATAAGAAGGCACGAGGCCTGCTCGTCCAGAGCTGATTTCGCAGCCACTCCTCTGTTCCTCATCGACACACGTGCGAGGAGGGCCAGCAGCATGCCCAGCACTGTGCTTGCAAGGATTAGAACAGAGGGACCTGGAGGGATGTGCTTTTAAATAATGTTTTTGAAAAATGTAAAGCATTACTCCAAATACCAAGGTCACCTTCCTATTTCATGGCATGAAATGGCAAATCCATCATTCAAGAAATAAGCTCAGAAGTCTCCACCTGGGTCCTCCTGACCTCCCTCGGGTGTCCCTTCTGTTGTGGGCTTTAGCATATCATGCATTTGGAAGAAACAAATGTTTCTTCCCTCGGCGAGCAAGTACCTTTATAGGGGAGAGCTGTGTCAGCCCCAGAACACAATGAGTGCTTAATTTGTGCTAGTTTAATGGAATGAATAGAGTTTTGTGCCAATGGGAAAGGTGTTCTAAAATGCATTCAAGTGGGGCGCCTGGGTGGCTCAGTCAGTTAAGCATCCAATTCTTGATTTCAGCTCAGGTCATGATCTCAGGTCCTGAGATCTAGTCCCGAGTTGGGCTCCGCACTCAGCATGGAGTCTGCTTAAGATTCTCTCTCTCCCTCTCCCTCTGCCCCTCCCCAACCCGCTCTTGTGCTCTTGCTCTCTCTAAAAAAAACCAGATCAATTAAAAATAAATAAATAAAAATAAAAATGGAATGCATTCAAGTAATGTTCCTGGGAAGGTATGTGCTATATATTTTTATATAGATTTTATTTATTTATTTGTCAGAGAGAGCGAGCGTGAGCGCACGGCAGGGGAGAGGCAGAGGGAGAAGTAGGCTCCCCACTGAGCAGGGAGCCCAGTGTGGGACCTGATCCAAGGACCCTGGGATCATGACATGAGCCGAAGGCAGATGCTTCACCAACTGAGCCACCCAGGTGTCCCTGCTACATGTTTTCATAAAATACAAATTTACACATATAATTTAAGATGCTGTATCTTGTCCTGTATTTTCCATTTTAAGGTGTATTCAAGGAAATCAGAAACCTGGTAGCATTTTAAGGGTTAATCATTTTTAGTGAGCTGCAGAAAGCTGGTGTGTGTGTGTGTATGTGTGTGTGTGTGATTTTTCTCCGAGGTGGTGGGCAAGAAGGGAACACTGCCTTGTTTCTAGGTGCTGGTTTTCAGGGACCAGAGGCTGTGGTTGCTATTTGAAATTGTTTGTGTTAATTATTGCCATAATGTTTTGTAAATAAGTTGCCTTATGCAAGAGTAGCTTC
This sequence comes from Ailuropoda melanoleuca, assembly GCF_002007445.2. Classification (NCBI taxonomy): domain Eukaryota; kingdom Metazoa; phylum Chordata; class Mammalia; order Carnivora; family Ursidae; genus Ailuropoda; species Ailuropoda melanoleuca. The sequence continues at coordinate 94,930,710 of NC_048226.1, read as the reverse complement.
ATGGGGATGTTTCCAAGGAATTCTAGGCTAGCTGTGGCAGGCATTCCAAGTTGGAAGAGGTTCTCTGCAGAATGAAGAGGGAGCATAGGTAGCAGAAGGACTCTGCCTTAGAGAAAGGGAACGGCTCACAGAGAGGAGGGGGGAGGGGGGCAGTGCTTGCGGGCAGGTGCAGAGCCCCAGATGGAGGCCAGGAGAAGGAAGCACCCACGAGGGGACAGATGCAGAGGTGGAGACGGGTGTGATGTAGGGACAGAGCGGGCTGCAGAGGGAGAGACCAAGGAGACACAGAAGCAGGCACTCGGGGAGAGACTGTGGGAGAGGAACAGACCCAGGGAGCATCCCCGGGTGGAGGGGCAGGAGGACGTGGGCATGCCTGAGAGATAAATCGTAGCTAGAAAGCATTGCCTCGAATTGGTCCATGGGGAACTTCTTATAAAATCTTTAAAGCGATTAAAGACCATTTTATTGAAAAGAGATCTGGGCCTCTTTGGAGAAGAGAGAGACCAGCCGGGGCCATTTTCTCCCCAGTGCTCACCTGTTGTTTCAGCAGATGGAGTGCGAGGGCGGGGCTGGGAGAGTCGTGTTTGCCCCCTCTTTTCCTCCTGCCTGGGCTGGGCTGGGGGGTTTCCCCTTTGCAGGCAATTCGGGAGGCAGTGTGCACAGGGCCCAGCAAGGCCCTTGGTTGCTTTGGCTTTGCCACCCACCTCCCAGGCCCTGCTGGGTTGAGGGTGTGACCTTACATTTTGAATTGTTGCTGCAGACAGCAGTTAGAGTTTGCTGCAGTTTCTTTCTAGGGGCTTTCTTGGGAATCAGACCTGATTAGGTAGGGTTTTCTGCATTAATCAGGAAATAGTGCAATTATCCAAGAACGGTCAGAATGGTTTCTTTCTGTCCCTTCCTGAGATCACTGACCTCATGCTGGCCTCTCACCATGATGTGATTAATTAAATTAAAGGAGCCAGAACAAGGAAGGAGGGGGTGGGACCCAAGATCACTAGCTCAGGCTTTCCATTTACAGATAGAGACCGAGGCCCTGAGAGGCAGACTGACCAGAAGCCCAGGGCTCTGTTGAGGGAGGAGGGAGGGCACGTAAGCCCATAGCCTGCTGCCTGACCATTGCTTTTGCCATGGCAGACATCACTAGTCAATCACAGGCATTACCAATCAGTCATGATGTGCTGCTTGCAGAGTCTTCTCCAGGAGGGCTTGGGGACACCAACCGTCATATAGATTCTGCCCCTGGAATGAGTTCTCTTTCCTCTCCCTGTAGTATACAGTGCTGTCCTTCTGGTACAGACTTATCTTCCTTATACAGGTGGCTTTCTAGTTTTGATCCGTGGCCCACTCCCCACTGACTGATCATAACACACGTAATATTAGAGGTAGAAGGAATAATCCATCCCCTTGCTAGAATCCAAGTGTTGTTGCTTATCTGGGAAAGTTAGGGAGCAAGAGAGGATGTATAGTCCAGTATCAGTGGGAATTCCTGTCCTTATTTTTCTGCTTGTTTTATTGGGGGGGGGCTCAAGGAAGCCCCCATAGTTAGAATTTGAGTTTTGGTCCTTGTAGGGACAGTTTCATCCTCCCTGGGAAGATGAGGAAGCCATGAGTCAGAGAGTTTGGCGAAGCGTACACAGTTGGAGTTTATCACCCTGCTGGTGAAGGGGGAAGTCTGGCTCTAGGGTGAGGGATAGATGAGATCAATAGTACTTTATTATCACAGGTGCTCACAGCCCAGGGGAGAAGGACACTGCACACCACGCAGGGCCCCATGGCGACTGCATCATGAACAAGGAGGGTCTGCGGAAGACAGGCTTTAGTCGTATCCAGAGGGAGGGGTGCCCTGGTTCCTGGCTTGTTCCCAGGAACTCTGGGGTTGCAGGAAACTGAGACCCGCTACTCCGGGATAAGCAGGGATTGTGCCTGGTCTCCCCGAGAAGTAGGGGACTTTATTCATGGGAGCAGAACAGGGAGGGGAACTTGCCATCAGGCCGTACAGGGGTCTCGCAATTGCACCCGGTGTCAGGGCTGCACATCATGTGCAGTGTTAATTTTCGGCCTTACTCCACAGTGGGGGTGGGCAGAGCTGGAATTTGAGCCCTGGGCTGATGAGTCCAAAGGCTGGGGCCTTTCCCATCCCGCCGCAAGGGCTCTTGCCTGGAGCTTGCTGTGGACTCAGACTTCGAGCATGTGGTCCTTCCCATCTTCTGCTCATCGATCGCTCTCAGTGCTGCATCTGCTGGTGACACCTGGCCATTGTTCAGTCGGAGACTTCATTTCCTTCTTCATTTCTCTTTGTTTGTCACGTTGTGATGGCTGGGAGCCCCAAAACATCCTAAATGGAAACAGACATTGTCTGGGAGTCCAAGCGAGGTAAGCAGTCGGTGGGGCTGAGTGCCGCCGAGGCTGGGATGCAGGTTCATGGAGCTTTAGGAATCTTGCCAACTTAAATCATCGGGACGTGACCATGCAGGCAAACACGGAGAACAGACACCACAGCACGTCTGTGCTCATGCTGCCCAAAGAGGGTAAGCCTTTATGGACGGAGCCCCCCACGGCTCCCACACGCAGCGACTTCCCCGTGTATCTCCAGGTGCATAAGTACTGCTTGCGCTCTGTGGAGGGTTTGCAGTCACAGCGGTTAAGAAAGGAGATGGAGCGGGGTGCCGGGGGGGTGGCTCAGTCGGCTGAATGTCTGCCTTCGGCTCAGGTCATGATCCCAGAGTCCTGGGATCCAGCCCCATGTCCAGATCCCTGCTCAGCGGGAAGTCTGCTTCTCCCTCTGCCCCTCCCCGTCCCCCTCCAACAACCCACCCCCCACCCCGGCTTCTGCACCTGCTTGATCATTCTCTCTCTCTCAAACAAATACATAAAATCTTCAAAAAAAAAAAAAAAGGAGATGGAGCACTGATTTTTCAAGAAATGCTACATAGACATTGAATAAAGAAGTGGGTAATGATGGTGACAATGACAGATCTGGTGATGAGAGCATCTATTGAGTGTGTCTGTATGCTGGGCATTTCACCTACGTTTTCCTCTTTACCTTCCTAAGGGCCTCTCAAGGCAGTTTTTATTATTATAGCATTATTCAGGAGAGGCAATTGAGGCCCTGAGAATGTAAGTGTTTGAAGTCGCCCAGCAGTGACGTAGGTGATGGCGTTTACACACTACCTCACTGACAAGGTGGCGGTAGGCTGAGGGAGGGTGTGTACAATCCTTTAGCACAGAGTCTTTACCCATACCCGGCCTCACAATTCCCAATGTCCAAAGGTGCCCGGAGTCCCTAAGTACAAGTTCATTGTAGTGGGTTGAATGGTGATCCCCTAAAGATATGCCCTAACCCCTAGAGACTGCAGATGTGATCTTATTTGGAAAAAGTTTCTTTGTAGATGTAATTAAGTTAAAGATCTTGAGATGAGATCATCCAGGATTACCTGGGTGGGCTCCAAACCCAATGACAGGTGTCCTTACAAGAAACAGGGAAGAGACACAGGGAGAGAAGAGGAAAAGGCCATATGAGGATTGATGCGGAGATTAGGGGGAGCAGCCAGATGCCAAGGAACACCTGGCCACCAGAAGCTGGAGGAGATAAGGAGGGATTTCCCCTAGAGCCTTCAGAGGGAATGGAGCCATGCTGACACCTTGATTTTGAATTTCTGGCCTCCGGCACTGTGAGAGAATACATTGGCTTTCAGCCTCCACACTTGTGGTCTTTTGTTACAGCAACAGGAAGCTAACATCCCCATGGTGTCTCAAGGGCCCCTTCTGCTGGTGGGACAGAAAGATGACCAGCTTGAGCGCCAGCAGCCCCGGGTGCTTCCTCTGGCCCCTCACTAATGGCCTCTGGGCCTTGGGACAATCTGTTTCACTTTCTGGGTCTCAGTTTCCTCATCTGGGAAATAAAGGGTGCCAGAGGGGTTTATGAAGCGCTAGATCAGGGTGGCTTGAGAGCCAGCTCAGAATCCCTGGAGACTAGAGGCTGAGTGGTCAAGTACTTGCAACCTGCAACAGGGGGTAGAGGCTGGAGAGCAGTGGAACCTGCGGAGGGGGGAGGGTGCCCGGCCAGGGGTCTCGTCTGCCCTTCGGAATTGCCTCCTGGGTAGAACTGCTGGGAATCAGCAGCTCAGCCCACCCCTCCTGCCTCCCTGTGCCTAGAGACAGCTAGCTGGGGCAGGAGGGGGCAGGACAGGGGCGGGGGTGGCAGTGGGTGTGAGCTGCTCACTGGAACAGGGATTTGACATGGTGAGAAAGGAAAAAATAATAGCAAACTCTCCGTTTGAAATCATTTGGCTGCAAATGATGGGAGACACATTTAGGATCTTCCTGCAGGTTTTTTTCTTGTTTTTTTTTTTTTTTAATCCCAGAAATAATTCTTTTGACCTAGTTTTGGTCGTGCTCAGGATATAGTTCTAGTTAACTGAGCTGAAGTACAATATGTTTTTCAATGTCCTCGAGTGACCTTCAGAGCTGCTCATCTGCTTGGGTCTCAGTGTTGGATGGACAGGGTGGGTCAGGGCGAGGCTCTATGTCCCTCGGACATGGGCTCTGGTCTGAGACGGCAGCTCTGCCACTCGTAGCTGTGTGACCTTGGGTAAGTTACTTAACCTGTCTGAGCTCGTTTACTCAGCTGTAAAATGGGAATAAATGTGCCTTCCTTCAAGGGATTCCTTCATTTGATCTTTACAACAGCCCTAGCAGGCAGGAGTGGTTAATGAACCGTGTTATAGATGAGGATGTGGTGCCGTGGAGAGGTGAGGTAACTCTCCTGGTCATGTCTCATGACCGTGGAATGCCGAAGCCAGGAGTCTGATGCAAGTCCACACTCTTGACCACTGCCCCTTCTGCCTTTCCTGATGGGTATTCAGTAGTAAGTATTGCCATTTGGTCCAAGAAACTAAGCCTTGCACAGTCTGGGGTCCAGAGGGAGAGAGGCGGCTGGACAGCAGACCTGACTGAATGGAATTGGGGGAAGGTTCTAGAACACCAGTGCATATCGAGTGGGCAACTTTACCCTCCTTTCCCAGAAATGGTTCCTTTTGGCCTCTACCAGCACTGGTGGCCCGTCCTGGCAGCTTCTGTGTCCCCCGGAGGGCAAGCACGTTACATTCTCCTGGTCTGCACAGGCAGCAGGGGTGGGGGGCGGGGGTGGAACATGGGACATGGCAATACTCCCTTTTGTCAGACCATATCAAACAAAGAATTCTGGCTTCTCCATGCCCCTGGTCAAGGGGCTGGCCTCTTAACCGTGTAGTAGCTAGAGCATGTGGGTCCCAGGAGGGAGCTCCTGCTTTGACCAAGCAAGCCAGCCTAGTCTCCCTCCCATCCTCCTTTGGGACCTGCTCTTTACCAGCAGGTGCTGCTTCATGACTGTGCTGTCTGCTCCTGCTGTTCCTTCTATCTGAAATTCCCTTCCCCCTATCACACTGCTGTCTTCCCCTGCGTGCCTTTGCGTCCTCAGACCTTGGCATAGAGTCCATCCCTTCCTCTCCTAGGCAGCTGGTATTCTAGTTGCAGAGTCTGACAGATGAACAAGTAAGCGGACAAACAATTATGCCTTAAGATTTGGGAGCAGAAATGAGCGAAAAGGAGGGAGGTGGGAGGAAGCAGCCCTGGGAAGTAGCTGTCGTGCCCAGGGCTGGTGTGTGGGCATAGCGACTGGTGGGTGACAACCTGCTTCTCAGAGGGAAGCCAGTCCCATAGTCCTGAGGTGGGAAAGCTGGTGTGATCCAGGAACTGAAGGCTGGCCAGGGCCAGAAGAGCTGGGAGATGTCATGCAAGAGGCCGAGCAGTAGGAGGCCAGTTTGGAGAGGCAGACCTGCAGGATAGGGAGTTCAGATTTAAATGGCAATGCAAAATGTCTGCTGTGGCATTGTGATCCCTTTGCCTGTCCTGTGGAGAACAGCCTTGGTGTGGACTGGGTAGGGGAGCATTTCAGTGATGCAGGTGGGAGGTGATGGTGGGTTGGACTGGGGTGTCGAAGTGAAGGGGAGTCAGAGCTTTCTGGATTCATTCTGGAAGTAGATGTGATAAAGGAGAAGGAAGGGTCTGGAATGCCTGTGGGTCTCTGATTGGAGCAACTGGGCTAAACAGTGGAGCCATTCCCTGAGAGCCCAGTTTGGAGGTGAAATCCGGAGCCTGTTTTGGACACGGTGGGTGTTCATTGTCTGGGGGTGTCAGCTGATGGAGGCAGCTGGGTGGGGACGCAGCAGCTCTGAGTGGAGGTTAATGACCTTCCTCTTTCCTAGTGTCGATGGTGCACCCCAGAAATGTGGAGCTAACCGTCCTCCTGGAAGGGGGGCCAAGGCAGAGGATGGGACATAGGCACTTGTAGGATGATGTGAACCCAGGCTGTCCTGACCCCCCTTTGGGAAATGGGGCTCCTTGGCAGGATCCAGACGTCTCCCTCGTTCCCTGTTTTCAAAGACAAATGTCATTGGAGATTCTGTAGTCAGATCCAGGTGGGGAAGGGGAAGGTCTGTCTGGGCCAGTGGCTTTCATCTCAGGATTACGATCTTTTCTATATGTTCCAGTCTGTTCCTGCTTCCTCGGGTTTGTTCCTTATTTTCCAGCTTGTCACATATTCTTTTTTGCTGAAGACAGACTCACCAACTGAGGTGAAAAGGACCACTTTCTGTCTTTCATCTGTTTTGCGGTCTACCATCTGCCCCGAGCGAATCCCCGTTTTGTTTTCCATCCTCCTCCACACGATTCTGGTCATCCTGGTGTCTCCCTGCGCCTTCTGGGCTGGCTTTGTCCTCGTGTTCTTCCTACGGACTCGAAACACTTTCACATATGTCGCCTGCACCTCCTGTTTCTCTAGCTCACCTGCCCTTTTGTAATTGGTGGTCGCTGGAGTGCATTTCCCAGTTCCCGACGTGGGTTTCTTGAGACTTCTTAGCAAACAGTTTGCGACTACATTGTCAGCACTTCATTTCCTTAGAGCTTTCCTTGGACCAGGGTAAGCTGCCATTTTACTGGGAGCTTCTATGCCCCAATCAATCACAGGCATGCATTGATTTGTCATCAAATATCTTAAAATCCATCATCATTCATATCTACAGATACAGTGAGCACAGTATTGTATATTATATCCATGCAGATTCATACGTCTAATCAGAAAACATAGAAAATCCAGAAAGGCAGGCCTCCGGACACACGTTGACTATGCATAAACCTTGGAATCATTCACCTTTGTTGCCTTCTGGCCAAACTTACCCCCTTGGAGCATACTAGTCTTGCCTTCTAGTTTACCTTTCAAACCGTCGTGTTTACTGTTCGGATTAAAGTTTAAATATCTTCTGTGTTGACCCAAGCAGCACTTTTTTGAGCACCTACTATGTGCTAGCCAGAGTTCCAAAAGGATATGAGGCCCAGTTCTTGCCCTGGAGAAACGCAGTGGCCTTCTACGTTATGCTTCCAAGCACCTTAAGCCTCCTGGGGGAGGTGAGCACTGTCCTTGCAGCCTCAAGGAATACGAAACACGTGGTAAGCTCAGAAACATGGTGTTTCCATGGCATCGTTAATCAGCACATCTCAAGTACACTGTGGTTTGGTACAAATGAGTTATTCACCAAGGCATGAAGCAGTTAAATAAACACCTGTGCTTGTCTAGAGAATTCTTCCCTCCGAGAGTCTGTTCTGACCACAGGGACCTGCCTGGTGCTGCCTGGGATCTGGTGAATCTCGGCCTCCTTTGGAGTAAAGAACACAGCCCACACACTGCCGGGTGTCAGCCCAGGAGACATCCAGTCCCCACGCGGGATGCTGCCGGCTCCAGGGAAAATGACAGCTACAGATGTCACCAGGTTGGTCTGACTGTCACAGCCCAGAGGACTGACAGACCACCCGTGCACAGATGAGATGATGTTTCCTTAGACACATCAGAATTTACCCAGCCAGATAGTCATCCCCTTGGGTGGGTGCCCACGTATTGCAACACGGCAACTCTGTTGTTGTTGTTGTTGTTTTCCTTTGAAGAGAGGATGGCATGTTTGCAAGAGCACAGCTCTCCAGTCAGACCTTACTGAGCTCACAGGCAGGCCTCATCGTAGCTGTCGCTGATGTCTTCCTGGAATGCCTTATGGGCTTTTGAGCCTCAGTGTTTTCATCTGTGAAATGGGCTAATAACATCGACCCTCATCGAGGATTAGAAATCAGGCAGGTACCACACCCAGAAGGGTTCCCTGCACCTACTGGCCACTCAGAAAGTAGCTCTTCTCTTTCTTACCAGCCGAGAGGGCTTTCCTCTGGCACCAGCAGCTCCAGCGAGGGAGGGGGCATGGGCATGGCCATCTCTCCTCTGTAGTGCCCCCTTCATCCGCAGTTTTGTTTTCCACGGCTTCGGTTTCCGTTTCCCCGCGGTCACAGCCTGAAAGCAGACAATCCTGCTTCTGCACTGATGTCCACACGAAGACGGGCAGTAGCCTCTTTCTCTCTCTCTCTCAACGCCCGTGTCATCCCCCTCAGCGCAGATCATCGCGGAGGCATTTCATCCTTTCACGTCGTTGCCAGGAGGGTTCGGGACTCTCCACGGGCTCAGGCAGCCCCTGGGGGTCCTGGAATGCCTTCCCCTCTGATAAAGGGGGCGCTAGGTGCCGTACTTCCGGAAGAGCCTTCTGTCCGGTCCCAGGAGCCGGGCACTCAGGTGTTGGCCTTCCCCTGTGCCTTCTGGCATCAGTGAAGTCGCAAGGGCAATCCAGAGGGAGATCACTCTCTAAAAGCAATATTCAACTGAAAGCTAGGACGCTCGTTAAGTTATACGCAGGTGGCTCTGTCGTCAAGTATGGCTGTGCCCAATTAGTTCATGTTCAAGGATGTAGCTGAACACGGGGACGACGCCTTGCCAAGGCTTAGGTGAGAGCCGTGCTGTCCAGCCCGGAGCTCAGAAGGGAAGGAATTGCCTCTCTCAAAGGAGTGCTGGTGCGCCCGAAATCCCAGAGTGCTCCAGTTTGGACGAGGGAAAATCTTACAGACCTTTCTAGACTGAGCCCCTGTCAGTTATGCTGATGCCCCTTCTTACGTTTCTGCTTTGTAGATGCCGGTCTCTATCTCTCTTGACCCTCAGAAGGAAGCTCTGCGGTAGGTGCCGTGACACCCATTTTGCAGATGGGAACACTGAGACTTAAACACTGACTCGCCTTATGCCGCATGGCTTTGAAAGGTTGAACTGGGACTCGAACCAAGCTCTGACTCCAAAGCCCCCACCTCCACCATGGAGGGGCCACTTTCCTCACCTGCCCCCCACCCACAGGTATCTTCATTTCTAATTTTGCAGATGAGGAAGCTCACACTCAGAGTGGGGGATAAATGACTTACTCTCGACTCGCAGCCAGTTAGAAGCAGAGCCAGGCTGAGACCCAGAACTGACTCCCGTGCCGGCTTCCTTTCTGCTTCTGGCCTTGTCTCCCCGACGTGCACCTCATTAAACCAACCCCGATGCCAGATCTCTTCCTTCCAGATGCCAGTTAGCGCTGGCCCTGTCCAGAACGCTGATGATCTGAGCTTTCATTTATCTTGTCCTCGGGCATCAAAGTAATTGTTTGCTCCTCATTTTCCTGTGGGACAGTCAATGTGGGTAAAAATTCTCTTGCTCCGAGAAAACCCAGCATCGGCTTTCTTATTCCAAACCGCCAGCTGCTGTGTGTTTACAAAAATTCCTAGAGGTCAAGATGCCTATCTTGACCAGGTGACCCTGGCTGGCTGCGGGAAGTCCATCCCCCCTGCCCCCCAAAAGATGAGGCAGGACAGCTCCGTGGGGTTTGGGAATTCTGCACAGTCCAAGACTCCCTGGTTCCTTCCTCTTGCTGCTTGGACCCAGAGGTGGTGACTGTTCTTTGCTGGGGCCAGTCCCAGGGATCTTTACCTTCTTTCTCAGATTTCCCTCAGCCCTGCCCCGCCTTTGTAAACAGTCCCTGGATGAGATTTCTCCCAATTTCTGTTTCAGTGTGCGGACCCTGGACTCACATTGCCCGCCACGTTAAACACCACGTTAAATAGGGATTTCTTCTCTGGGCAAAAGGAGGACCAGACACAGGTGGTTTCGCGCCGGAGGACTGTCAGCTTCTTGGGCCCCCACCCTCTTGCATATTCACACCCTTGCACATACTTGCAAGACCCTGTCGAGGATTCTCTTCTCTGTCTCACGCAACAGGGAAGTTTTCATTCGGAGGGGACTCCTTATGCAAAGTCTTCCTTTTTGTGCCTTGTAGTTTCTCGAGTGGGCCCAGCCCCACACACCTCCTCCCCACTGGACTGCGAACCTCTGGGGGGCAGGTTTCCAGTCTTCCTCCTCTCTGCAGCCTGAGAGTCTCAAGCTTAGGGAGCTGCTCCGTGATCACCTCTCTTGAATGAATTTGGGGATCACGAATCACTGGTAACTTTGGAATTGCAAGGAGAAGGCCAATTTTAGAATTCTAATGAGCAGTCCGGTTTGGAATTTTTAAAGAGAAGGCAAAAGTATTAGGAGAAGCCATCTTAGCAATAAATCTTTATAGATTTTTTAAAAAGGAAAAGTCTTTCTTGTTTAGAAACATCAGAACCAAAAGCAGACTGAGTGCCTCAAGAAATCTCACTCTCGGGGATGGGAGGCGTCTCGAGGTAGAGCCAGCAACCCCAGACCTGAGTCTCGTGTCACCTCTGCCACTGTGATCTTGGATGGGTCACTTGATCTCCCTGGGCTCTGGTTCCTCTTCTGAGAAATGAGAGGCGTGGCTGGGAGGCCTCTGCAGCTGGACCGTCAGGTGCTCCAACAGCATGCATCTGTGTTTCTCAACCTCTTGTTCACGAGTGCTCCTGTAAAGAGCTTATAGAACTTTCTCCCCTAATCATATGAAATTTTAGTACCATAGATAGACTATATATATACTACAGCCCCTCGAAGGGCCATGGACCATGGTTAGAGCTAAGGTATTTTCTGCTCCCCAAGAACCCGCTTGTGCCCCATGGAGAGTGCAGAGTGTCCCTGACTCCTCTTTGCTAGCCAACAGGACTGCCCTGACCTTGGTAAGTACCAGAGCCTGGATGTGCTGAGCCTAGCTTTGCCCTTGAGAAGCTCTAGGGAACTCTCAGACTCGGGGAGACATAGAGGTAAAAATGGGCCAGCATTCTAGGGCCACATAGAAGATGCCTTGCCTAGGGCTCACTATTTGGGGGTGTCAGTGATGCTCCCCGGTGGTGGATCTCATGCTCACTGCTCTGGGACAGGCTGGAGTGGAGGCTGTGGGGCCTGCTATACTCAGGTTGGCAAGAAACTCAGGCTGGGAGGGGCGGGGGAAGAAGGACGATGTGGGCTAGGCCTGGGGTCAGGGTCCCTGCAGCATGTGGCTCAGAGGGATGCCGAGAGTCCAGCGAGGGATTTCTGCACCTGTTCTGGCTTGGGGGGCCTTTAATCTCACTGATGCTGGCGAGGTGACACAGTCTCTACCCAGAGAACAGCAGCGTGGCTCTGTGGCTCTGCCACGTGTCTCTGCCAGAACTGACTGCAGCCTCTCCCAGGCCATGATGGGGGGCTCGGAGCCCTAGCTGGGCCCGCTCTCCATCCCTGTTCTTGCCAGACACACTGGTCATTGTTCATGATGCAGCCTTCCTCTCATTCTTTATTTGCCTATTTCTGTTTTGCCATCGTGTATGGAATCTTGTGACTCCAAATCCTTTGTGAAAGTGGGAGGGTCATAAATTCACAGCAAACAAAATGTCTGTTTTCTCCCTGCGATGTATTCTTTTTTTTTTTTTGTTTCTTGCCCACTTGCATTTATATTCCTCTCCTAAAAGGGTCATGCTACCTGTCTCTTTTCCTTTGTCCTGATCAGTAGGGTGGGACATTCATAGCAGTGTTAAGGGGTTGAGCTTCTGGAGATTGCCCTCCCTCCCTCTCCGTCCTCCCCCAGCCACCCTATCTAACTGTCCTCCCAATTCACTGATGCAGCCACATCAAATGTGACAGGGCTTCTCGGGTAAAGAAGCTGCTGGAAATAGCAGCCGCATGACAGGGAGGGTTCAGAGTCATCCGCCTGCCAGTGCACTGCTCTGAATGTGAAATCCAGAGGGGGACTGGGAGGGCAGGCTTTCCCCAGCTCTGCTGGAGGGGATCCCTCCCTGGGCTTTCCCGAGGCTTCCTGGCTCTTTCCCTGATGCTCCTCCCTCTCGCCCAGGGAAGCATCCCTTCCGGAGCCCAGGGAAACCTATGGGACCTGGGGCTGGAGGCTTTACCCCTTTGCAGTGTGGATTCCTTCTCTGTAAATGGGGAGGATGCTATCTCGTCCCCTGCGGGGCTGTTGTGAAAATTAATAATTTAGGTTAAGCTCCCAACAGGGCATGCGGTAGGAGCTCAAGACGAGGTCGATGCTGCTGTTGTTATTAATTATTATTATTTTGTGTAACGGGACCCGAGCCCGGGCGTCGCAGGGGTGCTGCTCCAGGCTGCATCCGCCCTGGGAGGCTGGGGCGAGCATCTCCGCGGCATGAATAATTCATCGCCGGTCTCCTTTGCTCCTGAAGCAGCAGCTCCTGGCAAACACTGCAGACGAATTCATTTGTCATGGGTGGGCGTGCGTGCGAGAACAGATGGGATTCCCCAGTCACGTGCTCGTGCAGACGGCGTGACACAGACGCGCTGAGGAAGCCCTGCTTCTTGGAGGAGACAGGCAGGAACCTCAGCCCCTGAAGATGGAGGTGGCAAATCTGCTACCCGGGCCGTATGTGGCAGAAGCTTTGTTCTGTTCTGGAAGGAAGGTGGTATTTTCCATCCCACTGTTGTCCTTGACAACTGCTGACAATGTCTGTGAACCATGGTGGGGGGGTGGGGGGGGGCAGGTGTCCCCTGGGAATTATAGGATCAACTTAGTTAATGACTCCATAGTCATTTATTTCCTCTGTACTAAGTTCCAGGCCCTGGGTTAGGCATGAGAGAACAGAGATGTTCCAGAATGTTACGGAAACTCAAAGAAGGGGGTTGCTGACACAGAGTAGGTATTTAATAATCCTTTACTGAATTAATAAGCAATTACTGACTGACTGAAAGCTATTTAACCCAGGCTGTGGCAGTCAGGGAAGGCTTCCTGGAGGAGGGGAGCATGCAACTGAAGTTTGGAGGGTGAGCTGGAGTTTTTGGATGAAGGAGAATTTTGAGGACTGTGTGAGAAAGCATGGTGTTTTCAGCATAGGAAGTAGATGAATGTCGGAAGGATAGGCATGAGCCAGGTCACGGAGGTCCTGGGATACCTTGCTAGTTTGCACATGATTTGGTGGGCGCCCCGATGGCTTTGGGGGAGGAGGGGAACTTAGTATTATGGCATTAGTACTCTGATGGCATTGTGTAGATCAGTTGGGGAACCAGACATTTGGGAGGTAAGTCTGTGCATTCATTCATTCACAAATTCGTCCACTCATCCTTTTATTTATGCAGGAACTGTTTCTCTGGTGCCCGGTATGTGGTGCAAGGTGTTGGTAGGGAGAGGAGGCCACACAGCTGATGTGCTGAGAAGTGAGGGCTGGGGACACTCAGGCTGCCTGTTGGGTCAGATCAGTATTTCTTTGCTTTCCATAGACAAGGTCAACAGAACGAAGTTCTTGGTCTGATCAGTGCCTGCAGGAGGACCCTGTTTTGAGAGACATTACATGCAGCCCCAGGCATGCTGCTGCCTAGCACCCGGGGTCCTCTACCTGCTGTTTCGAGGCGGGAGAGGTGGCCGTGCTATGTCCCCTTAGCTCCCAGAATCCCTCTGGGGCATGGTCACGGCCTCCCTCTTGTTCTGTGAGCTTGCTGGCTTTCTTTCCCACGGCACTGTTATCAGGCTGATAGCTCGGCCGTGCGACACCCTGATGCACACACCCCTTGTACCTTCAGATTGCTCAGCTGGCCAGTGGTGTTTGCAAAAGGGTTTCTATCTCTTGCATGCCTAAAATGTTTGCAGAGTGCTGAGGGTCCCGGTTGGAGATGGTGTGGCACTCCTTTAGGGTAGAAATAACCCATCTGTTCCTCCTCTTCTTCTGATATCTTTCATGAGCATCTTTTCCTGGAAACACGTGCTTTGTGGCTTACCTGAATCAACGTCACCTGGGACGATGGTTACGCGGCGGCTTCCTGAGCCCCACGCAGACTTCCTGAATTAGAATTTCCGGTGGTGCGGGCAGGGAGCTTGCATTTTTAATCACTACCCCTGCTGATTCTGAACTTTTTCATGTCTGAGAAGCACCATTTTAAAGCACAAAGCCTTTTTTTTCTGGAACCAGCAAGGGACTGCTTGAGCCGCTGCTGTGTTCCAGGCACTGTGCCGGGCGTCACGCAATGGGCTCATTTCATCCTCGTTCTGGGCCTGGCGGGCGGTGGAGTGAGTCCTTTATTTTACTCAGCTAGTATGGGCTGAAGCTGAGGCTTATACCCCAGTTGCCTAAGACCTGTGAGGTCCTAATCCGACACTGGCCCTGAACTGGTGCCGGAGCGGTGGCACAGCCATTCCTTGGACAGAACAGGTGCCCAGGGCTCCGGCAGCAGCTCTGGCAGCAGCTCTGGCAGCAGCTGTATGACCATCGCCTTGTTGCCCACGTCACCCCACCGCCTGGGAGCTCCTTGCTCCTTGCCAGATTGCGGCAGATCTGTACGTTCAGAGAAAAGAGCCTCCTGCGGTCCCCCGTCCCCCGGAGTCTCCATGTGCCCAGCCCCGGGGCTTCTTCTGGTTCATGTATAGGGGAGGGGGCAGCGGAGGAAGGGAGGTGGGGAGCCGAGGGGCGGGTGGTCCTCATGTTTCTGTTTACCTGTCCCTGGCTGGGCCAGGTGCTTCGCTCTGCCACCTGCTGTCATGAGCCTTCCCAGGTTCCTGCCTCCCAGGGGGGCTGTCCCCTCAGCTGGCCCCACCCAGAGCCACCTCCAGCCTCTCTCTTCCCAGAGAGCCTTTCCAGCAGAAGGAAGTCCCATCAGCATTTCTAGTGGGACATTCCTACCTCCCTGGTCCCACATCGCCTGCCCCCTGGGAATCCAGCACCCTGGACCCCTCACTGTTGTTGGGGTACAGTTACTTTGCTAATGCACCCCCCCTTGCCCGGCCCCTCCCCAGTGTCCTTTCCATCCTGTGTCAGGGGACACTTATAGTCTCTAGGTGGTCTCAAAGTCCTTCTCCCTAGGCCTGAGAGGACAGTGGATGAAGCACTCCCCAGCCCCTCCCCCACACAGTATTGAATTCACAAGACATTTTTTTTTTTTTTTTTTTAAAGCACTTCCTCTTATTTTTACCTTCTGAGGCAGAGTCCCCACAGGACATATACAGCTGAATCGATGCAGCCCCGCTTAGCTGTCCTAGCACCTGCCCCTGGAAGTGGCTGCCCCTCTCCCTCAGGGTCACCTGAAGNTTCCCAAGACATTTCTTTTTTTTTTTTTTTTAAGCACTTCCTCTTATTTTTACCTTCTGAGGCAGAGTCCCCACACGACATATACAGCTGAATCGATGCAGCCCTGCTTAGCTGTCCTAGCACCTGCCCCTGGAAGTGGCTGCCCCTCTCGCTCAGGGTCACCTGAAGCTTTATGGCCACAGGGCTCCTGGGGCCCATCCCAGACCTTCCAGCCAGAAGCTACTGGAACAAGATGCCCAGGTGCCGTGTATGTCCAGCAAGGTCAGAGAAGCGCTGGTCTGCGCCTCGCCTTGCAAGCAGGGGGCAGGTGCTCGCTGTTGTAGGAAGACCTGGCGGAGACCAAGGCTAGAGTCCCATTTTGCCATCTGTCACACTGTCTATAAATTAGCTAAGCGGGCTCCAAAAATATCTCTCTGTGTAATGACCTGACTTTGGCATCCATGAGGCTCAGTGTATCCCAAATTCTGGTCAGAAAAATATGACTGAATTTCTGCAGAGCTGCCATTCAAGGTAATGTGTCATCTAGTGTCCAGTTTTCTTTTTAAGGACGTCCCTGGAAAGAGAAAGGCGCCGCCGGTGACCGGTATTTCCTNTGACCGGTACTTCCTCTGGTGCTGACTGTGTGCCAGGCACCCTGATAGCACACACTGCGAAGCTTCCCATGGGATTCCCCTCAACCCCTCATCGCGGCGCCCCGAGGGCAGGGGTCTCTCTCCAGGTGGTTGGGCTGCTTCTTTGCACCTGGCAGCAACAGTAGAAAGTCCCACATCTTTCCTTCCTTATCCTGGCTTTCTAGAAGCTCAGGGACAATCTTGGCCAGGACTCCTGGTCTGCCTTTCATCTCCTTCCTGATAAATTAAACCCTTCCTTTTTGAAAATCTTTCGTTTCACTGTCAGTTTCTCTATTTATCATAAGCTGCCATATGTCCTTTAAAAATTAGTGGTGGTGTCAAGAATATTTGAAGTGGTTCCTCTCTTGAAAATGACTCGTTAGAGTCGTCCCTTAAAGAAACAGCTACCCCAGGGCTTTTAAAATGCGGCTTGACTTACACAATTCGGCTCGTGCATGCCATTTCTGCCGTGGACCTTCTGTATAAGCAGAGGGTGCCTGTGCTCATGCCCGGGATAATTATTCTAAGTAGTCTAGGTTGATGGGGGTCATCAGGCGAGACCAGTCTGAGAAGTGGGCTACACATCCCACTCGTTGAGGGCCTGAAGTGTTTTCTCACTTCAATATGCACCGGCCCCTGGAATAGGTGCGGCCGAAGGCTGGGTGGTAAGGGGGTGCAAGAGGGAATGCCGTGAGGTGCTCATTTATTCAACCAGTATTTCCTGAGTCTCTTCTGCATCTCAGGCACTGGGTTCTGAAGATAGAGGATGGGGCACGGGCCCTGCCCCAAGGGGCTCACAATCTAGTGAGCTGCCTACACAGTCTTCCCAGTTAGATGCACAGTGGAATCAAGAAGTGATAAGCAGAGGCATGAGGGTTGCCCTGGAAATGCTGGGCACCAGGCTCTTTATTTTATTATTATTTTTAAAGATAGATAGATTGTTTGATTTGACAGAGAGAGAGAGAGAGAACATGCAGACGTACAAGCAGGGGGAGCGGCAGGTAGAGGGAGAGGGAGGAGCAGGCTCCCCTCTGAGCAAGGAACCTGATGTGGGGCTCCATCCTAGGATCCTGGGATCATGACCTGAGCCAAAGGCAGATGCTTCACTGACTGAGCCACCCAGGCGTCCCTGGGCTCTTTATCTTGATGGGATCCCTAGGAAGCGGGATCTAGGACGTGGCATTTGAAGCTGGGTGTTGGGGATTAGCAAGTGGTACAAAGTTGGGGAAGGACACCTGGGGCCAGAAATTAGAGGCCAGAGGATCGGGAACTGTCTCTGGGTCACCTGGAGTCCCCGAGGCCTAGCACAGCTCAGATACGGGATGGAAGCCCAGCACAAGTTTGTAGATGAAATGGATGTGCATAGATGGAATTGGAGGTAAGTCGGAAACATTTTTTGAAGGCAAGCTGGGCTCAGCTTTTTGAAAAACAATAAAGCTGTGAATTGCTCTAACCTCGGAAACTGTATAACCTAAGAATTACTTGCTCCGGTTCCTCATCCCTGGGGGTCTGTGAGCTCCTTGGGGGAGGGATCCTGTTAAGTCTTTCCATTGCTGCATAACAGACTTCCAGGAATTTAGCAGCTCCTGATAACGATTTACTATCTTAAAGCTTCTGCAGGTCAACAGCCCCAGCATGGTGTGGCAGTATCCTTCTCGCAGGATCTCAGGGCAGAAATCAGGGTGCCAGCCAGGGCCGTATTCTCATCTGAAACTCAGCATCTTCCTCCAAGCTCACTGTTGTTGGCAGAGTTCACTTCGTTGTGGCTGTAGAACCGAGGGTCCTCTCTCGCTGGCTGGCAATCAGGATTCCTCCTCAGCTCCTAGAGCACTCTGCTGCAGACTGGCTGAGTTATACTGTCCGGATGGGGACACCAGGAATATGCACTTTTTACGAGCATCCCAGGTACTTGGGGGAAGCGGCAGTTTGAGACCTGCTAGCCTGATAGTGGGGGCGGGGAGACCGGCCAGCGAGGAGGCCGTTCCATTATGTGATGATGGAGGAAGGTGGTGAGGACAGGAGGTGAGGACAGCAGGTGAGCCATTGTTCCAGGGACAAGGAATGACACCACGGAAGGAAGGCCGAGGGAGAGAGGAAATGGGAATGGGCAGGAAATACCTAGACTGTGGGATAGAGGTGAAGGGGGTCTGAAGGACCACCCAGTTCTCAGATGCAAGAAAGATGACATTCATAGGTTTGTTCTGATTCCTGTGTAACCTGGCTAACTCCAGAATCTAGCTCTAAGCCCCTACTTTCCAGGGTGGACAGAAATCAACCAATTATTTTCAGGGAGGGGGGGATTCCATCCTCCCTTCCCATCAGAGATAGTCCTGGAGCTTGGGTGTGCCGAAGAGGACGTCAGCTGCCCTAAAGGCCAGATGAGTGAGGCCACCGGTCCTTTGGACATTCTTCTTGTCTGTGGGTTTGGAAGAGGTTGATGAAAGCTCCCGAGTCTCCAAGTCCCTTCTTTCACCCTAAGATTTCTATTTCTAGCACCACTGGATCCTGCAAAAAAAAAAAAAAAAACCCAAAAAGTTAACACCTGGTGTCAATGGCGTGCATCCCTCACTGTTCTGATAATTCAGCATCCAGGCGGTACCTGGGGTTAAATATTTGGAAACAGCACTGTTCCCTCAATTAAAAAATTTAATCCTCCACAACCTTGTGAAACTGGAAAATTTGGCATTATTACCCCCAATTTGCACATGACGAAATGCTGCACAGAGAATTCAAGTCCCCCCACGCACGGCCACCCACCCGGGACATTTCTGCCTCGTTTCTTGTTCTCTGTGGCTCAGGGTTCAGTTCCCCGTTGCCTTTCCTGACCTGCAGGCCGTTGGGGAGTCAAGTTCTCTCGGAAGAAGCCGCTCTGTTTCAAGGCGGGAGCTGTTCCTTTGAAGACCCCTGCCTCCGTGGCGCCTTTCCACGGTGCCCCACCCCAGCTTCCTTGTGGCCTCGTATCCCTGCCACAGGCTGGAGGCACAAAATCCGAAGTGTTTGCTGCAGGAAGAGGTATTAGTTACACGAAGACCTGACGGGGCCCTGCTGCAGTGTTGATCTGGCCAGTTTCCACTGCAAGATACAAACTCCAGGAAGGCGGGACCCCCATCTGCTCCTTTCGACACCCCTCCCCAATTTGCTGGCCCAGCACAGCCCCTGACACAGAGTTCTCTGATGCCGTGGAATAATCACCAGTCACCCACGTCCGAAGTTCACCTTCCAGATAGTGGGGAAATGAGCCTCAGCACCTCTCTTACCCTGAACCCAAACGCAAGAAAAGCTTGCTCAGAAGCAATCTGTCATCTGCAGTGCACGCGAGATGGGGGCCGCGTGACTCGGGGATTTCTGTTCCTTGTGGGAATGGCCATTTCATGCTGCGGGACATCTCCCCATGCAGTGTGTGGACTGAGGACACACAGGTGGGGTCTGTCCCCTTCTCACGCCTCCTCATGCCAATTCAGAAGCATTCCAGGGCAGCAACGTGGCAAACTTCTGGAGAATGGGAACTTAGCCAAGGGCATGCCCATCTGCTGCTGCAATGTTCCTTGTCACCTTTCTGCATCTCCCCAGCCCTCCGTGTGGCAGGAAAATATGGGCTTTGTGGTCCCAGAGACATGCGTTCAAATCTCATTCATTCTCTAACACGGATTATGGTGAGTCACTTAGGAGTCTCACTCTTCCTCATCTGGAAAATCAGGACGGTGGGGTCACTGTGAAAATTAAGATAAATGCTTATCACACATAAATGACCTGGCCTTTCTACAAAATGCTTTGATGAATATTCTCTTCCTTGCTTTGTCCACCAAGAATGTTCCATGATGGAGTGACTACTGAGATTTTGAGTTCTTGTCTCGGTCACGGTTCAGCCATCGAAGCAGACCCAGCAAGAGATAATGTTTTAGGAAATTTATTGTGAGGAGTCGGCTTACGTGACCGTGGGGGCTGGCTGGGCAGTCTGAGGTCCTTAGGGTAGGTCATCAGGGAAGGCAGGCTGGAAGTCCCTGCACAGAAAAGCCGCAGTCACACGTCACAAGTAGAATTTGTGTATCCCAGATACATCTAGGACAGTCTCCCTTATTGGAAATCAGTGAATTAGGGACTTGACTCCCATCTATAAAATACCTTCACAGGAACACTTAGTATTCGAATAACTGGAGACAGACTGTACCTGGCCCAACTGGCACATCAAAAACAAACATACAAAGGAGCAATCCAGGTCCTAACCAGTGGAGGAGGGAGTGAGGAATTGGGACATCAGGGGAACATTCTCAAGTGACAGAGCCCTCCTTCCCCTGGAGAAATCCAGACCACTGGATTTCTTCCCATCTAGAACCACTGATCTGCAGAGCACGCTTTGTCCTACTTCCTTCTGCCCTAATCAAAACCCCCATGTTCCTCCACTTGCTCTGAATTTATGGAAGAGGAGAGGAAATGGGGCCAGTGTGAGCTGCGTTGGCCAACTCCAGGTGCAGTCAGCTGAGGAGTCCCTGGTGGCATTTGGCGTCAGTTGAGAAGAGGAGAGAAGCGACCAAGAGTGGCTCTGGGGAGAGGACAGTGTCATACTCGCCCTGTGGTCCTGGCCCCATGGTGAGGTCTTAGTAGCTGAAAACAAGCCCAGCGGCGGGTGTTTCCTGAGGTGTCCAAAGGATGAATAAAACCAGGTCCCTGTTCTCTGCAGGGTCTGCCAGGCTGCAGAGAAGGCAGAGGGATCGTTTCCCCCAGCAGGGTAAGCGCTGGCTGCTCCAGGAACACAGAAGGAGCAAGTCACGAGCCGCAGGTTGGATGGGTCCGCAGAAACTTCCAGCTTAGTTCTGAAAGATTCATACACATTGGCCGGTGCAAAAGGGATGGTGATGCTTTGATCCCTGAGGTTTTGATGTTCTCCATCTACCCGGTTTGGGTGGATCCCTGGTGTTCTTTGGAAGGTGGTGTTTCTGAGACATGGCAGGGAGGCAGGACTCATGCTGCAGCCTGTGCCTGCACACTGCTGAAACACCCCAACCGCTAATTAACCAACCCAAAGCCTCTGTTGCTCGAATGTGCCAGACACGGCATTTGGAGCAGTCTGTTCCCTGGAGCGCAGGAATGGGCCACAGTCTGTACGCAGAAGGCTCTGGTTGCAGCGGCCGGGGAGACTGTCTAACTACAGAGTCTGGGGGTGGCTCGGACCCAAGGGGCTCCCTGGACCATCAGAGAGGAGGGCTCCGGGTCCTGGCTCTTTCTGAGATGAGACCTCATTTGGACATTTTCTTGCTTTGGGAACCCCCCCTTTTTTTTTTACATTAATAAACTTTATTAGTTAACACAGTCTTAGGTTTGCAGGCAGAGAGTTCCTGTCCATCCCATTCCCTGCTCCGCACAGTTTCCCATTATTAACATCATGCACGGAATGGGAGGGGCACCAATACTGATACGCTGTCGTTCATCTGAAGTCCAGAGTTTCCATTACGGCTTATTGTTGGTGTTACACCATTCTGTGGGTTTTGCCAAATGCATAGCGTCCTGTATCCACCATTATGGTAGCACACGGAATAGTTTCACTGCCCCCAAGCCCCCTGTGCTCCACGTGTTGGAAGTCAGCGGGAGCATGCACAGACCAGCAGGCAAAGCTCATTTGAAAATGAGCCCAGGAGGCATTTGTAAAGAAGCTATTAGGTCATGGGCTCTGCCAGGGGACCTAGGACAGGCCATACCCCATAACAGCAGCCTTCGGGGCCTTTAGGAATTAAAATGTGCTGGATCTTTGAGTTGAGCTGTGATCAGGCTTGTTTAAGAAACAATTAAGAACACTCAGGCTAAGAGCTCACCAAGCAGACGTTTGCCACCAGACACAGGGCAGTGTGGGATGGCCCTCAGCTCTGCGGACCATTCTCAAGCTGGGCTCCTTAAGCCAGGAGGAAAGTTGATGCTCAGTAGACAATAGGAAGAAATCAGAGCAAAATAGATGGATGGTCCCATCATTGGGCGACTTCTCCCCCATGCGTGCACACTTTGGGCAGGGGGATGGTTCTAGATGATTCTCTATCGTTCTGGATGGAGCCATCTCTGGGGTTGATATTCCAGAATCTGTGGCCCTGCCTGTGTCCCACACCACAGGCACATGCCCACCTGTCCTCCAGGAGAAACACAGACACAGCCAACTCTTTGCCCAGGGATTTGCTTGGGTCGCTGTGCGCCCGGCACACTGGGCCAGCACCCTTGCTCAGAACGGTGCAATGAGCTGAGGGTTTCAGCCTCTGGATTCTCTGAGCCTCTTCTCAGGCCCCGCTGGCCAAGTCTAGCTGACCATTGTCCCTCCCTCTCAGGCCAGTGCTGGTGAAAGCACCCCAGCGTTTGATACAGGCCTCAAGCCCTTGCTCTCCATTAGTTCAGAGGAGGGTGGGCTGGGCAGAGCCTGGAATGACAAGAAGAGGTTCTTTCATTGCTTTCCAGTTGCAGATTGATTTCTTGCAACTAAAAATGTTCCATCCTACCCAATTCTTGGCATAGTCAGGATCATCCTGCCGTTAAAAGGGGCACGGGACATTCTAGTGGTAGGATCTGCTTATCCAACTTCTTCTTTTTTTTTTTTCAAAGATTTTATTTATTTATTTGACTGAGATAGAGACAGCCAGCGAGAGAGGGAACACAAGCAGGGGGAGTGGGAGAGGAAGAAGCAGGCTCATAGCGGAGGAGCCTGATGTGGGGCTCCATCCCATAACGCCGGGATCACGCCCCGAGCCGAAGGCAGACGCTTAACCGCTGTGCCACCCAGGCGCCCCTCTGCTTATCCAACTTTTTATGGAATCGGGTCCTCCCTTTCTGTTATCCTTGGAAGCCCCCGGTCTGGGAGGATTCTCACACTCATGGAAGCCCTGTCCCCTGTTAAAGAACAAATACTTGTGCCACTTGTCAAAGACAGTAAGGCACTTCATTCCAGAGGGTCGCTATAGCCGTAGGGACCACTGCACTGGGATTTTACCCTGGCGGAGGGAGATTGGGCTCAACTCCGAATAAGGTGTGGACAGGCTGGAATTTTTAGCCAAGGGGCAGGGCAGAGGTCAGCGACTGGGAAATTACTAAAAGGAAACATTAGGGGCCATGGGGGGAGGGGGTGGGTTCCGGCTAAACAAACTTAACAGGAAACTTGTTGAAGACAGGCCAGGGTGGTCAGACCTCACCTGGAGGATGGAGAAGGAGGAGGAACCTGATATCCAAAGTGATCAGGTAGGCGGGTGGGGGTTCTGGTTAAACTGACCGAGCAGGGTGTTTGCTAAAACTAGATTTTACGACAAGTGCACAGACGGACATAGGAGAAGGTTCAGGAGCTGGACTGAAGTTTGGTGGAGTGAAGAACCTTTCCCACCCCAGCACAGTTTCCAGCACACATGATTCTCTGTTGATTCCCTGTGGCCTTGCTGGCCTCCCCTCCCCCACCCCGGCCCCAGCCTTGCCCTGAGAGGTTTGTGAAGCTGAGTGGAGGGTTTCCCTGCTCGCCTCTGCTGAGTGCTGGCTGTGGCCTCTGGCTGAGGGTGAGCAGAGCGCTGAGATCATGTCAGGGGCCTGGGCAGGTCTCACTCTGAGCCACCGTTCTACGGATGAGACACCATCATCTCCTTCTCAGGGTCCTGGTGAAACAGCCAGTGTGACGGTGTAAGGGAGGGGGACGGACGGGACCGCAGTTTACTGCATCATGTCCAGATGTGAACACACAGCGTCCAGACCACTGGAGAGCCTCACCATTCTGTGTCTCCGTGCCCCCTTCCTGGCTGTCTCTCCTCATGCAGACAAGGCTCTGGGATTGCTTTTCTTACGGATGGGACACAGAAAAGGGAGTCCCTTCAGCCCAGCACCTGTGCAGCTTTCCTGCACCGATCAGGGCTTCCTTGGTGGCCAGAGTCAGAGCTGGGTTGGGGCCATGGTGCTGGGAGCCCTGGTGGCCTCTCCAGGCCAAGGAGCCGGCTCCTCTCCCATGTAACCAGGGCCACTTGTGGCCACCCTGCTGCGATCCAAGTATATCAAATGTCGCTTTTGTTTGGGTTATTGTGCAAGAAGCATCCCTGAGCACAAGGCTATGGGGGTCCGACTCCACACCTGTAAATCAGACCGTGATCACATGAGTCATGACCAGCCCTGTGCTGAGGCAAACAGGTGATATCACAGGGTCTGGTGCACATACCCCTTCCTTAGTATGTATCTCTCCACATTGTCTTTGCCGGTTTATGTGCTCCAAGAGCAGGAGTCATGCCTTATTATTCTGTCTCCAGCTGTGTCTGGCTCACAGTGTACACATTAGACCACTTGTCAAGAGAATGAATGAATGAATGAATGAATGAACAAATGAATGATTGGGTAGTTCAAGCCAAACCGGAATAAGAGACTAAATTTCTTGAAGGTAGTATAATTTTTTTCAGTGAAACTGAGAGAGGTAGAAGGCATGATTTGGTTATGGGTCCATGATATCTTACTAGGAAGAAGAATTAGGAAGAGTACAGAACAAAATAGAACCAAGCACTAAATTATATGATATATCCTGGGGGTAGCACGTGCCATCTTCTCTCTACCTTGATACCAGCTCTGAAATTGGGATGTGTGTTCATTTGTTCTTTAGCAAATATTTATTGAGCAGCTCTTAGATGCTAAGCTGGAAATTCAGCACCAGACGGGGTGGAAAGTGTCCTGCCTGAAAGGAGCCAAAATCTAAAGTGGGGAGATCACTGAATCAATTTAACAAATATCAAAGGAAATAAATAGAGTGAAACCATAGTCTCTGGGCTGAGCAGGTTTTTGGATAGGAATAGTCAGAAAAGGGCTTTCTCAGGAGTTGACGTTTGGACCAAATCTTATGTTAAGGAATCAGCCCTTGTGGGTAGAGAGAACAGTAAGTGCAAAGGTCCTGAGGCAGGGAGGACTTGCCTTATTGGAGGGATTCATTAAAAGGCAGTGGATGTGGAACCAGGTGGTCGATGGGGAAGATACCATGGGATGTGGTTGGAGGACCTGTTGTTCATACAGAGACAGTCTTCTTGGATTTTCTTCTAAGGGAAGCTGGAAGCTTTTTTGGGGGGGATTGACTTGTTTTTTCATTTCCTCTGGATTGCTTAGTGCTGAGGGCTGTGTGAAGAGAGGGTGTGAAGAATGGGTTGAAGAGGAGTGAAAAATGAAAGTTGGGGTACCACTAAGGAGGCTCCTGGGGGCTCCAGATGAGAGGTGATGGGATTGGACAGGGGGTTAGCATTTAAGGTGATAATAGCTAATACTCTCTGAGCACATATTCTGGAGTGACTCCTGTGACACTCCAAACAGCTTTATTTGATGGGTCCTATTACTGTCCCCAATTCACAGGTTGGGGAGCTGAGGCTTAGAGAACTCACTTGCCTGAGGCTACAGAGCTGGGGAGTGGAGGAGCCAGGACACGCGTCTGTTAAGCTTGGTTGCTAAGCCCGTGCTGTTCCCCACCATCCAGATGGGATCCATGTGTGTTTCAAGGTAGAACTGATGAGTCTCGCTGCTGGGTTGGATGTGAGGAGGTTGGGAAAAGAATGCCTCGAGTATCTGGTGGACAGGGAAACCAGAGTTCTTTTCTGGACTTTTGTTTTTTTTTTAACCCCTTTAGCCCAGGCCCTTGTTCCTTCTCCCCAGGGCCTTTGCACTGGTCCCCTGCCCATCTACCACGTCTGCAGACTCCCACGCAGGCACATCCCCCGTCAAGCCATTGACATTGCGCTGTCTCTCTCCTCTGTAAGGCAGTGCCACACCTTTCCTTGGGGTCTGCGTTGGCTGTCCCTTTAGCCAACGAAGTACCATACCCAAATGATCTTCCCTACCCTGCTTCCCTCACTGCAGTCAGAAACCATGTGATGTTCTCCAAACAGACTCTGATTCCAGAGTCTACTCAGCTCCGAGCACAGGGCAGGACACGAGGCCAGATGGTCGGCACAAGCTGCTTGAACAGATCATTAAAGATACTCTGCTCTCCTGTCTCGCCACCTTGGTGCGTACTGGTCTCTGGGCCAGATGCACTTTCCTTGACCTGTGTTTTGTTGATGTCCTGCACATCCTGCAAAGCCCATCCTGGATTCCTGCTGCCCTGGGAAGCCTTCTCGGATGGTTCACTTCCTCCTCCTCTTGGGGTTATCAAGTGCGGAGGCCGCACCGGCTTCCGTCACGGACTTCTCTTGGAGAGGCCTACCTGTTGTGTGGGAGGACAGGGCATCTGGAACACATCTTCCAACAGCTTCCATCTACCCTGAGCATGTGAGGAGTCAGATGAAGGAAGCAAAAAGGACCTCCTGTGTAGTCCCGACTTGTCCCCTGCTCTCAGCGCTCACACCGTGGCTTTGATTCATGTTCCCATGTAGCGCTTGTCTGCTCCTGCTTGAGATAACCTTTCATTCAACGAATAGTGATCAAGCCCTGTTTGTGCCAGGCAGGGTTGCAGGCAGTGGGAGGCAGCAGCCAGCAAAGCAGAAGAAGAGTCCCGCCCTGGCAGAGCTGGTGTTTCAGTGAGGGACCCTGGGAAGACAGCGAGTAAGTGTGTGAATGTCGCAGAGGGACCCAGTGGTCATATTGCTCTGGAGGCAAATGACAAATGCAGGAGGCAGGGAGCGTGGTTTGCTGTGATGCATTGAATGGTGAGGAGGGCTTGTTCAAAGGACCGCTGGAGCAGAGAGCTCAAGGAACACTTAACATGCCTGGCTGAGGGATGAAACGGGCTTAGAGTGTTCCAGCAGCCGCAGGGAGACCAGTGAGGGCAAGGAGAGGCAGGAGGCTGGGAACAGAGACCACCAGGGCCCCAAAGCCACCGTGAGGCCTGGACCCTCACTCTGGGGAATTCAGAAGCTCCTGGAGACTTCTGAGGAGTAATTACAGCTGACTTAGGTTTGAGTAGCGGCTCTCCAGCTCCCGTGCTGAAAGCAGATCACAGATGGGAATGGTCCCATTTTGCAGAAAAGAAAACTGAGACTCAGAGTTTATCTGAAGTCAAGTAGCTGGTAAAGGGGAAGGTCCTGGGCTGGCGACTGGGGACCTAGAGGCGGGGAGGATTCTGGTGACATGCGTGTGCTAGGGTGTCATGGCAACGACCGTGATGCCAACACCCACGAAATGCTTCCATCTGGATGGATGCCTGCTTGGTATCCTGGACACTGTGGGGGGTGGTATTGGAATCTCTGGGCTCTTTCAGGCCCCTTTCTCTCCCTTCTCCTAGCCCTGGGGATCTCAACTATAAAATGGCGGCCGAGGGCCAGGATGACAAGGATGGGGTAAGAGGAAGGAGAAAATCGGGTGCATTGGGAGAGATGTCTTCCCAAGAGGCAGAGAGTTTGTCGTTTGCCTGCTAATATAACAGCTTCCCAAGAGAGCTGCAAAAATGTTCAAAGGCACTGGAAGAAACAGTGCCCCCCAGAAGCTGAGGCCCAGGCTGTCTATGGGCGCACGGAGGTGCAAGCTATTTCTGGAGATCCTTAGAAGAGTTTCTGTTGCAACATTGTTCATAAAAACCTAGGAAGTGGGTTGATTTCAATGCATATACAGAACCATAGCTTACGAATAAATGCATAGATCACATGTCACAGATGCCACTGGCAGGGGCGCCAGCATCTTTTTGGACCTCCCATCGTTTGGGCAGAGGCCTGGGGAAGCCTGTCCATTTTGTTGGTGGATTTCTAAGCTGCAAAGGGCACTTGACGTATGGCTGCACCAGATACATTCTCACGTGCGTGCAGGCACAGTAGCTTCCCTCTGGGGTCAGAGGTGGGGTGTGCCCGGGACGTCTGGGGATGCCGTGTGATGTTCAGCTCCTGCGTTTTGGGGCAGACCCAGCATCACCTGGGCTTCCAAGGACGCTCTGTCGGTCTGTCCATCAAACACGCTGTGTGGTTTATTTGCTTCCTCCCTTCTCTCCTTTTGCTTGTGGCTCATCTTCCCAGCCCCATCTTGTTCCTTTTTCCCTTTCCCCTCCCCAGTTCCACCCACCTCTCCACTTCTAGCATCATCCAATCCCTTCCCATCTCTCTGTAATCCAGCCACTTAACCTGTAATATTTACACTATTTATACATTTCTGGCAAAATTAAAATAGCATTTTAGCAGGGGGAAAGGCTTATGCAAGTAACCTTTAATAAAATGTTGAGTTTGGGGAGCACCCCCAATAAGATTCTGACATTTGAGACTTTTTTTTGGCAAAGTACTTAGAGAAGTTAGAAAATGTGAATAAGCAAATCATTTTGGGGAATGCCATTTAAAAAATAAAAGCCACTGTAAGTTGGTTTCTTCTCATTCTATTCAACTATAGCACATTTTTTAAAAAACGCAAAAAAATGCAGAAGCAAAACCAGAAGCTCCAAAATCTGGGGAGACTGTATTGCACACACACACACACACACACACACACACAAAAGAAAGAAAGAAGGAAAGAAAGAAAGAAAGGAAAGAAAAAATAAAAATTAACTAGCATGTCAAATGGCAGAGCTGAAGTCCATTGCTCCCATGCTTTGGTCCAGCAGGGACCGCTTGTAGAGAGTCAAACATTGGATTCTGGGACTTGGGTTGCCTTTGAAGACACAATGATTTCTCTAGAGACTTGTTGACTTTCTTTTTTAACGGATGTGGAATTTGGTGTAACTCCAGAGTTTGATACCCAGTGTTTGCCTCTGACACCATCTGTATTCTCCTGCTCTCCCCAAGTAACCATACAGCACACAAAGAGCCTTGTGAGGTTTTGCACAAAGAGTAAATGTCTTCTAAGTTTGACTTTTTTCCTAGTAGATACACTTCTTTGTAGAAGACAATCTTAGGACTCAAAGAGAGAAAGAAAGAAGGGAGGACGGGAGGAAGTAAGGAAAGAAGGAAGGAAGGAAGCACAGGAGGAAGGAAGGGAGGGGGGAGGGAAGGAGGGAAGGTTGGAGGACAGGCAGAAGGATGGATGGGTAGGTAGTTGGCTCCTAGCTAAATATGAAGAAAACAAATTCTTGAACTTGGAGTCAGATCATAATAATTTTGAGTCCTATATCTTATTTGCATCCTCGAACAAGTTACTTGTTTGGGAATTATTTTTTAACCTTTTAAAAATAATTGGGTTTTTTTGTTATTGTTGTTGTTTTAAAGATTTTATTTATTTATTTGACAGAGAGAGAGACAGCCGCGAGAAAGGGAACACAAGCAGGGGTAGTGGGAGAGGAAGAAGCAGGCTCCCAGTGGAGGAGCCTGATGCAGGGCTCTATCCCAGAAGGCCGGGATCACGCCCTGAGCCAAAGGCAGATGCTTAATGACTGAGCCACCCAGGTGCCCCTTAAAAATAATTGTTAAATGAAAAAGAAAAAGACTTTCAAGCTAAATGTTCTGTGAGCTGTCGAGGTTCACTGGGTCACCCAGGGTAACCCCTTGTCGAGCACAATTTATTTATTTATTTATTTATTGTGCACAAGTGGGGGTGGGGGGGGCAGAGGGAGAAGGAGAGAGAGAATCCCAAACAGGCTCCACATTCAGCAAGGAGCCGACATGGGACTCCGTCTCACGACCCTGATGTCATGACCCAAGCCGAAATCAAGAGTCAGACGCTTAACCGAATGAGCCACCCAGGCGCCCCTAGCACCATTTATCGAACGGTTGCTTTAAATTCACAGCTGATGGGCTCTGGCAAACCTATGCCAGTCCCTTAGCGGTCACTGTCCTAAAACAGGACATTTCATGAGCTTCTGCGTTGTGCTGGACACTCCCCTGTGTGAGAGCTGATGGGATTCCTACTCCAGCCCTGGGTGGTGTGCGTCTTTCTCTTTGGACTAACTGTTGCTGAGTTCCAGTGAGGTTAAGCAACAGGCCCAGGTCCCTAGGCGAGAGGGAGCAGGAGGCTTGAGGTTAAACTGGTTCTTGCTCCTGAGCCAGGCCCCCTTCCAGCTCACAGGCAGTGCTGAGGTCAGGCTGGGTGGGGGATGACGGGCAGTGTCATTCGAGATAGTCACGTGGGGCACGGGGCATCCCACTCAGGCTCCCAGACCGAGCGCCGAAGTCTCAGGCAGTGATGTGGTAAAATGAGATTTCAGCCCATTAAGCCGCCATCAGACTAGATCAGTTGGAGTTGATGTGTGTCTTTGGCAGGGAGGTTTTTTATGAACAGTGCAGTAATAGTAGTAAGCCACTTGGGGAATAATGGGCTCACGTGTCAGCAGGCGACATGCCAAAGCAAGCTGTAGTCATCTCCGAGGCAGAAGACACGGTCTAATGATAAACAGAAATGAAAATAACCGTGGGGCGAAAATCTAAGTGTCGTCAGGGACACGGGGCGATCTCTCCATCCTAATGTCAGCAGATTAGCAAGCCTATTGCCTCTTCCCTATGTAACCCAATATATCCACAGGTTCTTGGGATTAGATAATGAACCTGTTTGGGGACCATTATTCTGCCCCCATAGTTGCAATGTCTCCAACTTATTTTCAAATGGGTCACAATTAAAAAAAAAAAGTACCTAAAGCAAAGGTGGCCAAAATATTAACAATGGTTAAATCTGTGTGAAGGACGTGTAAGTGTTGGCTGTTTCCTTTCAACTTTTCTATAAGTCTGAAAAAATTCAAAATCGGTGGGAGAAAAACAGTGAATGGAAAGAGAAGGTTGAAGATAGTGTGTGTAGACCAGTGGGTTGACAGGTTGGGCTGAAATGGGGCCATAGGTGCTGGGAGATGTGGACGAGGCAGAGGGTTTTAGGATGGGGTACTCTGGGGCCGAGACCTTCCAAAGATCCCCGAGGGAGAACCAGTGGGAAATCCGTAGGCACCCAGCCCACCGGCCAAGGCCAGGCGCTGCGTGGGAGCCTCCCCGTCCTCTCCAGCTGCCCAGCCCCACTTGAGAGCCCTGCCTAGAACTTAGCCACTTTTTAGGCGTTAATCTGCTTCCTGCCAAGTGTGGTGGGTGGGGAATCAAAACACTTGCAACTGTTCCTGCTACTGTACCGTGTTTCAAATATTTCGTCTCAAATTTAAAACTATAACTTTACAACAGCCCTCTGGGAAAGTAGGGCTCCTACCCTGTTCAACGCAGACTTGAACTGAATACTTACCTTTCTTTTTTTTTTATTATAATAATTTTTTTATTATATTATGTTAGTCACCATGCAGTACATCCCTGGTTTTTGATGTAAAGTTCCATGATTCATTAGTTGCGTATAACACCCAGGGCACCATGCAATATGTGCCCTCCTTACTACCCATCACCAGCCTATCCCATTCCCCCACCCCCCTCCCCTCTGAAGCCCTCAGTTTGTTTCTCATAGTCCATAGAATACTTACCTTTCTTAAAGCACCATGGAGAGCTTTAACATGAATATGTGAAAGGTGTTTGAGTGAAGGGCCAGGACTAGAATAGGGTCTCAAAAATATGGTCAACCCTTGAACAATGCAGGGGATTTGGGGCAATACAGTCAAAAATCTGCATATAATTTTTGACTTACCTAAAACTTAATTACTAATAGTCTCCTGTTGACCTGAAGCCTTATAAGTAGCATAAGCGATTTTGATTGTGTTCATTTTTATCATGTTTATTTTTTATTTCTATATTACATGTGTTGGATATTGTATTCTTACAATCAAGTAANTTGACCTGAAGCCTTATAAGTAGCATAAGCGATTTTGATTGTGTTCATTTTTATCATGTTTATTTTTTATTTTCTATATTACATGTGTTGGATATTGTATTCTTACAATCAAGTAGCCTAGAGAAAAGAAAATATAAGAAAGTCACAAGGAAGAGAAAATACATTTACAGTATTGGACTGTATATCTGGGAAAAAATCCACATTTAAGTGGTTCTGCACAGTTCAAAGCTGTGTTGTTCAAGGGTCAGTTGTAATGAACCGAGTTACGGGCATGATAACAGAGCCACGGGACATTATTGTGCATTTACCTAGGATCGACCCAGGCTGTCTTTATGGATCACCACCCCAAAGTGGTCTCTGGGATGTGTTACCATGACTGTCCCCAGTTCACACAAGGAAGGTCCTGCTCAGAGGTACAGTAACTTGCTCAAGGTCACCCAGGTGGTCAGGGATGGAGCTGGGATTTGAAGCCAGGCGGTCTGACCCCACAGTCTGTTTGGCACATTGCTACATTCACTCAAAAGAAATACTCTTCTTGAAAAGCAAGTGGGGGGCGCCTAGGTGGCTCAATCAGTGGAGCGTCTGCCTTTGGCTCAAGTCATAATCCCAGGGTCCCAGGATCGAGCCCCGAGTTGGGATCTCTGCTCAGCAGGGAGTCTGCTTCTCCCTCTCCCTCTGCCTGCGCTCTGCCTACTTATACGAATGCTGTGTCTCTCTTTCTCTCTCTCTGTCAAATAAATAAAATCTTTAAAAGAAAAAAAAAAGGAAAAGCAAGTAGAACATTTCTGTGGCTTTACAAATGTTTTGGGAGGTGAAGGGTTATAGTCATTGCCCCCTGCAAAACTTCTGGACATTCACTTTTCTCAAAAGGTTAGACTCCCTGGCTCCACCCAGAACACCCTGCCAGGTATTCACATGCACGTGCACACNAATGTTTTGGGAGGTGAAGGGTTATAGTCATTGCCCCCTGCAAAACTTCTGGACATTCACTTTTCTCAAAAGCTTACACTCCTGGCTCCACCCAGAACACCCTGCCAGGTATTCACATGCACGTGCACATGCATGCACGCACACTCAGCTTTGCTCTCATTCCTCCGATCCCTTTCCTTTCAAGCCTGCTCACCTCTGGCAAGCTCCCTCTGACTGCCTCAGACCCCTTGTGCCAGCTGAAGCCTACCCAAATCCAGCCGCTGCTGTGTGTGGGCACCGGGGGCAGGAACCACGGGGACTACCCACCGTTCTGCCTACTGCACCTGTCCTTGTATCTTTGGTATTTTCCCAAGGTTCTCACATCTAGATTTGCACCTTTGCAAGGGGCAGGACGGGGCAAATCCGAGACCCAGTTTGAAAAACTAAAGGAGAAACTTGCCCCTCTTGGCTATAGGATACATGGAGTTTCTGCCTGGTGCAGGTTTCTGTTTGACCGTTAACGTGGCTTTGAGGAGGTTACGTTGTGGGGGTGTTCTTTGCAGTATCAGCAGACTGTTTTTCTTCTGTGTGTATTCAGCTTCTGCAAAGATCAGCTCTTGGTTGCTGAGTCTCATGGCTCAGCGTAGGTCACGGCTAGAGACTCGATTTCCATGGAAACAGAACCTGGACCACCAAGTGTGTGTTACCCTGATCTGTAAAATGGGGGGAGTGGTGTCTCCTTGCGAAGATGAACGAGACGACGTGCATGGTGCACGGAGCCGAGATCCCGGCTCAAAGAAAGTCGTGACAGCAGCCTGTGCCAACGCGGCCTCTCCCATCCTATCTCATTTAACCCTCACGACCCCAGGCAGAGATAACAGGTTCAGCTCCGTTTAGAGAAACTAGGTAAGGTGCTCAAGTCCAGACAGATGGTAGACAGAGGTGGGGCTGAACTCAGGGCTGTGACTGCAGCCTGGGCCTGGCGTCTGTGGCACGAGAGTGCTAGCTTAGGTCATCGCTGAGTGCCGCCACGTCCTGTCCCCACGAGTAGTGTGCATTCCCGGTCTCTGGGGAGATGTGTCCCTCTGCTACAAGATGCCGCTGCTTCCCTTGTGTGGCTTGGGTGCTCCCTGAGCTTCACCTGCAGCCCTGTGCTCCCCCAGAAGTTATTCAAGGAAATAAATAAGGCACATCAGTGACACATTGCAGAAGCCCCGAAATGCTTGGCGAATCAGAAATCTCCCGAGGCCGAGATGCTGGATAAGTACAGGGTGTTATCATCGCTTTGTGATTAAAAGCCTCTCCACTTTCCTGAGTTTGTTTTTATGTTTCTGAATTGCCTTGAGCTACGATGTGCAGGCAGGTTAAAAAAGAGCTGTGTTCCATTGCAAAGGCTGTATACGTGGAATGGAGGAGGGGACCACTGAGATCTGAGCTGCCGTATGTGAATCGGACTTCAGGCCACCTCTTTGCTACGGAGTCAGACCCCGTGATGCTTCTCTTGGGGCATGGAGAGTTCCAGGGAAAACCGCGGGACTGGGAGAGAACATGAAAAAGCACCTGTTAGCAAGGTGCCCAGTCTGTGCCCTCTGAGCGAGTGATGCTCGCGCTGGCTAATTGAGTGAGGGCTGGTTGCCAGGGAGGCAGGCCCGTTCCCAGCAGGCCATAGCTTGGTTTCCACGTCCTGTGCCATTGGAGCTGGTCCCCGAGTGTGGGTTAAGTTGCGTCTCTGGGCAGAAGCACGTTCTGTCTTCCCAGGCCATCCAGGCAGCCCTGGCCAAGGGGCACTTAGCACCTCTTCACAGCACCTGGAATCCCTCGGCCATGCTCAGCGCTGGTCAAATAAGCAAAGGATGCAATTTGAGGACTGCCTGGCTTCAGGCTACTTAATTAACAGGGGCCTCGGGATCTGGGCAGTCCTCATCACACCATGCGGAGTCCCACTCCGGCTTCCAANGTGATGCTCGCGCTGGCTAATTGAGTGAGGGCTGGTTGCCAGGGAGGCAGGCCCGTTCCCAGCAGGCCATAGCTTGGTTTCCACGTCCTGTGCCATTGGAGCTGGTCCCCGAGTGTGGGTTAAGTTGCGTCTCTGGGCAGAAGCACGTTCTGTCTTCCCAGGCCATCCAGGCAGCCCTGGCCAAGGGGCACTTAGCACCTCTTCACAGCACCTGGAATCCCTCGGCCATGCTCAGCGCTGGTCAAATAAGCAAAGGATGCAATTTGAGGACTGCCTGGCTTCAGGCTACTTAATTAACAGGGGCCTCGGGATCTGGGCAGTCCTCATCACACCATGCGGAGTCCCACTCCGGCTTCCAAGGGCCCCATCAAATGAGGATGATGAGAGTAACAATTGTGGCCACACCCATTACGTTTTCTTACAAAAATTGGGGGGCGTGGGGGTTGTACTATTGCTATCACTGTTTTCTGAGACACGGAGACACGGAGTCACGTCCCCAAGGTCTCCGTAAGCTACTCTAAGTGGCAGGAATGGAAATTGGACCCAGGTCTGACTCCCCTAAACCCACTGCTTCACTGTGACCTTTTACTGAAACTTTCCAAGTCCCAAGGTCAAAGTCCGCTCTCTCTTTAGAGTTCCCCAACCTTTGTCTGGCATTTCCAGCGGTGCCCATCATTTCTTCCCAGCCTGGCAGGGAAGGATGATACACCATGCCCGGCACACAATAGGCCCTCCGAGGGCTTGTGGTTTGGGCTTTCCTCCCGAGGCCAGGCCCTCTGTTGGAATCAGGGCTTGTAACGGGCATGCCCAGTGCCTGCCCCATGGTCTGTCCTTGCTTCATGCCAGTAGCTCCTTTGCTTGAACGTAGACCCGAGTATGACTGCGGTTTTTAGGACACGGAACACATGAAGGGACATGGTATGTACGGGGCTCACCCTGGCTGGACAGGCGAGTAAAGAATGTCTGCACGATGGGTGATGAAGGATGATAGCCTAATCTTCAGTGTGACTTGGCATTTTCACGGAATATGTCACAAGAATGGAAGGTACGTGTCTACTGGTGGGATGAGCAGAGGCCTGAACCCTGAATTTCAGTCCCCATTTTGTCACTGAATTGGGATGGCCTTAGGAAAAATCTTAGGGCCGCCCTTAGCCTCTGTCCTTTGACCTCTAAGTCCTTAGTTCGATGAGTAATGTTCTGTGGCTGAAATGACATGTTTGGAGGAAAGCCCAGCGTGGTCTAACATGGAGCAGGCACTTGAGAAATTATTCAGATCACTCACATAGTCAGCAAATGTTTATTGAACACCTACTATGTGCCAGGCACTGTTGCAGAGCAGGGCGTCAAAAAACTGCGGCCTGCAGGCTAGATCTGGCCCAGGATGCGTTTTTGTAAATAAAGGTTTCTTTTGGAACCCAGCCATGCTCATTATTTATGCACTGTTGATGGCAGTTTTCGTGTTACAAGGCAGAGCTGAGTACTTGAGACAGAGACAGTATGGCTTGCAAAGCCGAAAATGTTTACTTTTTGGCCTTTTTCCAGAAAGGAAAAGTTTGTTGAGCTCGTTTTGTATGATTGGGATAGAGACATGAACAACAAAGGCAATGCTCTCCTTCTCACTTTGCACAGTGTCAAGGAAATGGTACGTCCTAGGAGGAGGATAAAGGAGAGCGGGGGGGCAGAGAGGAAGCTCTTTAGACAGGGCGGCCTCGTTCCTAAGGTTAGCTTTGTTTTTTAATATATTTGAGAGCATGAGGTGGGGGAGAGACAGAGGGAGAGGGAGAAGCAGGCTCTCCACTGAACAGGGAACCTGATGTGGGGCTCGATCCCAGGACCTCAGGATCATGATCCGAGCTGAAGGCAGACGCCTAACCGACTGAGGCACCCCTTGAGGTGAGATTTGAAGAGAGTTCCACCTATGAAGCCACTCACTTCTTCACAGACTGGAGACACTAATGAGGTAGCAATAAAACTTCCAGAAATATTTATGAAGTGTCTACTCTGGGCTTCATGTTGATGTCCTAGAAGTGAACAGAACGGTACTNCTGAACTCAGGGCTGTGACTGCAGCCTGGGCCTGGCGTCTGTGGCACGAGAGTGCTAGCTTAGGTCATCGCTGAGTGCCGCCACGTCCTGTCCCCACGAGTAGTGTGCATTCCCGGTCTCTGGGAAGATGTGTCCCTCTGCTACAAGATGCCGCTGCTTCCCTTGTGTGGCTTGGGTGCTCCCTGAGCTTCACCTGCAGCCCTGTGCTCCCCCAGAAGTTATTCAAGGAAATAAATAAGGCACATCAGTGACACATTGCAGAAGCCCCGAAATGCTTGGCGAATCAGAAATCTCCCGAGGCCGAGATGCTGGATAAGTACAGGGTGTTATCATCGCTTTGTGATTAAAAGCCTCTCCACTTTCCTGAGTTTGTTTTTATGTTTCTGAATTGCCTTGAGCTACGATGTGCAGGCAGGTTAAAAAAGAGCTGTGTTCCATTGCAAAGGCTGTATACGTGGAATGGAGGAGGGGACCACTGAGATCTGAGCTGCCGTATGTGAATCGGACTTCAGGCCACCTCTTTGCTACGGAGTCAGACCCCGTGATGCTTCTCTTGGGGCATGGAGAGTTCCAGGGAAAACCGCGGGACTGGGAGAGAACATGAAAAAGCACCTGTTAGCAAGGTGCCCAGTCTGTGCCCTCTGAGCGAGTGATGCTCGCGCTGGCTAATTGAGTGAGGGCTGGTTGCCAGGGAGGCAGGCCCGTTCCCAGCAGGCCATAGCTTGGTTTCCACGTCCTGTGCCATTGGAGCTGGTCCCCGAGTGTGGGTTAAGTTGCGTCTCTGGGCAGAAGCACGTTCTGTCTTCCCAGGCCATCCAGGCAGCCCTGGCCAAGGGACACTTAGCACCTCTTCACAGCACCTGGAATCCCTCGGCCATGCTCAGCGCTGGTCAAATAAGCAAACGATGCAATTTGAGGACTGCCTGGCTTCAGGCTACTTAATTAACAGGGGCCTCGGGATCTGGGCAGTCCTCATCACACCATGCGGAGTCCCACTCCGGCTTCCAAGGGCCCCATCAAATGAGGATGATGAGAGTAACAATTGTGGCCACACCCATTACGTTTTCTTACAAAAATTGGGGGGCGTGGGGGTTGTACTATTGCTATCACTGTTTTCTGAGACACGGAGACACGGAGTCACGTCCCCAAGGTCTCCGTAAGCTACTCTAAGTGGCAGGAATGGAAATTGGACCCAGGTCTGACTCCCCTAAACCCACTGCTTCACTGTGACCTTTTACTGAAACTTTCCAAGTCCCAAGGTCAAAGTCCGCTCTCTCTTTAGAGTTCCCCAACCTTTGTCTGGCATTTCCAGCGGTGCCCATCATTTCTTCCCAGCCTGGCAGGGAAGGATGATACACCATGCCCGGCACACAATAGGCCCTCCGAGGGCTTGTGGTTTGGGCTTTCCTCCCGAGGCCAGGCCCTCTGTTGGAATCAGGGCTTGTAACGGGCATGCCCAGTGCCTGCCCCATGGTCTGTCCTTGCTTCATGCCAGTAGCTCCTTTGCTTGAACGTAGACCCGAGTATGACTGTGGTTTTTAGGACATGGAACACATGAAGGGACATGGTATGTACGGGGCTCACCCTGGCTGGACAGGCGAGTAAAGAATGTCTGCACGGTGGGTGATGAAGGATAATAGCCTAATCTTCAGTGTGACTTGGCATTTTCATGGAATATGTCACAAGAATGGAAGGTACGTGTCTACTGGTGGTATGAGCAGAGGCCTGAACCCTGAATTTCAGTCCCCATTTTGTCACTGAATTGGGATGGCCTTAGGAAAAATCTTAGGGCCGCCCTTAGCCTCTGTCCTTTGACCTCTAAGTCCTTAGTTCGATGAGTAATGTTCTGTGGCTGAAATGACATGTTTGGAGGAAAGCCCAGCGTGGTCTAACATGGAGCAGGCACTTGAGAAATTATTCAGATCACTCACATAGTCAGCAAATGTTTATTGAACACCTACTATGTGCCAGGCACTGTTGCAGAGCAGGGCGTCAAAAAACTGCGGCCTGCAGGCTGGATCTGGCCCAGGATGCGTTTTTGTAAATAAAGGTTTCTCTTGGAACCCAGCCATGCTCATTATTTATGCACTGTTGATGGCAGTTTTCGTGTTACAAGGCAGAGCTGAGTACTTGAGACAGAGACAGTATGGCTTGCAAAGCCGAAAATGTTTACTTTTTGGCCTTTTTCCAGAAAGGAAAAGTTTGTTGAGCTCGTTTTGTATGATTGGGATAGAGACATGAACAACAAAGGCAATGCTCTCCTTCTCACTTTGCACAGTGTCAAGGAAATGGTACGTCCTAGGAGGAGGATAAAGGAGAGCGGGGGGGCAGAGAGGAAGCTCTTTAGACAGGGCGGCCTCGTTCCTAAGGTTAGCTTTGTTTTTTAATATATTTGAGAGCATGAGGTGGGGGAGAGACAGAGGGAGAGGGAGAAGCAGGCTCTCCACTGAACAGGGAACCTGATGTGGGGCTCGATCCCAGGACCTCAGGATCATGATCCGAGCTGAAGGCAGACGCCTAACCGACTGAGGCACCCCTTGAGGTGAGATTTGAAGAGAGTTCCACCTATGAAGCCACTCACTTCTTCACAGACTGGAGACACTAATGAGGTAGCAATAAAACTTCCAGAAATATTTATGAAGTGTCTACTCTGGGCTTCATGTTGATGTCCTAGAAGTGAACAGAACGGTACTAGGGTCATGGAATTTATGGTCCAGAGCATGTGACAGACACACACAGACAATGAAGAACTGCAAAAAAAAAATAAAAAGAAAAAAAACCCCTCCATCTTGAATTATCAGGGGAAACGTGTTATAGAATAAAGCAAAGGAGGATAATGGTGAGGTCAGAGTGGGATGGTAGAGAGTGCGGTAGTTTTTTGAGTATAGACTTGAGACGGCCCAAGGTTCGTATCATGCTGAGCAGATCAAGGGGAATCAGTGTAGGCACCATTGGGAATGTGATATTTGAACAAAGAGTCAAGGGATATGAAGGGGTGAGCCAGGCTGCATGTGGGGTAAGAACCTCGAGGGCCAGGGAAATAGCTGGTATAAAGGCCCTGGGGTAGAAATGTGCCTGGTGTTTTTGAGGAACAGCAAGGAGGCTGGGGTAGCTGGGGCTGTTAGGAGACTGGTGACTGGCAGCAGTTGAGATCAGATAGGTAACGGGCCATGGACAGGTCTTGAAGGTCAGCAGCATGTCTCTATTTTGAAGGTCACAGCAAGAATGGTGAATTCTCCTCTGGAAAATTTCGACCCAACCCAGGAATCAAAGATGAGTTCCAGAGGGTTTCTCTTGGACACAAGTCAATAAAATTGACCCAAGAGCTGAAGAGCCTCTGTGTTCCGTGAACACAGAGTGACTCAGTATGGGTCTGAGGAATTACAGTGTAACCAGATACGTTTCTCCAGGGGAGAAGCCGGATGCCGAAGCTATTCAGACCATCTGGCTTGGTCTTCTAGGTAATTCAAGTCCATGACAGTCTAGGAGGGCAGCGTGGGTGCGTAGAAATACGTGCACACCCCCGCAGGTGCGGTCTGGGCACCCAGAGACCTTGCTCTTCCTATGTCAGTAGGCATTTGGTGGGGCTTTAGAATGGGTCCTTATTGTCCTTCTCTCCTGTACTGGAGGCAGTTTCTAAGACAGCAGGTCTCCAGGCAGTGCGACATCTGTCCCAGAAGCACAGTCACCAGTGGGACTCGGGGCCGCAGAACGCTGCCCCCCAAGTGGAATGTGGTGCAGGAGGCTGGCTGGCATGTGCTGTGCTGAGAATCAACCTCGAGGGGGTTCAGAAGATGAGAAACAGGGTAACTGTTCTGAGTCTCCTGCTGCGGGGAACCAGAGGATGTCTTCTCTTCTGCTTGCTGCAGACCAGTAGGGAAGATGTTTCTGACTCTGTTCCCTTGGTGAGCGCTGTGTACCCCAGGGCAGCCTTACAAAGCATTTTGGTGGTATTTGTTTTAGCTTGACAGGCTCCAAAGGTCCAGATCAGCCTACAGAATTTGGTTTTCTCAGTGTCATTCCCCAGCCACCCGCCAGGCGTGGGGGCGTAAAGCACTTTGTCGCTGAGCCCATGTTGTGTGTTCTGGGCTTTTGTATCCCTTATCTTGAGGCAGCCTCACCAAAACATGGAGGACCAGGGAGGGCTGCCTTTGTTCTCCTCTCCAGCTGGCAGACACAGATACGGAGGTTATGTGCCTGGCCCAAGGCACCCACCCGGTAGAAGGTGGTGGGTTGTTTAAGATCTGGCCTTTTGGATACCCCGGTCTGCAGGGCTAGTGTCTGAGCCACAGATCAAATGCAGGCATCAGTGCCCCTCACCACTCCGAGAGCATGAGGCAGCCACTGTCAGCCGAGTCAAGGAGAGAAGGAGCTGGGCTGTGTCTCTGGGGAATTGACAAACTTACAAAACTAGGGGATGGATTCCCAGGTGGAAATATACACTTACTCCGCAACTACTTTCTCTCCNACTTTCTCTCTCTCGATTCTCAATGACCTTTTGCTCTTTTCTGAAATGGAATCCCCCCTGCCCTTCCCACCCCCCTCCCCCGGCTCCCAGCCCACACGCCAAGGTGATCCTAGTTTGTCCAAAGATGTGGAAACCAAATATTTAATAGTAATAACATTTTTAAATGCATACTAAATGTTTGGCATTACGTTGACCCCTTCATTCCTATTATCTCACTTAAAAAATAGGGGCATCTGGGTGGCTCAGTCAGTTAAGCCTGTGCCTTCGGCTCAGGTCATGATCCCAGGTCATGAACCCAGGTCATGACCCCTGGGGTCACAGGAGCCCTGTGTCAGTCTCCCTGCTCAGTGGGGAGTCCGTTTCTCCTTCGCCCTCTTCTGCTCCTCCTAATTGTGTGTGCGTGCGAGCTCTCTCTCAAATAAATAAATAAATAAAATCTTTAAAAAATAATATGTACTCCTACTTTATTAAGACACCAGCCTAATGCTTCCTGAGCACTTAAAATATGCCAGGTAATCTTCCACAACCTTCACGGGTATTGGAATTTGTAATCCTGACAGCATACTTTGAAGTGTTGTTATTGTACCCATGTTTTACAGAAGAGGAAACTGAAGCACAGAAGAGGACTCAGAGTCACAGAAGTGAGGTGGCTTTTAAGTTCAGACACACAGACTGGAGGGGTGCTTCTTCCCCGTAGCCTGGCACCCATGCTTCTCAGCCCTCAGGCTCCATGAGCATCACCTCGGGGAGGGTGGGGGGGGCGTCTAAAAACACAGACGCCACATCCTCCCCTCGCTTTCTGTTTAATTGCCCTGGGGTGGGGCCCAGGCATCAGTCATTGCTTCAATATCTTTTTTTATTGTGCCTATGAAATTCATGATGAAAAATGCATAACACGAACGTACAGTTTGGCGAATTAATGGAAAGGGGACCCCACCATCCAGGTGAGAGCACTGCCAACACTTCCGAGCTCCTACAGTGTCCCTTTCCATCTGTCACCCAGAGTTCTCCCCCAGGGTAACCCCTGTGCTGACTTTTCCAGTAATCGCTTTCTTGCTTTTCTTTGAACTTATGCAAGTGTTTGTTCCCAAATTCGAGAGTTGGCCCACCTCTTTGGGGACTTTATGGAATTGAAAGTATATGGAAGGTGTTATTTTGTAACTGGTTCATTGATTCAGCTGTGGTTGGTGAAATATACCCCCATTAGCGCGTGTCCCTGTATCTCGTTTATTTCCTTTGCTGTGTAGAATGCCGTTGTATGACCCCACCATTGGTCACGATTGATGGACACTGGGTTGGTTCCTGTGTTGGATTATTGCAAATAATGCTGTTAGGAATTTCTCGTATCTGCTTTTTGGTGCATTTATGTACATGTTTTTGCAAGGTGTATACCTGGGAGTATAAACGTTGCATCAAGGGTACGTTTATCTTCAGTTGTGGTCTACAGTGTCTGCTTTCCAACGTGGCTCTATCAGTTTGTACGAGCCACAGTGCAGGAGAGCTCTCTGCACCACAGCACAAAGGCTCTAGCATCGTCAGCTGTGCTCGTGGGCGTGTGGGAGTATCTCCTCCTGGCTTCGATTTGCATTCGCCTGATGGCTTATGATATGTCTCACTTTTCATTTGGTTAAAAGCCATTTGGAGATCCTCTTTTGTGAAGTGGCCCCTCCAGTCTCCAGATCACCGTTCCATTAGGTTGCCTGGCGGTTTCCTTACATGATCTAGAGAAAAGCATTTTACTAGTTATACGTGCAGCAAATATCTTTTCTCACTCCGTGGCTTTACTTTTCTCTTTCTTAATGGTTGTGTTGTTACTATTTTATTTTATGAACAAAGGTTCTTAATTTTAATGCAGTGAAATTGGTTAATTATTTCCTTTATGACAAAAGCCACAAAGATCATCTCCATTATTTTGTTCTAGAAGTTTTATTGTCTTACCCTTCCATAGCCAGGTCCATCAACCTGGAACTGATTTTTGTGTATAGTGGAAGGTAGAGGTCATGTTTCACTTTCACTTTTTTCCCATTTGATACCGAATTTTCTCAGGACTATTTTTTGAAAACTGTGTTTTATCAGCTTATGTATTAGTATTTGTTTAAGCTTGCTAGTAAAGTCCAAATTATAGCCTAGAATGAGAACTACAGAATACTGCTTAAAATCACATTTCAAACAGAACATTTGGGAAAAAGTATAAAATCTCAAAGAAGAACAGGAAAACCACTGCTAATCCCATCACCCAGAAATAACTATATTCATTTATTTCAT
Source organism: Ailuropoda melanoleuca (assembly GCF_002007445.2). Lineage (NCBI taxonomy): Eukaryota > Metazoa > Chordata > Mammalia > Carnivora > Ursidae > Ailuropoda > Ailuropoda melanoleuca. The sequence goes on along the minus strand of NC_048226.1, from coordinate 94,887,549 downwards.
GAAGACTCGTATCTTGGCTATTTTATTGGACAATACCGGGAACCACACCTGACACTTTGTAGATGCTTCATATTTTTTGAAAGAAGGAAAGCTTTTGTTTATCTCCTTCCATCTTTTTTGTCTTTGTATATTTACATGAATTCAGGTCATGCTGTACATGTGAATGGCAACATGATTTATTCACTTATCAACAGATCTTCCCTGTTTTCAATGTTTTAAATTTTTAATCTTATTTTATTTAAATTCAGTTAATTAACATGTAGTCTATCATTAGTTTCAGAGGTAGAGTTCAGTGAGTGATTCATCAGTTGCATGTAACACCCATTCCATCACGTGCCCTCGTTAATGCCCGTCACCCAGTTACCCCATCCCCTCACCCACCACCCCTCCAGCAACCCTCAGTTTGTTTCCTTGAGTTAAGTGTCTCTTAAGATTTGTCTGCCTCTCTGATTTCATCTCCTGTTTCCAATTATTAACTTCTTTCTAAGTGATGACTTTTATTGGTTATCTGGTATTTCATCCTACGTAGAATGTTTTTACCCAGCGTCCTGCTGCTGAATTTTTACATTATTCCAGTTTTTAATTGGCATAAATAACGTCCTCTGTCCTGAAGTCCTCATTTTTCTTTCCAGTGTATTTCTTCAGAATGCATGCCTAAAGTAGATTAAGGTATGGATATTTATAAGTATTTTAACTCTTACTTCCGGATTGCTTTCCGAAAACTTTTGAATCAATTTAAATTTCTCCAAGCAAATGATAACAGTGCCTCTTACCAAGAATCTTCAAAACTACTTGCACCATCTTTTTTTTTAATTATTATTTTTTTAGGGGTGCCTGGGTGGTTCAGTCGGTTAAGCGTCTGCTTTCAGCTTATGTCATGATCCTGGGGTCCTGGGATGGAGCCCCACGTCGGACTCTGTGCTCAGCGGGGAGTCTGCTTCTCCCTCTCCCTCTGCCTCCGTGCTCTCTCTCCTTCTCTCTCTCTTTTTCAAATAAATGAATAATTAAAATATTTTTAGAAATAAGAATTATTTAATTTTTTAAAATTTTATTTTATTTTAGTGTATTTTATTTTTAATATTTATTTTTCAATTTATTTCAAGTGAGTTTGTAGATGATATATATTTAACTTTTTATGTTTTTTCTTTTGTAATTTGCTGAGCTCTTGTAAGAGTTCTTTATCAAGGACAGTGATATTGTGATTATCAGATATATTGCAAACAGATTTTTCAAATTGTCGCTTGTCTTCAAAGTTCACTGTTTTTCTTTTCTTTGAAAGTTTCACATCATTATGTACAAATTCTTGTTCGGTGTGGTTTTATCTTGGAGTTTCTGCTTCTTAAAGCCCTCTCTCCTTATGTTGTCTTAGTGGGATTGTCTCTAGGTTTTCTGCATTAAGTAAGATGTTGCCTGTTTCAAAAAATTTTCTCATACTGAGGAATTCTTTCAGGTACTAATTTTAAAATACCAGGAAGAGATACCAAACTTGATCAATTGCCATTGGTCATCTATTAAGATGATTATATGGATTTTTTTCCTTTGACTTATTAATGCAATGAGTCCCACAAATAACCCTTGTAATGAGAGACTGTCTTATGTTCCTGGCATTAAAGGCCCTACTATTTTTAGCATTAATCAACATAATGTCATAATGTCCTGTTTGGAAATAATAAGTTTTATTTTCTTAACGTGCCCTTTGATTTTCCCACTAGGATTTTATTTAGGGTTTTTGTACTGCAAGTATTTGATGGAATGATTTTTCTGACTTTTAAATCCTGTTTTTGTTAGTTTTTCAACATGACACTATGCTCCCCAAAATGGATTGGGAGAACATCTGCTTTTCCTAAGAGCCAGAGGAATGATTCATGATCCATTCCTTGATGGTTTAAAAGAACTCATAACTTTTTATTGTCTCTCTCTGCTGTGTAGAGTTTTTGTTTTTTCCCCTTGGAACTGATTTTGGTAATTCATATTTTCCTTTGAAATCATCTATTTCATCTACATTAAAAAAAAAACAACAACTCCACAGAACCAGCTATAAAACATACTTTTGTAATTCAAAAATATTTCTATCTCTGTGGTTATAAAAGCTTCTTAAAATTTTATTTGCCCATGTTTGTCTAGCTTTAGTTTATTTTTCAATTTTACTCTTAATCTATGCTTTTGTATTTTTTAATTATATTAAGCTGTTCCATAATTTTTTTAACAGATTCATTTGAAAGCTCACTCCATTTATTTTAACCTAGACTTTTCCAATATTGACAGCCTTGAAGTCTATGTATTTTCCTCTGAAAACAGTGGTGGATGGCACCCCCTTAAATTCGTATATGAGATGTGCCCATTATAATTTTCTTTTTCGTTAGGAGAGTGTGCTGCCCTAGGAAAATAGATATCAAAATCACCTACCGGGTCTTTCCAAACAACAAACGCAGTCTCAGAAAGTCTAATATTTTCCCTACCCCCTCCAAGTCTTTCATTTTATTTTTCCTGTTACTCTGTCACTGTTTTTAGGTATGTTGTTAATAATAACAGATTGTTAGGCTTGCTTTTTTTTTGTTTTTTGTTTTTTGTTTTTTTACCCTCAGAGTATTTTAAAGAGATTTTCACCTATTTGCGTTTATTATATATTTGATCATCTGTCACCATCATCTTGTTTTATTTTATGCTTTCTGTAAATTATACTTCCATGCTATTTCCTTGATATTCTACGTTTTGGTGTGAGCCCACTTATGCACTTCTTTTGCGCTGTGGTGGATTTCTTGGTCTGGCGTGATGTTATGTGGGATCCAGTGCTAGTCAACAAAACGGGTTCTTAGATCAGGGTGCTGGCTGGGGTCTGGAAGGCAGGAAAGGGTTAGCCAGCTGCAGAACGTGTGTCCGTTCTGTCAAGTGCGATGACCGCTCACTCCGGATGGGTGGGCTACAGTGTATTCACCTTGTCTCCCAGTGGCTGGTGGTTCTTCTCAAGTGACCGTGCCATGTGGGATCTCTGTGTTGGTCTCCTTGCTGGTGGATTGGGTTTCCCAGAAAGCAAACTCCTGAGGACATTAGCCTGCAGGACATTTGTTAGAGAGTGCTCCTGAACTTAGCCCTGGTGGGAAGGAAGAGAAGAAGCGGTATTGAGCATAGCGAGAGGTGTGGTGCCCTGTGGTCCCTACACAGGCCTCGGCCAACTCCACCCGGGTGTTTGAAGCTGGGATGATCTTTCACAAGATTGTCCCAAGTTGGAGCAATGGAACTAGGCCCCTGCACCCCTCTGTTGATGTGTCCTTGGCTATGGACCACCTCTGGAAAGAAGCATGGTCTTCAGCCAAGACCATCCCCTGAAGTCTGGTTGCTGGAATGTTCTGGTAGCGTTACAGCATCTGCAGGGGGAGGGGGGAGACTTTGCTCCCGAAGGGGCTTCTGGGTGGCCCATCACAGCATCCACTATGGCCTACTGTGTGCCAGTCACGGGACCCCGTGCTGTATATGGAGTATCCTGTTCAACTCTCTAACCAGAGTTCTGTGAAGTCGGAACTGTTGTGCTCCCATTTTACAGATGCAAAAGCGAGGCGCCAAGAGGTGAAAGAACTTGCCACTGGTCACTGAGCAACGGAATTATTACTCAAACCCAGGCAATCTGACTTTAATATACCACCTCCAAACCTCCATAATGGATGGAAGGTGTAAATCCTGCTTTCTATTTTCCTAGCAGTTACTCTTAGTAGTAAAAAAAAAAAAAAAATCCTTGAACCTGTGTCTGTCTCCACTGATCCCCTGGTTATGCCTCCATGTTGCTGTTACCCTTGAGTGACCATGTGACAGCTTGAAATTCTTGGTTGCAACCCTTTCCCATTAAGCCACCACTTTCTACAGTTTAAAGCACTGTGCTGAGCAGTTGTGGGGCCCCGATTCTTCTGTCTCCCACTATACCCAAATTCTTTGTTTCTGTCTGTATGCTTGTAGGAGTCTGTTTCCATCCTGGAATTTCAAATACACCATCACATTACTTCACTGTGTTTTCTTTTGCTCTATCTCCCCTCCTCTCAGGGAGATCACTCATTCATTCCTTCATTTATTCATCTTTTGAAATGTGTTGGCATTCCTTCCCTGCCAGACACAGTGCTGGGTGATGGGTACACAGAGATAAGTCAGCCAGCGCAACCTGCGGGGACCAGGAGAGAGACCAGAAGGTGAGATGCAGGGCCTCGGGGTTGACGAGTGTCAGGGAGACAGAGCCAGCAAAGACTTGCTGATTCTGGGGAGGAGGCTGTAGGGGTGAGAAGCCTTCTGGGAGAAGGTGAGCTCTGATTTGGGATTTGAAGTGTGCATAGGAGTTTTTCCGATGACAAATGGAAGAACTTCTGAGGAAGTTCATCACAGTTCATTGTAGCTGACACTTAACCCAGAAACTCTCTAGATGCTTTTCCTCTCTTCACTCATTTCATCTTTATTTTTCAGAGGAGACACTGGAACCCAGAGAGGTTCCATGGCTTGCCCAAAGTCACACAGCCAGGACGTGGCAAGGGGACAGTTTGATTCCCCGCCTGGCACTGCTTGGAGAGAAAGGCAGAACAAAAGCTCAAAGGCCAACCTGGCTCACGCCAGGAAGTAGAAAGAGCTGCTTCTAGATGCTTCCAGTAGGAAACCCTTCCTTTCCCACTGCACCCTGACCCCATCCGCCAGAATCCCTCTCCGCACACCCTGCATGTGCTGTGTCCACACCATTCGGTGCCATGGGCACAGGGATGAACAAGTCAGAACACCCTTCTGACACTTGCTGAAACAGTAAGGAAAACTTTATTCAAGACTATTGCAATAGGGAAGAGAGGTGGGGCTCAACTCAGAACGAATACAAGGACAAGTGGGATGTACAGCCAAAGAGTCGTGGTGGGGGGGCGCTAACCAGGGCACCACTGGATGGAAAATCACGGTGAGGAGACCTGAAGTGTGGGAGGGCGGGTTCCCGCTAAACTGACCTAACAGCGTTCTTGCAAAAGGCAGGCCAGGGATGGAGACATCAAAGGTGGGGCTGAGGAATGTAATCAGCTATGAGGGTGCTGACCACCAGGTGTCAAAGTTGGGGCGGGGGGTTCTCGCTAAACAGACTTGGCGGGATTCTTTGCCAAGATTGGGCTGAGCAGATCAAAGGGATGGGACAGGGACCAAGGTCAAGGCCTCGTCAGAAGGAGGGCTCCGGGGAGCCTGACAGTAGTGTGGTCAAGGAGAGAGTCTTTGTCCCTAGTCGGTGTTACATGACACAGGGCTCAGCAAGGTCTGTGGAGTGTGTGAATGCAGGGACGCTGGGCCATCTCAGCACTAAGCCAGTGCTCCCGGCTGTCGTCTCCAGCTTCCCCCCTTCCCTTACTGCCTCTCTTGCAGCCTGCGGGTCTCTCTGACCTCTGCTGCGCACCCAGCACCCCCACCCGGCTGCCTGCAGGCTGGCAGTAGCCCTCTCCCACTCCCTTAAGGCCTGGCCCCGTCCCCGGCACGATTATTCCTCTGCAGACGAAGCACACTGCCCGAGTCATTTCTGTGGAAGATGTGCAGGGTTGCCCAGCCCCCGCATGCTGCGCTGCCCCCGGAGCAGCTGGAGGTATTCCTCTGTGATGCCAGCCCAACCCCCCCGGCACACACACGGCCCCCCCACCAATCTCTCTCCACCCCATCTGCCACGTATCCAGGTGGACAGCCAGTCTTCAGAGGAAAGTTGCTGGGTGTGTGGGGGAAAGAAGACCATGATTTGGGGTTGGGGTATTTTCAGCTTTGGGCTCTTGAAGACATGGGGCTGGATTTTCGTCTGTTCTAAATGAGAGAGTTTTAGGAAGAACTAGATGCTTCTTGTGATGATGTTCTGGGCCTGGCGCCAGGCTTGGCTCTTTGGGGACCCTCTCCCATTCAGTTTTCCCAACAGCTCTCTGAGGCAGGTGCTTGCCGTAGCCCCATTTTAGAGACGGCAACACTGAGGTTCAGAGGGTCAGTTTCTTACACGAGTGAGCTGAGCTAAGAAGTGGCAGAGCCAGGATCTGGGTGCAGGCCTTTGGGCGCCTAGGCCCGAGCTTGTCCACACACTACCCTGTGAAGGATGGCACGCCACCTGCCACTTATCTCTTCTGCTGTCCCCGGTTCCTCAGCAGCTTGGCCCCTGAGTCTGTACTTACTTTCTTGATGCTTAAAGCATCTCTCCTGGGCCTTGTCTCCTACTTCCCTGCCTCACTCCCCAAAGCCTGACCCTCACAGTGAAGTGGCACAAAGCCCTGTAAAATATTACAGCAGGCGAATTATATCTCAATAAAACTGCTTATTTAAAAAAAATTTTGTGAAGATTCAGAACTTTGTATTATGGACTCAACCCCCTAACTCTCCTTCCTCCCTCCTGCTTCCCTGAAATACATTTCTGCATTGTTGTTACTGATGTGACTGGGATAGGTTCTCTGGCCGGCTAGCGCAGTAGAGGCCAGGATGGGGAGTCAGCTCAGGCCGCGTGGTGAGCTAGACCCAGGAGGCTTCCACACACGTGTCCGGATGTCCGCACCCCATTCTGCCTCTAGGCCCAGCCTGGCCACAGTCAGGCCTGTCCAGGCCTCTCAGGTCCTCCAGGGTACACAGAGGGACTGAGCCCAAGTGAAAGGAGGCTGGGCCTGTGAGGGCCAGGCTGCTGGGTGTTCACTCCTTCTGCATCCACTGCTAGACTGTCAGCCAACTTTTGCTGTTTTGTTCACTGATGTATCCCAAGCACCGAGCAGTGCCCAGCACATAGCAGATGCTCGGTAAATATTTGTTGAACGACTGAACTCTCGTTGCAGGCAGACGGTGATGTAAGCCGGAGTTTGCCTGCCAGGGAAACTTCCATCTGCAGGAAAGTCCTCTCCTCTTCTTGCAGAATGACACTTCTGGCTATCTCGCAACACTGGGGGTCCTGTGGTCTGGGGGCCCTCGCACCCTCTACAGGAACATGATACCAAGCACATCAGCGCCCCTTTGGGTGGGGCTGTCACTTCTCGGGGGCAGCCTGTCCAGACACGCCACACCTCTGCCTTCTTCTGAGAAAGACTTCCTGCTAACAGGGCATTAGTTCCTGCCCAGGTTTTCTTTTTCTTTTTTCTTTTTTTTTAAGATTTTATTTATTTGCCAGAGAGAGAGAGAGAGAGAGTACAAGCACAGGGAGAAGCAGGCCCCCCACTGAGCAAGGAGCCCAATGCAAGACTCAATCCCAGGACCCTGGGATCATGACCTGAGCCAAAGGCAGATGCTTAATGGACTGAGCCACCCAGGCATCCTGATTCCTGCCCAGTTTTCCCTATGGCCATACATCACGATGAGCTGGGACTCTTCCCCTGAGTCTGGGAGATCTGTGAGGCCAGAGCTGTGTTTGCCCCATCTCTGTATTCACAGGGCCTGCCTGGCACAGGCTGGGTGTTTGGGGCCTATGAATTCAATGAACAGAGGGTTCCCCTCTGTCAGCTGTAGGACTGACTCCCCAGGAAGAAAGCTGGAGGTCTTAAGTTTGGTGAACCCGGCTCAAATTCCTATAGCTGTGTATGTGGGGGCGGGGGGGGGCAAGCATGAGACTCTCTGGCTTGGGCGGAGACTTCTTAGTCTCAGGGGCTGTTTTGTGTGAGGACTGGCGGCTTCTTCATCTGGCTTCTGATGTTTTGCTTGAGCCCCCAAAGTTGGGAGAATCACCACCTATCTGTGAAGGGGACCATATGTGTACCATAGGAATGGAGATGCTTGTCTCAGTCTCTTAGGATCAGTTACGAGGCTGGAGGGGTTACCATATCTGTGAAAGCCAGGAAGGAGCCCACATTTTGGGTTTACACTGGCCTGGGCTCAGAACTCCCTTCTTCTGATGCCCTACTGTTTGCCTGACTGTGGACGTATGCTTTTACTTCTCTACTCTTCACTTCTTATCAGCAAGAGTGGGGTAATAAAGACTCACAAGTAGTTCTTGAATAGGAAAGAGGGAACGGGTGAATTTTTTTCACGTGTCCAGCCCAGTGCTTGGCCCACAGGAGGGATTCAGTTAACACTATTTCTATTTGTATGTTTTCTTCTTGTATCAAGAAAAACACGGTTGTACATCTTTATGTTGTCTTAATTACTGTTATCATCCCCAGTAATAATATGACTCCAGGGTTTGTTGGCCTTTATATAATCATAGGTAGGCTAAGCCAAAAAAATAAATGTTTTTAAAGAGATGCCAAGATTTCCTCAGGAGCTCCTAGAAGGGAAATCAGGAATGTGACATAGCCCCAGTAGTAACAGCAACGAACAAATACTTAATTTGTTGCGATATGTTCCCTGTCTTTGTCTCTTGAACAATTAGCTGGATGAATAAATAGCTGTCTGCCCTCAGAACTGGAACTTAATATGCAATTAAAATTAAGGACTTCCTATTTGAGGGGACCCGCTACGTGAAATTATAAGAGGAAGCAATTGCGGAATATTATTGTTTCACATCTTTCGGAATCAGGATAATTGGAAGAGAGCAAAGAGGGAGGGCCAGCTGGAGGGGCCGTGGATGGGAAAAGGGAGAAAGGCCCCACCTTGCTGGACGTGGGCCATAGCTGGGAATGGTTGCATTACATACAGAAAATGGGGTGTCTCGCCGCTGTTGTTAGTGATGGGGTGCCTCCTGGGGGCTGTGGTTACGGAGGAGAAAGTTAGACTCTTGACAGAATGGCTTGGGTTTCCATTCTGGCCTTCCATTTAGTTGCTGTGTTATTCTCCCCTTCCAAACCCTGATTTCCTTGTCGTCTGAAAAACATGGTGAATCTTTCTGACCACAAAGATCTGTCATGGAAATAAAAATGAGAGAGTACTCATAATATGCTTCCTAAAGCACTTGCAAGTAGTAAGTCTTCAATAGACATTAATTTTTATTATTCTGTCTCTAAATGGGCAGAGATGTCCACATATGTTAGAGAAGGTGAAAAGCAAACACCCAAACCAGGTTACCGATAGTACCTGGATGGTGAGGATGCTTCCGGCTGCAGGTAAAAGAGAACCAGCTGAAAGGGACTTGTTCACTAGGGGCATTTATTATTCTACAGGGCAGGAAGTCCTGGCTTGGTTAAGTCAACTGTCAAAGACTTGATGGTTCTGAACCATGAGCAGGTGGAAATGGGGGGTTACCAATCAATGGGCACAAAGTTTCAGTTAAGCAAGATGACCAAGTTCCAAAGATCTGCTTACAACATTGTACCTATAGACAGCAATACTGTATTGTTACACACTTAAAACTTCATTTAGAGGGTAGATTCCATGTTAAATGTTCTTACCACAATAAAATAAAAGTAAAATTAAAAACAAAGAAACATCTATGGGGCTAAAAATCTCCCCCAAAATACAAAACAATAACAACAATAAAAAACAACAACAGCAGCAAAAACCCAAAGGGCTGGGAACCAACCTCTCTGGCATCTGGACAGTCACATCTACAAAAGTAATGTGGTTTTTTTTTCTAGATCACATGATTCAAGGCTAGCTATACCTTCTCCCTCTCTCTGTTCTCAGGAGTTAGGCTTCAGTGTCTGAAATTCTTCCATTCCTTTCTCCCTGCCCGCCCCCTACTCAAGTTAATGAGACCATGTGACAACAATGTGAGGAGTGTATGGAAGCCCATAGGTAAAGGCACAGTTGTGAATTACCAGCACTGTTATTTGGAACAGGAGAATTATATACATACAAGGTAAAATGCCACTAATTGCAAGATAGACCGTCAGTTTAGCTACAGCTTTTGGGGAAGAGAAATCAAAAATATTAAATGTACACATCGATTTAAGACCTTCTGATCTCAGAAATATAATGATGTGAGGAGAAGGAAGTGTCTCTCTTAGAATTGAAGAATTAGGATAATCACTGTGGGAATGGGAATTTGGACAGATGGAGTTACATAGAGAGAAAATAAATTTGGCATGCTAGGCAAGATCCGTGAGATAAAACACACACTGATTGACACGGATGTTCCGTGAAGGTCTAACACGAGATGGGCTCTGGGGTCTGTGCTGACTCACACCCTTGCCCTCAGGGAGCTCAGAGTCCATAAATGATACTGATTCCTAACCTGGAAAACCTATTCCAATCCGGTGAGTGCTAGGATGAGGTGTGCAGAGGGTGCTAGGTGAGCTCAGGTGAGCACTTACCTGGCCTGGAGTTGGGAGGGGTCGGGGAGAATTCCTAAGGGAAGTCCTACCTGTGATGTGTCTCCAGGGCTAAGCAATGGGCCAGGAGGAGAAGCTAGCCCAGTATTGCAGAGAGAAGGGTTAACCCTGGGCAAGGGCATCCAGGTGGGAGATGTGGCTGTTCCTGTTCTTTTCAGGGAGGTCCAGGGAGAGGGAGGCAGTGCCCCAGCCCATGAGAGGGCACACGGTGCTTTAA
>NC_048226.1:94710888-94877168 GCF_002007445.2 Ailuropoda melanoleuca | reverse complement strand
TATGGGGGGGGGGGGGGGGGCTCTTGGACCTCACTTACCCAGAAAGCAGGAAGAATCAGCAGATGTTAGCCCCTCAGGGAACAGACCAGCAGGGAACCGAATCACCCTGAGCCAATGTGCAAAGAATGGGGACAAAGCAGCTCTTCTCAAAGTGTGGTCTGAGGACCCTGAGGGCTCCTGAGACCCTTTCGGGGAGTCTGAGAGGTCAAAACTATTTTCTTCATAATACTCAGCACTTATTTGCCTTTTCCAGTCTCATTGTCTCGAGAGCATATGTTTCTCGGCGGCTCCATCAAGACACACTGAATGCAAAAGCAGGAAGGAGAGTCCACGGTCTTCTGTTCAACAAACGTTAAAGAGAGTGAGCGAAAAGGCAAAACAGTGCTGTTCTCAGTAGTGATGATCTGTTTTGCGGAAGATAACGATTTCTCATAAAAGATATTTATGCTAAAATGGAATAAGTTTATTATTTTTAAATGAATTAAACATATGTTAAAATATCTCAGCTTTAATTTAGACTAGAGTAAATATTGATAGATAGAATCCACTAGACAAAAGGCGCCTCTGCAACATTGAAGAACGTCAAACTTTTGAGAACCACTGAAGCTTCGCTTTCTGGGAGAGCCTGTGTCTGAAGACGCCAGCACGGGGCAGTGCTGGGTTCAGGCTCTTTTGGCCCGAGGGGAGGAGAAAATAGTGGAGGGAGTAGTGAGATCAACAGCAACCCAGGACAAACCTTCCTCCGCCACTCTGCGTTCTAGATGTTAATAGGTACCACTTCCCAAAGCCCCGGCCCTGGATCTGACATTTGTGTCTTTCATCCCACTGATCATGGCGACATCGCTGTGAGAAGGTGCTGGCAGGGTTTGGATTTTACAAGTGAGGATACTGAGGCTCAGAAAGGGAAAGGGGCCTCCCCAGGGATGCAGGGCAGGGCAGGGCAGAGCCAGGATTCAAGCCCAAGTCTCTCGGACTCCAGGGTGTGTACAGGTCTCTCCCGTGACCTTCAGTGTCCGGAGGGTGCTGGAGGCCCCCCGGACCATAAGACCTGCTCCGGGGTCTGTGGGCCCCTGTCCCCTGGCTGCCCTGCGGGGTGGTCTCCGATGGTGTCTGGAGAACACTGGGGCCATGGTTAGTGGCAGACTGTGGACATTGGATCTGGCAGAAAGAATCTTAGCCTGAGAAGGTTTTTGCCACTTGCAGGGGCTTCTGGGAGGAAATGTGCAGCCAGTGATGAGCTCATCCTTGGGCAGAACCAGCTGGCAGCCGGGGTGGGGCGGAACTCAGCTTCAAGGCAGGCTGTCCGCTTTCAGCATGTAGCAGAATTCGCTGGGTGTCTGTTCTGTGTCAGGTGCCAAGCTCGGTCTACTGAGGGAGCACCAAGTGGAGAGAGGGAGAGTGGATATTCCTTCACCTTGTACAAGGTGGTCAGCAAGCAAAGGTCGAAACTGCTTTGGGTCTGTGAGGGCTTTCAACCCTGCGGCTTGACCTGCCACTTGTTAGCTGTGTTACCGTGGGTGCGTGACTTAGCCCTTCTGTGCCTGTTTCCCGGGAGTAAGGCAGAGATGGCATGCGAGGACCCGCCTCCGAGGGTTGGCGTTGGGGTCAGATGACTCAGTACATGTACGGCATTTAAGTCTTGGCCCACCAGGTAGACAGCACTCGGCAGATGTCACTCCTAACGTTTGGTTACACCCCTCGACATATTAAGATTCGAATGTCTTACTAGCATGTGTTAGCTGCTGAAGGCATGTCTCGTCATAACGTTCTCACTGAACCCTGCATGCTAGGTGTTTTATTATGGCCCCATGATTTTGGTGAGTAAGCAGAAGCTCAGAGAGGTTAAGTGACTTCCTCAGAGAGGTTAAGTAGGAGTCCGGCACCATCTCTCCCCTATGAATTCCGAGTGTAGGTAGCTAACTCTTCAGCACCCACTTCCGATGCTGGACGTGTGGATGTTGGCATGGCTTGGAGCTCCTATTCTTGTACGACGAAGAGCGTCTTCGATGGAAGAGCCCTGCGTGGGGGTTGAGGGTTTTCTGGTGCGAAGGTGGGAATTTGCTGAGCTCATCTTTGGGGACAAGAAAGGGGGTCCTGTGGGGCCTTCACCTTGAAGAGAGACCCAGGATCCCAACCGGTGACCATGGCCACAGCGACTCTGGGAAATTCTGTGGCCCTGCTCATTTTCCTGTGCTTTCTTTCCATTGCTCCCTCTTTTTCCTGCTTCTTAATAACCACAGTTAATTTCACGGATTGCTTCCTTCCAGGAGCAGGGCCCTGCAGTTCGCCTGCATTTCTGCCTATAATAGTCCCAAGGAACACATGGTGTCATCCTAAGGAGAGTGAGCTGGGCTCCCCTGAGCCCACCCTGCCAGGCCCTGTTCTAAATGCTTTCATGTCTTCACTCACTCCAACCTCAGAAAGGCCTAGAGGGGTGGGAGCTGTCAGGGTGCCCATTTTGCGGAAGAGGACCTCCAGGCTTGGAGACGTGCAGGAGAGTGCCCAAGAACACTGAGCTAGAGAGTGTCAGCGACAACAGCGTCAGAGACAGTCTACTCGCAGAGCTACAGTCGTGGACTGAAGAGGCCCATCAGCGTCCCTTAGTGGGGTAAGGTTCTGCACGTGGGACAGAACAGATGGCATGGGGGTGTTGGCAACCCAGGCCAAGCCACGGAAAGGCTAGAGACGTGCCCATGGCTGGAGCCAGGGCTGCGAGATGAAGCGAGGGCTCTCAGCCCTGGGAGCACACTGGGGGCCCCGGGGGGCTGGGGCAGGAGCTGGCAGCGTGGAGGGCCTGGGAGTCTCTCAACTCCAGGGCTTGACCTTGGCTTTGTGCCTACCGTGTGCAGAGCAATGACGTCTCAAGTGGTGACAAGGCCCCAGGAGTCGCTCTCAAGACTGGATCTCAGGCCAGCGCTGAAGGCCGTTGTTCAGCAAAGGGCAGTGGCATCATGTGTTTGCCGTGTGCAGAGGGGAGATGGAAGGAACACAGGCCTCCTCTGCTGATATTTACTCTGGAATTACTGACTGTTGACTTTGGAGCCAAGGCTTGGGAGGATCCAGCTGTGCTTCTCGAGTCTTAAAGGAATAGGATATTATTTTTTCATGGTGGGGGGGTAGGATGCAGCTTTGGTTTTTGCCTGCTGGCACTGGTTCCGTGTGAAGACAAGTGCCACCTTCCATGCCTCTGGAAGAGATTTCCTCCTGCTGTAAACAGGGCAGGGTTTCAGAGAGGGTTTAATCTTCACAAACCCCATTCTTCTGTGGGGACCAGTGTGTTGAAGATGGCCATAAATACACCCCCCACCAGCCATTTCCCTGTCATCCCTGATGTCTCGGCTCAGGTGTGTCCTCCTCCAGGAAGTCTCCGATTGCCTAGGCTAGTTTGAGGCTTCCCTCCTACATTTCGTTGGACCCTGCAGGCCCGAATTCTCGCCCTCACCATACTTCATTGAAGCCTTTGGTTTCCATGTCTGCCCCCTGCAGGCTCCTCAAACCGTAGACTCGGTGCTCAATACATATTTGTGGCCTACATTCGACAACCCAAGAGCTAGGCTATCGGTCCCATTTAGAGCAATGATACAGTTTCTGAGAATAAGTATCTTACCCAAATTATTAAGTGTCTGCTTGGGGACTCAGAATCATTTCCAGTAGATCACGTTGCAATTCCACACAGTGGCTTAGAGACGCCAGAGGAACAAGTAGGCCTGGGAAGGGACAAGAGCCGGTGACAGCCAATGAGCAAGTGTGCATGAGGGGCCTACGGAGTGTCTTCTTTGGCTGATGGAGACAAGAAAGCTCCGTCCCTGCCCTCCAGGAGAGTCAGATTGAAGATAAGGCAGAGTTGGGAGATTACTGGGGCACCGTGCTGGGCAGTGGTGGGGAGTCGGTGGGAGCGGGCGCGGAAGGCACTCTGCGCAGCTCCTGGCACGTTGGTAAGTGTTCCAGAAACTCTGCCTCTTGTTACTAACGCAATTATGGTTTCCAGTGGTACCAGGAAGAAGGGCATTCCTGGCAGTGGGCTTTGCTCCTCGGCGTCTGCCCTGGCTTGGAGTGGGTGGTTCCCAGCCTTGCCAACTGTGTAACTGGATGCCTTGTTGCCCTGCCACTGAATTTGGCCAAGCACCCTTGCTCTCCTCTTCCTATTGATCAGGGCCATTTGAGGCCAAAGAGAAAGCACAGGGCTCTAATGGCAGAGAGAGCTTGCCAGAAGCAGCAGGCCAACAGCTTCCCAATAGCTGCCCCTCCCAGCCGCTGGCCCTTGGGAGCCACTGGGGATTCTCTGCTCCAGGTAGGCATCGGGAGGGCATTGCCGGACACCCTTGATGGTTCCTCTTTCTTCTTTGGGGTCAGGTTTCTGCAAGACTCATTCATGCACCCATCCATTCATGCACGCATGCATGCTCTGAGTTATTTATTAAGCGCCTGCTGTGTGTAGCTCATCGTTCCCACCCTCCTGCCTCTTGGCTCCCTTGGAGGTCCAAGCCATTGGAGATCATGACGCAGTGGAGGATGCCTACGCGGAGGGCTGGAAGAGCCAGGGGTCAGAAGAGACTTCTGAAAGACAAGTGAGATTCAAGGAAGGGGAAAAGGAGGCGTGTCGGGGGGGCGGTTGATGGGCATGGTTGGCAGAGGAAATAGAGCGGCTCAGGGAAGGCCTGTGGTTGGGAAAACATAGTTAAAGAGCGGAGCTGGGTGGGGGGAGGTAATAATAATGATGATACGTGCAACTGTAGATGTCGATTGAGAGGCTGGTCCCACTTCCCGCCTTCCTAAGACCGCGCACACGTTCTCTCAAGCAGCTTCACCTGCCGCGTGTGGATACACTTAGAAGAACTTGTCGGTAGGGTTGGGACATCCGGGTTTAAGTCCTAGCTCCATCTGCATTTGCTGTGTGGTCATGGACAAGTTACTGGGCCTTGCTGAGCCACACTTCCCTCATCTTTGAAAGCTGGCAATTCAATCACATATCTATGTCAGTACGGACTCAAGGATATATATTTTATACTTTGGGTCACAGTCTAATTATACATTATTTATTTGGTTGCTCATATTTTGCTGCAGCTTTGGCCAATGAGAGCTTCTTTTGGCTCCTGTGTCCCTTTGACATAGTGCCACTGATTGTGTGTGTGTGTGTGTCTGTGCATAAGCACACACATATTTACTTTCTTGTGTCATGTGGTCTTCCAGGCTCATCTTATAGTCTCTGCCACAGGCTTGGAATCAGCCATTTTTCTAAAGATCTCTGGTTCCTTTTGCTGGGCAATGGTAATAGAAATCAAAATCTGGCTGGTTGTGGGCTCATTGTTATTGGGGTATTATGGCTTCTAGACAAATCTCCAGAGCAGAAGAATTCAAAATAATTTACTTAGAGAATCATCTTCAAGGCGGTAGCTCATTACTCCCCACCCCTTAAGTGTGGGCTGCACACAGTGACTTCCTTCCGATTAGTCCAGTATGGAGAGAAGAAAAGCTACGAGTAGATTTTCAGTGGCAAAACCTGACATATACACAACATTAAGCAGGTGGTCAAGACCAACATGTAATATTGACTGCATATACCCTTGAAATGATAAGAATGGTACTTTACCTCCCCCAAAACCCATAACTCCAGTCTACTCGAGAAGAACACCTTTTGGAGACACACAACAAAACACCTGACAAGTACCCCCTCGAAGCTGTCAAGGTCATCAAAAACAAGCAAAGTCAGAGAAACTCTCATAGTCTAGAGAAGCCAAAGAACATAATTAAATATGATGTGATATTCTGAATGGGATCCTGGAACAGAAAAAAGGACAGTAGTTGAAAAAAAATGGTGAAATCTAAATAAAGTAGGACTTTAGTTAATAGTAATGTATCAACATGAATTCATTATTGTGATGTAAGCACCACAGTGACGTAGGATGTCAACAGTAGGGAGATTGGTTGTCGGTGTGCGGGCTCTCTACTCTTTTCACAAGCTTTCTGTAGATCTAAAACTCTTCTAAACTAAAACATATATTGTAAAATGTAGGTAGGGGTGCCTGGTGGCTCATTCGGTTGGGTCTTGATTTCAGCTCAGAGCATGATCTCAGGGTCATGGGATGGAGCCCCACGTAGAGCTCTGTGCTCAATGCAGAGTCTGCTTGAGAGCCTCTCTCTCTCCCTCTGTCCCTCCCCCCCACTCACTCTCTCTCTCTTTCTCTCTCTCTCAAATAAATACATTCCTTAAAAAATAAAATAAATAAAATGAAATGTAGGTAATACTCTTATTACCAAATAAGGTTCTTGTGAAAAAGAAATCAGACATTATAAACTCAACACAGACTAAGTCCCTTATTCATGGCTTACCATCATTATTAACACCCAGTCCTCACTAATCCCTAATGAGGGGGGCTGATGCCCCATGATGACCCTTCAAAAGAGGTGTTGTTGCCACCCCTTTTGGCAGTAAAGTGTCTTCTGGATGCAAATTCAAGGTTCATGTAGTTGAATGTCAGAATGTTTCAGTGTGCACCTACTATGTCCCTAGCAGTTCACTCTTTTTCTCTGGGACTCGCACATTCTGATTCTCAACTACGGCTTGGAGGGGCAGAGCTGCTGGGAGCCATTTCGTTTCGTCGGAACACAGTGACATGTGAGTATGTTTCCTTCTGACAAGTGATCTGGGGCAAAGGTATTAACAGAAGGTACAAGATGACCCCACAGCACGAGGTTTACCAGAAATAGTTGTGGCGTTCAGACTGCCACTGCCTCCAGCTAATCCCACTGATGCTTCTTGTTTGTTTGATTTTATCTCTGAGTTTTGGCTGTCAGGCACTAGGGGTTTAAGAAAAATGTGTGGGGTTTAAGAAAAATGTGTGGGGAAAATTGTTTTTGAGTCAAAAAAACAAAATCCATCCAGTAGCTTAATTTGTCATGCGAAATTAGGACTAAGCCACCCTTATACTTTTTTCCTTGGTTTTGAGGTCTGAAGTGCAAGGGCTGTGTCTGATTTTTCCAGATCTTGCCAACAGACTTAATGTTGGGTAAAGGAATGACTGAATAAATGTGAAAATGACTTAATTTATTAGTCCAGCTTTTTCTACACCAGTGTGCTGCGGGAGTTTAGTTTAAGAACTTATTCTCTGCAGTAAACAGAGGGTCTCATAATCTTGCTGAAGAAGGGAAAAATATACCAGTGCAGGAAATAATTGTGGGTGAGTGTGCAGGAGAGAACAGTGATATGCACTTGCTTCTGAACAAGCATTAGGGATTGACTGGAAGGATAAGGCTGCAGGCTTGGGGTGCAGTGGGCTTGGGCTCAGAGTTCTCCGTACGTACGGTGTGTGATGTTGGTTTCTTACATTTGTGCCTTCAATGTGATGCTTACATTTTTTTTTTAATCCCTACAACATCTTCCCCTGGACTAATTCCTAGTCATCCTCTAAGATGTGCAGCTCAGAAAGAAAAAGAAGGAAAACTTCCAAATTCTTTTTATAAAGCAGTCATAACAATGATGCCAAAACATAATGAAGGCTGCACAGAAACAGAAAACTGTAGTCCAGTCCCACTTGTGAATATCAAGCAAATATCCTAAATAAAATATCAGCAGCGGTCAGCAGTACATTAAGAGATCCCACAATCAAGTGGAATTTGTTCTGGAATGTAACGTTAGGAAATCAATAACAGTTCTCACTGTAGCAAATTGATGTGAGGAGAATGGGCACAGGAACATCTCGATAGAGGCTGAAAATGCATTTGGTAAAATTCAACATACATTTCTTGAACATTTTCTTAGTAAAAGTAAAATTGATGCATACCTTTTTACCTGATTTAAAAAAAAAAACACCCATCTTAATTAAAAAGCTAGCATTATACCTGCCAGGAAAACACTGTAACATTCAGAATAAAGAAGTGTGAAAGGCAAGAGCATCCACTATTAATACTGTTATTTAACATTGTGTTGGAGATACTAGCCAATGTGATTCTATAAGAGAAAGGAATTGGAAGTATGAAAATTAGAGAAAAGGTGGTAAAATTATTGCTATCTTCAGGTAATATGATTAATTCCTGAAAATATGAAAGAATCAAGTTAAATATACTAGAAAGAGATTCAGTAAGGTGGGGGAGCAAAAATTAATACACAGGAATTAATATGAAAATTATAATGAGACCACAAATGCATGTACCATAGTAGCAAAAAAAAGGTAAAATACCTAAGGATAAACTTAACAAGAAATGTGCAAGAGTTACACGAAAAGAACTTTAAAATACTCCAAAGGTCGTTTAACAAAAGCCCTAAACAAATGGGAGGGTTTGGCATGGTTTTGAATCAAAAAGCCTTTACATAAAGATGTCAAGTCGGCCTATATGCATCTATAAAATTAATCTATATTAATCTATATTAATTTATATTAATCTTAATATAAATATGCTGATACCTATTTAACTAGACAAATGCATTCATACATCAAATATTTATTTTGTTTTAGATTCTGTTTACAGTCCTTACCTGCATTTATTTATTTAATCTAATAACAAACCATGAGGTACACAACATTATTATCATCATGTCTGTTTTATAGCAGAGAAAATTGTGTCACATAGAGGTTGTGTAACTTGCTCAAGGTGACACTTGGCTACAAAATGGCACAGCCAGCCCAAAAACCCAGGGAGTTCGCCCCTGGCTCTCTTCCCCCCCTTCATCCATGGTGTGCTACATTGTGAAATAACAAGATACAGATACTGTCATAGGAAAAATGTGCATAAGCACCCAACTCATTGTCTTTTCTTAATGGGTACAATACAGGAAAAATGCCTGGAGGATTATTGTAAGAATTAATTGATTTTACACATGTGATGCATCTACATTTGTACCCAGTACAGACTAGCTGCACGATAAATGTTAGTCCTTTCGACCTAGGAGATAGGCCAGCAGAAAACTGGCTTAGCATTTATTCATTAATGTGTTTATTACAGTCTTTTTGCTTGGCTCTGATATAAAAAAAGAACAAATTTTGAATGAATGAGTGGAGAAAAGAAATAATAAAAACTTAAAAACAAAACAGAAAAAGTAGCAGGACTGGTAACGTAGCCCTTATCACCTACTCATTGATATTCCGTCACCTTACTGATAGGACATTGTCATTTTATTGATATTCCTTATTACGAGATAAAGGTGGAGAATGGGAGATAACTATTTCTTAGCCATGTTATTTTGACCATGTTAAACTCCAAACCTTAGTTTCTTTGTAAAGTGAGGCAAAAAAATGACAGTACATCCTCTGTAGTTAAATAATCTCTACCAAAAAGTGCACAGGCAACTTACCAGTGCTCACTGTTACATGATTACTAGTATTTGGAGTCGTTGTGTAGTAGTATCGCCATGAGCTCATGCTGACCTTGACATGCCATTCATCCATCCATCCATCCATCTGTCCACCCATCCATCCATTTATTGAACCCATTTGTTAAATATGTATTTAGTACCTACTATGTACTAGGCCTGTGCAAGCTTTCTGTACGTAGTGGTAGGTCGAACACACCTGTATCTCCCTTTCTGGAATTTGCACTCAAGAGCAGCGACACTCCTCCAGCCTAGGCTCTCACCACTTTACTTCCTGAGCCCTCCCAGTAGGTAATCAACAAGGCTGCCTTCCTCAATGATAGAGAAGTTTTTCATGATGAAAAGGCACATTCAATGGGGAAGCCTTAGGGAATCCATTGTAGCTATATAATGTGAAATCATCAACCCAGAGCTATCTGTTATGTAGGCGTGTTGCCAACACTTAGATACCTGTATTGGGGTGGTTTTTTTTTTCTTCCCTTTTCCTCCTACAGTAATTTCCTCCTTAAATGTTTTCAAATTGCTTCTGCTCCAGGATGGCCTCGCACAATGTTAACCACATCCTATGTCTAATCTGTATTCCACCTGCCCTGAAATGTTTTAATTCAATTTTTGCATTATGCCCAATGTGATGAATTAGAGCCAGAGAATCATTGACTACGTGTCAGGAAAGATGGATTGAGGAGTTGAAACTAATGGCATTTGGGGACAATATTTTTCCACAAATATCAGAGTCACAAATGAAGAAGTGAGTTATGTTACAGCCAAGAGCAGTGCGCAACCTTCAATGATACACGCGGACTTTTTACAAAAGAGAGTGAATTGCATCTGAGTTCAGATTCTTTGAGAGATTCTTGTTTTAAATATGAGGTCAGCTAGGGATAAAGAGTGAAATCACCAGTCGCTGGCACTCGGAAATTACAAAGGGTTGGAAGGAAGAAAAGAAGACTTTCCGAAGAAGCAGGAGCCAGGCGGGTGTGGAGGTTAAAATGGGTCGGACATGGAACTTGGTTTGGAAAGAACATAGTGAATGAAATAAACTCTTTGCAGCTGTTCACTGGGGGTGCTGCTATTGGCCCTGGGCTACGTTTGCAAGGTAAAAGAAGCCATCAGGGCAAATGGTGGCAGTTGCCACCATTGGAAGGTCACCCTGGGTCAACACCTTTGAGATGTGGATTTTTAGGAACACAGCGATGAACCCTCCTGACATGTTGCATTACAAATGCTCTTGGGTCTTTTTTATATAAATGTATATTTGGATCAGAACCATATCCTACACACACAAACACACACACACACACCCCATGGCCTGGTAACATTTTCCAGAGTGTGCTCTAAAGACCACCAGTCAATCAACTCTTTAAGCTTTTCTTTGTTCCAGTTTTCATCATTTAATTCAAAATCCTACTCATTTCATTTACATGAAATTTATATAAAACAGAAGTGTTTTACAAGGCTATTAAGTAATATTTGCTGACATCATTCTGTTCGTGTAATTTTAATTGCTGCGTAATATTCCTCTCCCTGGATTTAGTTTAAGGGGCTTACTATTTTCTACTATTACCTTGTTATAAATAAGACTCAAAGACTTTCCTGGGCCTATATCGCTGGCTTGGTTTTAGACGCAATCAGTTACGGAAATAAAGGTTCGAGAGCAAAATAATTTGGAAGATCTTCACCCAACAAGTGGAAAGTCATCTTACACATCAGCTCATTAAAGGCTCTGAGAAGTCCAACAACTTCTAGCCTTTCCCAAAGTCGTTTGCCACATGGCATCCTTTTGTGTTTGAGGATTTTACCTACAAATATCCTTCAGAATTAATGTTCCACTTAGTACTCTTGGAGACATTTGAATCAACACATCTTGTAAACTCTCCTGCCGGTGGCCGGGTTTTGCTGAACGAAGGGCTTGCTTCTGAATCTGGTTTCTTACCCTGTGCTGTGGTCTGCTCTTGCCTGACTTATTCATAGTACTCACTGACAGTCTGCTAGATGCCAGGCTTTCCGCTGCAATGTTACCTTCTCTCGTGTGTTCGCGGCTTCCCCTTCACTGTTCAGATCCTTGCCTGATGGCATTCCCTGCCTCTTGCCTCCCCTCACTCTCGCCTCTGAAACCCAGACCGACTCTGTGCCCCCCAACCATGTTTACAGACTCCTCATTACAAGTCTCATTACCACGGTCATAAACCCTCGCCTCCTCTTGTCCTTTCCCAACTCATTACATCTGCCCTCCTGCCCGCAGTGACGACAGAGCACACGCCCTACAAGTCATCTTGCCTTTGCACTTGCCACGCGTCTTCTTGGTCACACTCTCCCCTCTTTGCATGACTAATCTTGCAGCCCCTTTGTGTGTTCTCACGTGTCCTACTTCCAGGCATCTGGGCACCTCAGTGACTGTGCCGTCCAGCAGTTCCTTTGAGACTTGCTCAGAAGTGAGCGTGGTCCACCCCTGGGGGAGCCTTTGTCTCCCTGTGTCATCTTCTCCGCTGACCGAGGCTTCTCAAGGACACGATTTTGGCTTCCTCCTTTCTGTTTCCGCAGGAGCTGATGGGTACTCAGTAGATGTTTGCAAATGACTTGGCAAAGTGGAATTTTGACAGGTCCTTTGAGCGTGGTATGAATTTGGATAAGTGGTAAGGATTAAAGGGTTTCTAACGGTACAAATGCGGCGTTCTGAGAAAAGGACAGAGCCTGTGTTTGGAACCTTCCGGTAGACCTAATCTAAGACGTAGGAGGATTTTGTTCTATGGTTTGCAGGTACATTTTGAGAGTTTTTTAAATTATACTAATTTTTTCAGTATGAAATTAGTAGCAGTCTCCTCTGAAACATTGGAAAATATGTAATTGAAAAAAGATTGATAAAGAAAAATTGCCCAAGCCACACACAGAAGAGAAAACATTAATACTTTTTAGAGAGTTTCTCTTGGTTTTTCTTTGTTCAGGTTTTCATCATATGATTCAAAATCCTACTCGTTTCATTTACGTAAAACAGAACTGTTTTACCACCTTACTGCCTAATATTTGCTGACATTTCGTTTGTGTAATTTTAATTGCTGCATAATATTCCTCTCCCTGTATTTAATTTAAGGGACTTACGATTTTCCTATTCTCCACTATTAACGTTGTTATAAATAAGACTTCCTGGGCCTGTATCTCTGGCTGAGTTTTAGACACAAAAGTGGACAGTTTGCAGGTCTACGTAGATCTTGCCTGGATTAATTTACAAAATATAATTACCAAGGCACTCTGAGAATTCTGTGTTACTGCCTCTTGACGTTTCTCATTTTATGGGTGGAAAAGGACGTTTGCTTCGTTTTCATTTCTTTGATTACTTTAAATATTGACTGCTTTGGGTATTTTGCTATCACTTCAGGTCTGCTTACTTATTTAGGTATCAGAGAGATCTCCCACAAAACAGAAATTTCACACGCTGATAAACAGAGTTGTTGTAAGCAATTAAAACAACATGGTCAGGATGTCATCACCCTGAGGAATTCAGAAGATAAAAAATACTGATTTTTAAAAAGAGATCAATGCATAAAAACCATGTTGGAAAGAAAGGACCTTTGCCTGGGAGCTACCAGGCATGGACGCCGGTGGGGAGTGTTGCTCAGGGAATCTGGGGGTGAGGGGCTGGAGAGGTTAATCTGGCACAAGTTTGAAGTGAAGCCAAACGTTCTGCTTTGGGCGAGGTATTCCCCAGTATGATCCCATTTATGACCACAGTGCTTGTTTTCAGAGTGGCCACTCGAGAGGCGTCAGGGCCTGGGTTTAAGAGTCCAGCACCCCAGCTTCTTAGCTCCATGTCAGAGAGCAGTGAGATCATTGCTCTGTGTCTTAGCGTCCTCATCTGTAAAATGGGCTAATGGGCTAGTGGCCAGGATTAAAGAATAAGGCGCCCAGAACACAGTAAACAACCTCCAAACACGAACCTAACATGGGTTGTTTCCTGACTTGGTTTCAGAACCAACTGGTTCTCCTCTTTCTTGAGCAATCTGTTGGTTCAGAGCCCCCACAAGTGACCCGCAGTTCCTCTGATGGTCCTGCAGTAAGAGTAATGCCTGGCATTTTTAGAGGGCTTGATGGGTTGCAAAACATGTTCGAATCTGTGGTTTTCCTCGGTCTCCACACTAACTTGTGAGGAAGGTGCCATTATTATCTCCTTTAGTTCTTATTCCTGCATTTTCTAGCCAGGTGACCCTGGGAAGGGCACCACCGCTCTCGGTCAGCTCCCTTCCAGCCTAGCTGGGGCTCTCAGCATCCCGATTCAACACCGCTCTTCCGTGGTGCCTTCTCCAACCCCCCAAATGCATTAGGTCCCTACATGGTCTTTTTATCCTTTTGACTCCAGTATCATGGCTTTTTTCCCTAATTTTTTCTAGCACAGTGGTCAATGCGCAGTTGTTGAAACAATTTATGCAAAACGAAGGAACTCAACTGAAGATCGAACGGGCTGGTGTGTGCGAAAGGGCATGGGAGGTGTTCGATAATTGTTGGTTGGTGGAATGCATGTGAATTCCTTCCCTCTGCCCTTGGGATTACAGGACTGAATAAGACTTTGTCATCCTATCTTCAAAGTTGGCATTTAGTGGGTTGATCAGTAGACCCGCTCCCCCCATGGAGGGTGCTATTGAGAGAGAGGTGTTGAGGTGGGGGATGTGGAGTCTTCCGCCCTGGAGAGCAGGGACGGCCATGAAGGAGGATCCAAACTCAACTTCTGTCTTCTTCCAATTTTCCCGATGATAGCTCCTGGCCATAGACCATAAATACATCAAAGGTAGTCAACACATAAGTGAGAAAACGTGAAGGCAAGCCTTTGGGGTCTGGCATCAGAGGGCCTGGGCATAGCATTTACAGGCTGTCCCATATTAGGTTGGGTGATATTAATGCCCGTTGTCCAAACTGCTTTTGGTTAAGTCAGGCCTGGGAAGCCAACTATTGGGCTGCGATTTGAGGAACTTGCATGGAGTGCTAAGTGAGGGGGGTGGAATGAAAACCAAAGAGATAAGGGAAATCAGAAAAGTACACTCTGGACTTAAGGCAATAAGAAGTGTCAAGCAAAAGCCCGATAGAAGCATCACCCTTCAGCCAGGCTAAAGCCAGGCTTCCCTTCTTCCCTCCCTTCTTTTCTGGCACAATCCTGTTTATAAATGACCACTGTGTGCCTGGCACTGTCCTGGACCCCAGGGATACCAAACAAGGTCCCATCTTCATGACATTCACAATCTAAAGAGGGAAAGGCAGAGTAAAGGGGGAAATAAAAGCATAAGGCAAGGAAGCAGAGAGGGTGGAAACCACAGCGAAGGAAACGAACCGAGGTGACATCCCCAGGAGGCAGGAGGAGAGGCAGCAGGAGATGGACGTGTCGGGAGGGCCAGATCTTCAGGGTAGTGGGAGTAGAGCCTGGTCTGCAGGGCAGAGGGAGCAGGGCCTGGGAGCAGCCCCCAGCTCTCCTGGGTGGAGGGCCCCGTCCAGGAGTAGAGAGGGATACGATCGAGGCCGACACCTCTTTCAAAGGTGTTTTTTTTCTGTGAGGTTTAAAGTGTGATCCTTCACTCGTTCTGCTGGCGGCTCTTGAGTACTTACTATGTGCCAGGTACTGTTCCTGTGCTGGACAATAGCAGTGAACAAAACCAGGTCTCAGCCCTCACGGAGCTTACAGTCTGGTCAGAGGAGATGCACCATCAACAGGGAGACCCAGGGTCTTAGGTCAGGTGGGCATAATGGCCATAAAGCAAAAGAAAGTGGGACGAGGGACAGAGAGAAGGGGATGGGGCATGAGGGAGGGAGCTTCAGAGAAATCTAGGCTGAGGGGTTGCTCGGCTAAGTCCAGGAACAGCGAGGAAGCCAGCCTGGCTGGAGCAACATATGCCAGTGGGAGGGGGGTGGGGACAGCAGGTGACATCGGGAGCTCGGAGAGAGCAGATCTTCACTGGCCATAGCGAAGCATTCTTTATGTGGCTGTTATCCCAGTCAAGGGCCCTAGAATGTACGGAGGCCGTGTTGGGCAATAATAACTGGAAGAAGCTAGAACAGAGGTCAAGGGTAGATGGCGTCAGGAAGATGGGGGTGCCCAGGTTAGGGCCTGAGAAACTAAATTGCTATCAGAGCCAAGGGGCCAGTGTAGGCCCTGAAGTATAGATGGGAGTGAGAAGCTGGGTACACACAGGGAGTCGGAGGGAGGCAGGAGAAAATGCTGTGGTTCTTGGCAGGGACTGGGCCTGGGCTTCCTGTGAACGTGATCTTGTTCACCTGTCGGGTGGGTGCCTTGACCTAGGCTTGCCAAAGGAGAGACCTTTCAATGACCATGAAGGTGCTTTGTAAAGTCCTGTTGAATTATTTGTTAGGCCAGTGGCATGATCATTAGTTTCTCTAATGACCACTCATATGATTAGGAAACACTAATGAATTCTCTTCCCTTGTCACACAGGGGAAGCTGGATTTGTCTCGAGGTCTTTCCAGAGTATGTGATCAGATTCAGTTGGTAGCTGTCTTCCTGATGCAGGAATCCGGGGCTCCCCTGCCCACAGACCTCTAGCCCGCCAACTTGTCCAAAGACCCTGGTGTCCAAGGGGCATGGTGAGGTGGCGTAGGGAAGGTGTCGCCACGGGCTTGACCCAAGCAGAGGAGGCTAAGGGAACCACAGACCCCGCCCCCAGAGCGCCCAGCAGGACAGAGCCTGGAAGAACTCCAAGAATATAAGCCCATCCAAGACTGAGGGCAACGAGCAATGCACCAAGCTAGAAGCAGATCCCAACAACGAGAAGGTGTTCGGTTGTAAAAGGTAAGAAGCAGGTTGCGTAGCAGAATACACTTGATCTGAGTCACAGATGAGACATTTCTCCCTCTTAGACTTAGACCCATGAGCAAGAATTGGCCTGGTTTTTTAAATGGTGGGTAACAGGGTTGAGGGCTTCCTACAATCTACCTGGCACATTACGTGACACTTATCATCCGGCTTGACCCTCGCAATTATACTGCGCCATTCCCAACGGACAAATGAGGAAATGAGCACGTGGAAAGGCCAAGTACGGGACCAAGATCAGAGAGGTGGCAGGCATGAGGGGAGTTGATGCGGAGAATTCATTAATGAGCACGTGCAAGGCCCCGTTCCAGCCATAAACGGGATGGCCCCGACCTGTTATCTCCATTCCTGTGTGAGCTGAGGGTGTGTGCTTTCTATGGAAGCATGAACTGCCAGATTAGACCATCAGGGAGCCTGGGGGCCTTCGTCTTTGGGGGCTCACGGACCCCCTTTAGAATATGTTGAAGCACTCAGTCCTTATCTAGGGTTTGTGTCAGGGGTTCATAGCCACCCCACAAGCACGTCCCTGGACACATCCCTTAAATCTTGTTGTTCAAGAGTTTTCATAGAGCTTTATCTGCAGCCCATTCCCTTTTCTGTTTCCAGAGGTCAGTGGGACGGCTGAAAATTCCAACCCTCTGACCACTTTGTCCTTCTGGCAACCAGCCGCGTGTGGAAGGGGTCTAGGGGCCCCACTCTAAGAGGCCTCATGGGCCTAAACTCAAAATGAATGAGAAAAGACACTCCTGTCCGTTAAGAGATTGCAAGAGTTTGAGGAGATCTGTGCCCGGAACTGGGATAAAGACAAAATATATTACTAATTACACCACTGTCAGGAAGAGCAGCTGACATGGGGCGCAAGAGAAGGTTCTGGTTGGAGAAGGAATAGTGGAAGGTGGAGATGAATCGATGGGGCGGGGGTCCCATCAGGGAGGGCTTGTGGCTTGTGGCTTGCCTTGTACCCACGAGGGTGTGGCGCAGGGCCCATTGTCTTACGGAGATCATAGAGGCAACAGCCTGGAGCCCAGCATGCAGGGCCTTGAGTTGGGAGCGCTGTAGACGCGACCCAGGGCAGCGACGTCAGGTTAGAGGCTTGACCCAAAGCAGCAAGCTGGGGCTGCAGCTGCTTGTGGTGCTCCCTGTCCCTTCCCTTCACCCCCATCTCATTTCAGCAGTGGCTGCTGGGGCCACCCCAGGTGAGCTCACACCGTCAGACTGACCTCTCATGGCCCACGTGNGTAGCCCACGTGCGTGCCAGCAGCTCAGTCCACAGTGCTGGGCAGTGGACCATCCTGGTGTCCACCCAGCCACTAGGGAAGAGGAGACGTGCAGTGATGGTCTAGCCTCCTGTCCTGCATGCAGATAATTCTGGGAGATTCTGGGAGCATCTCAGGTGCTTCTGGGGGAATCAATCCCTTGTCCCCACAGCCCAGGCCTGCACTGGCTTTCCTTGCTGCTTCCCTCTCCCCACTCGCTCTCTCATTCTGGTTTCCTGCAGTTATCTCCCCAGTGAACCACCTACCCCAGGCCCTTTACTCAGGCTCTCCTTTTGGGAAAACACAAAGGGAGACAGGGACATAAAAGAAAGTGGGTGTTGTTTTTGTTTTAAGTCAAATGAATCTTCTGCCAGATGGCCTGACTGGGTGAGTAACACAGTATTCTCTGGCTCATTTAAAAAGGGATGATTTTCAAGATATTCTTGGTGCTCCCTGAGTGACTCAACTTCCAGAATCGCAGGGCCTTTTATTACTATTATTATAAAAAAAAAATTGTTTTGGAATTATTTCATTTTCTCCAAAGCTGCAGGATGGTAGAAACTCCAACTTGACACTTGTTTAAAAGGCGATCTAATCTGANATTCTTGGTGCTCCCTGAGTGTCTCAACTTCCAGAATCGCAGGGCCTTTTATTACTATTATTATAAAAAAAAATTGTTTTGGAATTACTTCATTTTCTCCAAAGCTGCAGGATGGTAGAAACTCCAACTTGACACTTGTTTAAAAGGCGATCTAATCTGATCCTAAGCTCATACTTAAATTATCTCCGTATCATTTCTGTTATGTGGCCATTTCCCTGTTGTTTCTCTTCTTGTGATGGGGAACTTATTACCTTGCAGACAGACCATCCCATTCCTGGGCAATCACTCAAGGCATCAACCTCCACAAATACTTAGTTAGCATTTGTTAAGAGCTAGGTGTGGAGGTTTTTAAAGGGACTGTTCCTTGTAAAGCCTTTGGGAAATAGTGCAGAAGTCAGAGGGGGCCAGGTCTCAGCTTTGTTGCTGATAATAATTCATTAGGATGTGGGGTTTGTCCTGAGCCAAAAAAGCTTCCTAGTATTTCTCTTTCTGAATACAGACCATGGGACATTCCTGCAGGGAGGGGCAGGTCTGTAGACTAGATGCCCATCCAGCAGACTCTGGGGAGGGCCAGCGTCTCCCAAGGAGCCTGAGCCCCAAAGACGAAGATACTCCTGGGTGGCCTCCTCTAGGGACAGGCGGGGATGCCCTCACCTTTATGGGATTCATTGTAAGGAAAGAGGTAATAATTGTCCCTCAGCTCCCACCCTAATCCCAGGGATGAAGATGTCAGATGAAGGGACAGATGTTGTCTGAGACTTGCCCCAGTACACAGCCTGCAGGGTCCGAGGGCAGTGTGAGAAGTTTATGAAACGTGACCGTGACAGTGATGTTGAACCCAGAATGCCAGACCCTTGGAGATCATTTAGCCCAGATGGTGCTCAGCTGGAGTCCATTCTGCCCCCCAGGGGACATTTGGCAATGTCTGGAGACACTTGTGAGGTCACAGCTGGGAGAGGGGTGTACTGGCATCTAGTGAGTGGAGGCCAGGATGCTGCCTGCGGAACATTCCAGGATGCCAAGGACACCCCCCGCCCCCGTCTCCGGTCACAAGGTATTATCACAGCACAAGTGTCGAGAATGCTGAAGTCACGAAACCCTGGGTAAACCCAGCTTTCTGTTTCCATGGACCAGCTCTGGAAGCGGCCCTGAAATACGATTGGAGAGCTCGAGGCTGCACAGGGGGCAAGGGGAGGAGGCAATGGAAAAACCCAGGAACCCCACGCTGGACCATCTGCTGTCGTGCGCCTCTGTCTGGAGGAGACCAGGTCTGTGTGTCCTGGTCTGACAGTACCGGTCCAGAGGGGCAATGCANGGAGGGGCAATGCAGGGAAGTGTGCTCAGGGCAGGAGCCTCGGTGTGTGGGAGGTGGGGCGGGGGCCGGGAAGGTGGCTTTCCGCGGGAGGGCACTGAGGCAGCTCTGTGGCCCTGCTGTCCCGGGCAGGCTTGGGTGAGCAGCGGCGCTAGCTTCTCTGTGCGTCAGCACGCTCGGCAGTGGATGGGGAGAGTGTGTGGGCATGCTAGCTCACGTGTGCGTGCGTGCGTGTGTGTGCACTTGCCCCGTGCGTGCGTGCTCTGTGTGCGTGTGCATGACCGTGGCAGAGCGGTTAAGAGACAGGTTCAGGAGTCAGACTGGGAATGAATCCTGGTTCCCCCACTTTCACCCTGCTCAAACAGAGTGTGAGCCACTTAGCCTCACTTTGCCTCAGTTTACCTACCTACAAAATGAGGAGAAAGTCCCTTCTTTGTGCAGCTGTGGCGAGGCGTAGATGAGTCAGTGGGCACAAAGGGCTTGAGTATGCCCAGACTCTCAGTATCCGGTAGCACGTATTACATCCCTTGTCCTGAAAATTAAAGCACTGGGGACGGAAGGGGCTTCTGGACACCTCAGCAATCTCAGTGTACAAGGGCTGAGGCTGTGCTTCGGAGCACAGGGCTCACTGCCTCACATCAGCCCAGGACAAGGCCTCCCGCCCCAGCTCAGCAGTCTGCCCAGAATATTTATCTTGGGGAAACTTGGCTTTGAATGGACGCTTACATTCTTTTTCTGGTGCCAACCTGACGGCTGAGGGGGAGCGGCCTGCGGACAGAAGATGTGGCTTCGACTGCTTTTCGAATAGCAAGGGACAGACATTATGCAGCCTCCACTGGGGCCTGGCACTGTGCTCAGAGTCTCCTGTAAGCCCCCAGTAGCCCTGGGCTTGGCTCCGTTTTACAGATGAGGAAACTGAGCCCCAGTGAGGAAGGGAGATTGCCTGAGGTGGCACCGTCGTAGGGCGTGCACTGACATCCGAAGTCAGCCTGCCTTCCCAGCCCTGCCTGCCTGACTTCCAGAACCCAGGGGATGTCTGCCTTTTGCTGTCCCCCTTTCCCTTGAGCCGAGAGGACCGTCTGAGAATCTGGGACGTCTTTGGTTTAGGAGGACAAATTCAGCACTTGGATAGTTAAGGCACTTTGGCTCACCCATTTCTGGGGGTGAACGTGCCTCAGAGGTCCAATGAGCCTAGACTCCTTGGTGGCAAGTGGCAGAATCCTCACCCGCACCAGCTTCCGCACAAAAGGGAACGTGTGAGCTTGTGTCAGTGGACCACGTGGTGGGCAGGCCCCGCTGAAACCAGACACACTCCAAACCGGTTGGTGTTCTCTCCCACCCGCTTCTCTCTGGCTACCAGCTTGCTTCTTTCAGACCTGCCTTCCCACAAGTATGGAATCATGATTGCTGCAAGTTCAAAGCTACCTTCTAATTGCTTGGGGCTCTTCCTCTTCAACTCTCGTTTGAAAATTCCCAGGGAAGCGTTCTGATTGGTAGGCTTGAGGTCCTAAGCCAATCCCTGCCCAATCACTGCAGTAGAGAGGCGGGACATTATGATTGGCCACCATGGGTTGGGGCCTCTCCCTGGACAGGGAAGTGTGGAGGGGTGTGGCCAGCATTTGCGGGGGCGGGGGCCAGGGAGCGAGTAGACAGGAGCAAGTCTGTGATGGTGCAGGGTGGTGTGCAGCCACAGAGGGGTCTGGCCTGACGCCTCAGTCCCAACTCGAACCAGGAGAGCACTCTTCCTGGATGTGTGATTCTTGCTCACCACAGGTAACAAATAGCCTTGAGGTCTTTTTATAGCAGTAATTTATGCTCACCAAACCCACAGCTCTGCAGGAAGGTGAAGGGAAGCCTTCTACATCCTGACCTCAATCCTGTTTCTAGAGGTGCTTTGTGACATTTCCACAAATAGATCAGCTCTTAATTAAATAGCATAAAGAACAGGCACATTGTATCTTCACCTCAAGCTCGTGGCTGCCCTGAGGACTGAGAACTGACACTGTTGCTCCTTGTTCTCCGGGGTTGTGCCCTGGGGACAGTGGCAGAGACAATGCCAGGGTGATACTCCAGGCCGGCTTCAGGGATTTGGAAACTCCACACCCAGCCCTCCCCATGTGGGAAGGCTGCTTGCTGGGAAATGTGAAGAGCAGTGGTTACCAAGGAGTGCTGGAGGGGCTCCCCACTCTGCAAGCCCAGCAGGAAAGGAACGGAGGAGAGCTTAGGCAGAGGGGGAGAGCTGGGGTTTGCAAGGCAGGACGGCTCTGCGTCCAGAGCAAGACCAGGCTGCTTTCTCACAGAAGGTAGGGAAATCTCTAAAGAAAGAATTTGCCAACCAGAAGTGGGGTTGGCCCACCATGAAGTCTGGATATGGAGAGTCTGAGGAGCAGAGAGGGGAGTGCCCCCTGAGTATTGTCGAAGGGAGAGGTTATACTGACCCAAGAGCATGGCCTGTCTGGTTTTAGTGGCTGTATATCCTTGTGGTGGAAGTGGGAATGTCCAGCTGGCTAGAAGCTCAGTGCCAGGAAACACTCAAAATATGTATTAAGGCCTCCTGCTTTGATTCCTGTCCCACCAGGACAACTTCTGGTCTACAGGGATAGACTGTCCTGACCCACAGAAGTATTGTCTAGTATCCTTGGCAGTTGTTCTTGCTGAACAGTAATTATCTGGCATGCTGGTTTATACATCAGTATCTTGGAGTTTGGTCAATGTGAATCTACCCATGAGAGGGGGAGATCCTGAAAATGACAAATGTTGAATTCTACCCTGTGAGGGTACAGAGCAGTCAGCTCCCTCTCCTATAGATATCCTTCTTAGCTTTTCTTCAGACTTATACAGTGGGGGCTCAGTGAGTGCTCAGCAAAAGTTGGGCACTAGGAGAAAAATCAAACAAGCTCCAACATCTCACATAGCATACAGTTCAAGCCCTCTGTTGTTCAAAGCCCTGAGCCGGGTGCTGCAGGGTGTGCAAAGACAAGAACATGGTGACAGTCCCCAGAGAGCTAGTATACAGATAAGGAACACACACTCATAACCACAAGGCAGGGATCACCTCTACCTATAGCCATGTTAGAGTTACGGTGTTCTCTCTTGCCTATGATCTCACCGTATGGCTGTACAAATCCAAAATTTGTCAAGGCAGATTTTGCTGACTCAAATTACAGATGAGGGAATGAGACAGAAATGTTTGACCAGGTCTGCCCGAGAGCCAAAGTTTGGACACCTGTTAGTCCCACTCCCTGGTTTTGACCCTTTCCATGTGCCAATAGCTGCCCCATATTGTCTTATCAATTTTTTTTTTTTTTTTGGTAGTCCTGCCTGAACATTCTCTCCCTCCCCCTCCGTCTCTTTCCGCTCCGTCTGGTCTTTCTGCCCCTTGCATCCTTCCAGGTCTGTCCATCAGAATCCTACGCCAACCCTTTTGTAAATCCAAACCATTTATCCAGGCATTTATCGGACATCATGCTAAGTGTGGAATTGGGGTCAGGCTCAGATCCCCAAACTCCCCAAATGATGCTTAACTGTAGGAGCCACATGAAGCTGTCACAAACTACTGAAATCAGCTATGAAGTCGTGACGCATGAGTCACTGAGTATTTTTGCCCTAACAGTTGAAAATAGCATAATCTCCATCAAAATGAAAAATAAAAGAAAAGAAAAACAAACAAAAAAAACCCCCAAAAACAGAAGAGCGCGTTGACAAAGTGAACTGTTGTTGTCGCTTACTAGCGCCATCTTGTGGTCAGATCTGTCATTCCCAGCGCTAAGGAACACGCCCACCCCCATCGCCCCGCCCCTCGCTTCCCTGGAAGCATCAAGGTGCCCCCAGGCCCGTGGGCAGCATCTGACTTAATCAGCACAGCAGCCCAAGACAGTGACTTTCCTCTGTCAGTCTTGCTGTGTCTCTCTGAAGTCACCATGGCTTTTCAGCCTCTCAGCACTGCTGACCTTTACAGCCCGGCAATTCTGTTATGAGGGGCAGTCCTCTGCATGTGGGGGAGGGGTTAGCAGCACCCCTGGCCTCTACCAGATGCTAGCAGCACCTGCACCCACTTGTGCCAACCAGAAGTATTTCCACACATGGCCAAAAGGCCTCTGGGAGAGCGAAACTCCTTTCACCCCTCCACCCGCGACGGTCATCCCCACCCTGGGCGAGCACCAGGGCCTCCAGAGCACTGCTTGAGAGAGTGAGTCCCAAATCGGCGGTTTCCTTGCTCTGTAACCGTGGACAAGTTACTTGGCCTCTCGGAGCCTCCTCGTCTAAAACAGGGTTAAGAGCAGTGCTGGCCTCCCAGTGCATGGAAGTTGCATTCGGGTTAAATGACTTAATTCATAAAATGCACCTCAACCACCGGTGTAGCAAACGGAATGTTCTGGAGAGATATGGGCTATTAGGACACTCTGCAGCTACTCACCTCCATCCTCTGTTGAGAGGGTCTTTCGGAGCCTTCTCGAGAAGGAAATGAGACTGTGCGGCCTCAGGGTCCTCATCATGGACAAAGTAGACTTTCCTGCCCCTTCTGTCTGGGCTCGTCCTGTGACTTGCTTCTGACCAACAGATGTTGTGAGATGTCCGCAGAGGCGATGCAAGTGGGGGCCGGGACTACGCACACGTGTGTGAGTATGTGTGCCCTCTTAAGCTTATGCCGAGCCCTGAAAAGAACACACCCTGGCAAGTTCTTTGGTCAGAGAAGGATGAGAGACACCTGGGCAGATGCACGTGAGTCCCTAACCTGCTGACCCTGGTTGGTCACTTCACCTCTTCAAAGCAGGACTTGCCAGCGTTGTGGTCCTGGCAGATGGGGGAGCTTTCCATGAAGGGGAGGGAAGAGGGATTGGCCAGGTTCTGGACCTGCACGTCCCGTAGGCTAGCCATTAGGCACAGCTGGCTATTTACGTTTAAATTAATTAAAATTGAATACAATTAAAACCTGGATGTCTGCATCACCCGAGCTACATGCCAAGTGCTCAACAGTCTCGTGTAGCCACTGACACCACATCAACGGCACAGATATAGAACATTTCCTTCATCACAAAAAGTTCCGTTGGACAGTAGAGCCCTGAATTTCCCGCGCAGCACGGAGACCCTGAATTGTAGGGTTTGCCGGGTTCCACTGTAAATACCACCCATGAAAATGTACTTCTAAGAGCCGTTGTGCAAACCAGCAAACGCTTTGGTGCAAATTTACAGAGATAGCTTCAGTGTTAAGTAACCCCCTCTGAACGAGTTGATTCTAAATTAGGGCAGTTCATACCCTGGTTTACCATCCGCGAAGCGTTAGTTCCTGATTAGAAGCTGCAAATAGTAATTCACTTCCCCTAGGGTGTGAATTCCAGTTAACTCGTAGGAGCAGAACACAGTCTTTATAATGTAGTATTTTAATGTGAATTATACTGTAGGAAACGCAGCAGAGCCTCCAAGAACTCTCCAGTCCTTCCCTGCCTCTGAGCATCCTCCTGCGCTCTTCCTCTTACCTGGTTAACTCTCTTTTAACCCGGGTACCTCTTACTTAATCCTTCCTGTCTCAATTTAAACATCATTTCTTTAAAAAAAAAAAAAAAAAGAGGCCCTTCTTTGACATGGCCATCTAGATTCGTTCACTTGCTGCTCACTGTCCTTCAGTCTGAGGATCTTGTCCTTTGACCTCAGAGCAGCGCTTGTTAATATGTATCAGTCTGAGTGTTTCGTTCGCCTTTCTCTGCACCCTTCCCCCACTAGCAGATAATTCCACAAGATGAGGAAACACAACCATGTTGTACGCGGCTCTTTCGAGCATAAGGTGAAACTAGCATACAAGCAAAAAGCAAACCCAACACATGAGTAATTGCAGTATTGCTATACTAAAAAATAGTTTGGGAAGGCACCAAAGGGTTCCTTCTAGGCTCTGGAAACACTGGATGGATAAAGGGAGGGCCAGGGACCTGGTGGGGGTCACAGTACTTGTTGAGGACCAACTCAGGATTCGAATCCATTCCTGTTGATTTGCAGGTGCTTGTTTCTGAGAACCACGGACTGTAGGGGGAGAAGAGATCCTTAAAGTCAGCCAGCCCAGGGGCTAAAAACGCAGGTGTCTACAGGAGCCAAGCTGTTATGATACACTTGTGGACCAGCCCACACAGAACGGTAGAGGACGATGGCAAAAGCTCCCAGATCATCAGTTAGACGGGGTTCGGTTCAACTATGTAAAAACAAGACCAGCCAACTGACATGGGCGGCTGCCCAGACTGTTCTGCACTAGACTCCTCCTCCCCTGCATCTCCACAAGTGTTACCAGCTTCTGTTCCTCAGAAGACAGCTGCCCTGTATTTGGGGCTGCTCTGTCCATAGGCCATCCTTCTAGAGAGTGCTGCGCTGGAGGGAGCAGCTTCCCGCTCTCCTTCCCCAGACTCTCGGCTGGAGGAAGCTGGCCAGTGGGACACCTTCCCCAACTCCCATTCTCCCTCCCCAACTCTGAGCTGGGGGAGGCCGGCCAGTGGGACACCCTGCTGCTTCTTGGACACCCATTTGCTTTCCAGCCTGTACCTCCTGGGAGATTTTTCTCGAGGCAAATATCGAGGAATTGGCTCCATCATTTTGGAGGTGAACCACCAGTCGCCGGTCAATAATATAAATCATCCACATTCCCTCATTGGACTTGCCGAGGAAGGGAAAGAAACCATGAGTCAAGCTTCCGAGCCGTGATGGAGAGTGGTGGAGAGAGCTCCAGTCTTCCCTTGTGCTGGCAGCAGCACCCTCCCAGATCACCCGCGGCTTCTCAGAGGATGGCTGAGTCATCCTGACCTTTAGAGAGGCTCCTGCCCCCGCCTCCCTAGGCTCTGATCACCTCAAAGAGGCTGGCATTTTCTCAGGGTGAGGTGATGCTTGCATGAGCAGAGGCCAGAAGAAGAAATGTAGCTGGAGAAAAGCAGTGTGGAAATGCCAGTCTGCTCTTTCTGGAACATGATGGCCAGAGCAGGGTGTCCACATGGCTTCCAATTCTGGACTCACTTATAGCATAACTCCTGTGTGTCCTCTGTGGTGGGGAGAGTAGGACCAGCTATGGTCACAGCCTGACAAGTATCCCCACCACCATCCTCACCATTACCATCACTGCCATTGTCACTGTCAGCGTTATCACCATCACCAGCATCAACTTAATCACCATTATCACCATCGTCACTATCGTCATTGCCCTCACATCGTCCTCACCATCGCCATCATCACTGTTACCGTCATCAGTACCATCATCAGTACCACCACTGTCATCATTTTCCATCATCATCAGTATCATCACCATCAACATCTTCATCAACATCATCCTCCCCGCCGTTACCACCACCATCATCGTCACCATCTCCATCATCGTGAATATCAACCATCACCATCAGCAGCAGCATGAATATCATAACTCGCCATCACCGTCATCATCACCATCACCATCATCATCACCACCACCGTCATCATCACCATCACCGTCATCATCACCACCACACCATTAACATCACTACCATGACCATTACCATCACAGTTTTCATTGTCGTTGTTACAGCCATTATGGAAAATAAATAATAACTATTTATTGTGCTCCTATTATGTATCAAGGTCTGTGCTTATCATCTCATTCTCCTACCACTCTCCAAGGCTCTTGCCTTTGGAAGTAGGGGTATTGAGGGGCTCCTGGGTGGCACAGCGGTTAAGCGTCTGCCTTCAGCTCAGGGCCTGATCCCGGCGTTATGGGATCGAGCCCCACATCAGGCTCCTGCGCTATGAGCCTGCTTCTTCCTCTCCCACTCCCCCTGCTTGTGTTCCCTCTCTCGCTGGCTGTCTCTATCTCTGTCAAATAAATAAATAAAATCTTAAAAAAAAAAAAGAAATAGGGGTATTGAGACTAAGTGATTTATGTAAGGGGGGGGGAACCTCCCAATTGTAAAGTGTCAAGGTAGGATTCAACCCAGATCATGGCTTGTCCCAAAGTGTGTGATCTCAGTGTATATGAGATTTTCCCTTCGTCGTGTTTATCACAACTCTACTCAAGTAAAGGTTCATGTACTAGTGGTCTTCCTGATCCGATGTGGGTTCCATGGGTCAGCACCACGTTGCTCAGTGCCGCATCCCCCGTACGTAGCCAGACCGGGCACAGTGCAGACACTCTGTACCTGCTAGTTTGCTTGAACAAGTTCCTGGAATATCACACTCCCACAGTTTTATGTATTCTGTCCAAATTCCCAATGTATTCATCTTCATCGTATTTTTTTTAATCCTTGAGGCAGGGATGCAGGATGGGTATGAGGGACCACGTTGAGCAAACAAGAAAAGCTGAGTGAAAGCAGCTACGCTATAATTGAACCAGAACTGCAACATTCACTTCTGATCACTGAATCAGTGATATTCTAAATTTCATCAGAGTCGTAAGCGTCTATGACTTGAGGGACAAAGAGGAATAGGGTTTCCCCTGAAATTCCTCAGCAAATTAAAATTGCCACACTGTGCCCCTTGATCGGCTCCCCAAATGGGAACATGGTCTCACGAAACGGCACCATTGACCATGTGGCTGTGGCCAGCTAGGCTGACCTTGAGAAATTGGTCACTTTATCATAGCTCCTTGTCCTCTTCTTTGGGGTACTGCACATCCTTTGTCTTCCTCCTTCTCTCCCCCTTTTTCCAAACCTCCAGGAACCCACTGCCAAGTTGCCCCACCCAAAGTACCCAGCTCCTTTCTCACCACTGGACTCCATAGCTCATTCTTCCCCCACCTCCCTTGCTCCTACTACACTGGCCTTGCCTTACCCATCACCTCCCTGCACGTGTCCCCATCAGTTACCTACTCCCCACACCTATGGCCTATGCTGGGACTTTCCCAAGAATATAAACAAAGTCACTTACTACGTGTTGGTTAGCTAGGCTCTGGAGATTCAAATTCTAGGGGTTCCAACCCTGGTGAATTATGTGATCCTGGGCACTTTTCTTAACTCCTCTGGGCCTCAGTTTTCTCATCTATATAATGGGGTTTATGACGGCACCACTTTATAACGTTTTCTTGAGGAGTCAGTGAATCTGTATGTGTACAGTGCTCAGAAGAGTGTTTGGCCCCTATAGCAAACTCAGTAAATGTCTGTTTTATTCAGCTCCAGAAATGACTAGTACTCTCCACACACAGTCTCATTTAATCCATATGACAGCTATGGGAGAGCAATATTATTATCTATATTTAAATTAGATCTTTCTTCTTTAAGTCCCCATGTCTTTTTCTTTTTTTTTTTCAAGATTCTATTTATTTATTTGAGAGAAAGAGAGAGAATGAGATGGGGGAGGGTCAGAGGGAGAAGCAGACTTCCTGCTGAGCAGGGAGCCCAATGCAGGGCTTGATCCTGGGACTCCAGGATCATGACCTGAGCCGAAGGCAGTCGCTTAACCACCTGAGCCACCCAGACGCCCTACCCATGTCTTTTTCATCATAATAAAAAATGAATTCATTCCTTCAGTTAGGACACTGTTTTTTTCTCCACATAATGTCCTGAGCCTGTAAAAAATCAATTTGTCCCTTTAAGAAGGCCTTTCAGGAGAGAACCTACAGTCGAACATTCTAGGCACCACAGACTCCTGTCGAGTAGATGCTTGCGGTGGACAGAGACAGGACGGAAGGCGTGCAGTTTCCCTCAGATGACACCCGGGAGATGCTTCCCACTCAGCAGGTGCATGGATCTAGCTTTGGCCTGATGTCTTGGAATATGGTGCATTTATGAAATTAGTGGAAAAGCTAAGTGTTTAGCAAATGTGATGGTTTTGTTTATCATCGGAGAATAGGACACTAATCCTACAATACTCTGTGTATAGTGGACGTTTCCTCACTACCTGGATATCCTTGGATGGGGCCATGGCGTATCACTGGAGAATCCCCTTTCCTCCCTGGGTATATTTCATAATATACTTTCCTATTCCCTAAAATCATGTTCACAAAGAGGCCCGGAAACCCCACCAAAAGCATTTGTATACACAGGCTAGTTACTGCCCAGCAACGAGCTTGATTTAAGCACAGAAGACATGTGCAACTTTTCAGGATATTTCCTCTGTTCAGCCACAGTCTTCAAAATGGAAAAATGAGTAGCATCTTGTCTGCAAATCTCATTTCATTTCCTGTCTTCTTCACTGAGCAGATCTGACACAGATATGCCTTTCATCCTAGGGTAGGGAAAAAAAGTATGTGATTGAGAACTGTATATACTGTAAAGGTGGGGAGAGCCACATGCAAAGTCATTCAGGACATCACGTGGTGGTCCCCACAGGAACGTCACCTCTGGCTGGAGAAGTGAGGGAGGGAGTATCTCTTGGGTGGTGGGAGTAGCTGGAAAACCAGCTTCTCTTTGGAAGATCCCTGAGGAAGCCACAAACAGCACCTTGTGGTGGTCCTCTTCCTGCCTTCCTGATGACTCATGATACCTCGTTCCAGATGGCCCTTGATGAGGCCGGCTGGAGCCTTGAGGTTAATGTCTATGAGGTCAGTGAGCTTTCATCTTCTCTAATCTCTGCCAGCTTTCTGTCTAATGGCTCAATCTAATTTCATAAGCATTTATGTGGCCTTCCTGCTGTGTTTCCCCAGCGTGTGGCCTGGGACACAGATGGGTTCAGCTTGGACTCTGGTTCCAAACCCCGGTGCCAAGGCCTGAACACAGATTCAGGTGCTACGGGCAGCGTAATGTACGTACCATAAGAAGGGTATAAGCAAATGTGGGTCTTCCCTGCGCCTAGCACGGGGTCTGGAACCCAGTGTAGGCTCAGTAAAATTGTAGTGAATAAAGGAATAAGTGATATGATGGATGGATGAATGAATGAATGAAAGAAATGGAGTGAGCCATCAAACGCACTGAATGGAGTAGCCCACCAATGGGGTTTGGAGAGTGTTTCAGGATGAAGAGGGGGACAGGAAGGCAGGCCTTATACAGAGCACAAGTTCATGTTCGAGAAGGACCAGATTAAGCCCCACACTTCACTGTGGTCTTCAGGCACTGAGACAAGGCACCAGCCTGAAGGAAAAGCTCAGCACAGAGGCCTTGAAGACATGACCCTGTGCTTTCTTTTACTCACCTGTAAGTGATTTTTTTTTTTTTTTAAAGCTATGGGGTATAAGAACATTGGCAATAGTGCTGGAGACGTAGGGCAAGGAAGCCTATCTCATGAGCAAGAACTATGGTCCAAGCTCCACGTGTTCAGTGATGTTTAGATTTTTATGACTATACCTTCAGAAGTATTGAAACACTTTTATTCTAAAGTTTGAAACTTTGATAGTCCAGGAGTAACAAACCCAAATGTCTACAGGGACCTGGCAACTATTGCAAATGAGTAATGTGACCATTGTGAGACCCTAGGGATTAGTAGGGCTTGTGGGAACTGGCAAGGTCTAGCTCCTCTAAAGGGAGAAACCACGGCTTCTGCCAATTGCCACCAAGTGGGAATGGCAGCCTGGTGTTGCCAGATCTCATTTGTCAGAAGAAGGGGTAAATCTGGATTTGTATGCTCATTTTCTTCATTCTCAAATACCTTGTCACCTTAATAAAACATATCCACGGGCCACATTCTTCCTTGTTGTTCTGAATGGTGGCCACCTTTGCCCTCTTTGTCCCTCTTTCCACTTGGAAACAACACCCAAGAAGGGAGGCTTTGGGAAATTAGACGGTGGTTTGGGCAATGAGAACAGGAACAGCGGTATCTTCTGAAAGAAGTGTCAACAGGTGAGGGATAGAGTCAGATTTCTGGGGGAGTGGGAGGTGATGGAATGGCATCTCTTTGAAGAGATTTGATGGCAAAAAGAGAGAAAGGATCATGGTTTGGGTTTGAGCAAGGGGCAGTCAAGTGTGTTTAGGGACCGAAGAAAGAGGCGAAGAGATCAGCATCCTCTCTCTGAAGTTATGGAAAACCAACCATGGGCAGTCATGGATGTGAGGTCGGGCAAGGGAGGGGCCAGTGACTGATGGACCAGTAACCACTGGCAGTAGGAGGTTTTTGACTGGATCAAGGACACATGGAAAGAGTTTGCTCAACAAGCAGAAAGGACACTTCTCCAAGACTAGCAGGAACAGAAGTAGGAAGAAAAGGGGCTGAGTAGAAGAGTTGGGATGTCTTGGGGCATGCGAAGCCCTCCCCTTCATTGGAGAAAATATGTGACTCAGGAGAGTTATTTTTGTCTAGTGAAAACCACACGGTTGTGAGAGGATAAACCCTGTGGATCTCTTTGTCCACAGTTTTTCTAAGGTTAAGAGAGACGGTCAGTACAGAGCTGACATAGAACCCCAGCCTCTCCAAGTTCAACAGTGAATGGATAGGTTTACGACAGAAACCTGGTCTGGATTAAACCCGCAGTGGAACGGGCCACCGTGTGCGCTGTCATTCATTCACTTACTCATCTTTCATGGACTCCTTCATTCATTCAGTTACCAAACTGCTGTGCTAGGAACTGAGGCTAGGGAAATTGCTTGCAGCTGGAAGGGACCGTAAGACACATACATACGTGATTGTGACCCGAGGGACGATGTCTGTGGATGTGGCCAGAAAGAAAAGATGAAGAGCTCACAAGGTAAGGACAGAAGCACCTGGGAAGAGGAGGCATCTGAGTTGCACCCTTCAGGGTGGAGGGAATGTGATTGCAGCTGCGTAGACAGCACTCTTACCTTACTTTAAGGCTGGAAAAGACTGAACTGCCAACTCTCCAACGGGCACTTCTGCCCTTGAGTTCTACCAGTAGCTTCTACGGGCGGGGCAGTTGGGCACTGATACAGAGCTCAGGAGCATGCCTCCTCAGCGGCGGTTGATGCTTTGCCTCCTGGCTGGCTTGGCTTTCTCTTTACTCCTAGACCAGAGCTGTCCAGAACTTGCTGTGATGGTGGAACTGTTCCATATTTACACTCTCCGATATGGTAACCACTAGCTACATAGCACAGTTGAGCACTTGAAATTTGGCTAGTGCAACTAAGGAACTGGATTTTAAATTTGATTTAATTGTAATTAATTGAAATTTAAATAACCACGTGTAGCTAGGGGCTAGCGTATCAGATAGCATAGCTTGAGACTGAGGACTTCTTGCTCCTTGCCACTTTCTGTATCCATGTGGCACCCAGCTCAGTTCCTGGGGCTTGGTTAGATGCTGAATATATATGCAACGAAGGAAACTTTTTTTTTTAACATTTATTTGTTTATTTTAGAGAGCAGCGGGGGGTGGGGAGGGCAGAGGAAGAGGCAATCCCAAGCAGACTCTGCCCCGAGCACGGAG
Organism: Ailuropoda melanoleuca; assembly: GCF_002007445.2. Taxonomy (NCBI): domain Eukaryota; kingdom Metazoa; phylum Chordata; class Mammalia; order Carnivora; family Ursidae; genus Ailuropoda; species Ailuropoda melanoleuca. The sequence continues at coordinate 94,844,644 of NC_048226.1, read as the reverse complement.
CCCAATGTGGGGCTCGATCTAACGATCCTAAGATCACAACCCGAGCAGAAATGAAGTCAGTCACTTAACCAATTGAGCCACCCAGGCGCTCTGAAAGACTATTTTTTGCTGCTTAAAATCTAGACTGCTTCTCTAGAAGGGAGACTATCTTTCTCTTTTTTTTTTAAGTTTTTAATGTTAATTCCAATATTGCTAACACAATGTTACTTTAGTTTCAGGTGTACAATGCAGTGATTCAACAATTCCATACATCACCTGGCGCTCATCATGATAAACGTACTTAATCCCTTTCACCTGTGTCCCCCATCCCCCACTCACCTCCCTCTGGTGACCATCTTTGTTCTCTGTAGTTACAAGTCTGGTTTTGGCTTGTCTCTTTTACCCTTTGTTTTGTTTCTAAAATTCCACATATGAGTGAAATCATATGGTATTTGTCTTTCTCTGATTGACTTATTTCACTTAGTACTATACTCTCTAGTTCCATCCATGTAATGACATGGCAAGATTTCATTCTTTTTTGATGGCCGAGTAATATTCCAGTGTGTGTGTGTGTGTGTGTGTGTGTGCACGCGTGCATGCATATCACATCTTCTTTATCCATTCATTTATGGATGGACATTTGGGCTGCTTTCAAAATCTGGCTATTGTAAATAATGCTGCAGTAAACACAGTGCTTTTGTAGTTTTGGGATAAATACCCAGTAGCACAATTGCTGGATTGTAGGCTAGCTCTATTTTTAATTTTTTGAGGAACCCCCATACTGTTTTCCGGAGTGGCTGCACCAGCTTGCATTCCCACCCACAGTGCCCGAGGCTTCCTTTTTCTCTACATCTTCACCAACACTTGTTCTTGTGATTTTATTTCAGTCATTCTGCCAGGTGTGAGGGGATAGCTCATTGTGGTTTTGATTTGTATTTCCCTGGTGAGCAATAATGAGCATCTTTTCGTGTGTCTGTTGTCCATCTGTTTGTCTTCTTTGGAAAAACATCTATTCAGGTCCTTTGCCCATTTTTAATCAGATATTTATTGTTGGGGTGTTGAGTTATAAAAGTTCTTCATGTATTTTGGATACTAACCCTTCATTGGATAGGTCATTTGCGAACATCTTCTCCCATTCCGTGGGTCACCTTTTAGTTGTGTTGCTTATTTCCCTCGCTGTGCAGAAGCTTTTTATCTTGATGTAGTCCCCATAGTTTATTTTTGCTTTTATTTCCCTTGCCTCAAGAGACGTATCTAGAACAACATGCTACAGCCAATGTCAGAGACGTTACTGCCTGTGCTGTGGAAGACGGAGTTTCTTTATAGAGAAGAATTTTTTACCACTGAACATGTTTCCTCTCCTGGATTTGGTTTTGCAAGTTGCCAGAAAAACGTGCCCCATTTGTATTCCCAAGGTCAGTGTGTAGCCAGAGTCCCAGGCTTCGGGGGCTGGGAGGAGGGGAGCCTACTGTGCTTGAAAAGGCAGAAAAATTGGGGTTTAGGGTCATGATAAAGCAGTGGGGAGAGAAGACTGGGTGGAGTCAGGAGACAAAGGCCATTTGCTTGTGACATACACTCCCCATAACCTGCCCCCGCCAGTCTTAATGATCCAAACTGATAAAATGTAAAGTGTGAGTGGATACTTTGAAGAAACCAGGGAGGAGGCTGACCCTTGTACCTTGGGTGGCAGAGCGAAACAGAAACCCCACCCAACGGGAAATCCTGGCGTTAGCAGGTATCTTAGTTCTTCCTGGCTGCAAAACAGAGCAGCACAAGCTGAAGAGCTTAGAAACGACAGAAAGTTACTTCTCACAGTTTGGACGCTGGGAAGTTCAAGATCAGGGTGCCAGCGTGGGGAGGTGAGGGCCCCCTTCCACGCCATCTTCCTGCAGAAGTAGGGGGGACCGGGGAACGCTCTGGGGTCTCTTAGAAGGCCGCTAGCCCCATCCATGAGGGCTCCCCACTCCCCACTTAAAAAATTCACCTCCCAAGGGCCCCACCTCCTAACACCAGCACCTGGGGGTCAGGATTCCAGCTGGTGAGTTTTGGGGAAACAAAACGTTCAGACCATTGCAGCAGGTATCTGAGGGAACGCATTGATTCCTAGGCATTTGGGATCGCTGAGGACACACTAGCTCAGCTTAGATTTTTGAGGGGTGAGGGGGTCTCTAGGTTGCCCAGGTCTTGTTTGTTTTTAAAGATTTTATTTATTTATTTGAGAGAGAGTGAGTGAGTGAGAGAGAGCCCGAGCAGGGTGAGGGGCAGAAGGAGAAGCAGACTCTCTCCTGATCAGGGAGCCCTGTATGGGGTTCGATCCCAGGACCCTGGGATCATGACCTGAGCCGAAGGCAGACGCTTAACCAACTGAGCCCCCCAGGCACCCCTGATCACCCTGTTTGACTCGGTGGGATGAATGGATAAATGGGCAAATGGATGGATGAAGGGAACGAGTTAAGAGATAAGATCCAACATAGATTCTCGTTCTCTTAAAAAATTCATCAGTCCCATCTGCGAGGCCCTGGTCCGGCTCTGGTCCAGCCCCTGCAGTATTGAGCGGAGGCGCCTGAGGCCCAGAGAGGGTAAAGACTGGCCTGACGCCACACAGCTGCTTGATTAATGGTAGGACAGATGCTGGTTCCAGGTCCCACGTCTCTGACTCTGATGGCTTTTCCATCGTATTCCAGGCCCTCTTACACTGTGGGAAATGGGATTGGATTTCTCAGTATGCAGCTTATTTAGTGGGTTTGCTCTGCGGTCCCTCTCACGCTGTGCACTGGCTTCTCCTAAGGTTTGCCAACCAGCCTCCCCCCGTGATACAAGCTCGACTAGGAGACAGCTCCCTGAGGAGGGGGATGAAGAAGGCCTAGAGTTCACATAGCTATGTGGTCTCAGCCTCCGTCCTCCCCACTCAACCCCCCAGGCTGTCACCGCCCTCCAGAGCCAGGGTTCTGCCTGGCTGTGACCTCCTAGAAGCAGCTCACTTTTCTCGGTGTCACCGTCTCCTCAACGGGAAAGGGCATTTGCTGACAAACAACCAGCGTGTTCCTGAGAGCGCAGATGGGAATTCTGGAAGGGCGGGCACCGTTTGGAGCTGATGCCAGCAAGTGTTCGCATAGACCCTCTCCTTCCCCGCACATACCACCGTCAAAGTGTTGGCTTCCCAAGAGCAGTGATCAAAGTAACAGCAATAAGAGTGACCCGAAGAGTCTCGAAGTGCCAGGCACTCTTCTGAACACCACCAGAGATGAAGTGCCCAGCCGCCCTCTGAGGTGGGGACCACGATTATCCCCACCCAGAGAGGGCGGGGCGCTTGTCCCAACTCACCAGTCAGGAGATGGCAGAGCTGGGATTTGAACCCAGCCAGTCTGACTCCCGGATCTGTGCCCTGAGCCGGGGGAGGGGGTGTCCCGGGGGGCCAGGGATCTGGGAGTACGACTCCGGTTCCGCCCTGTGCATGTGTGTGTGACCGTGGGGCCACGAGGCAGCCCTGACCTTCACGGTTTCCTGAGTGTGGTAACACCCACTCTCACAAGGTCATCGTAGGAACTGGAAGGAACAGCATGTGCTAGGGGTCCCTCCACACTCTGCCCAGCACCCCAGAGGCTCACAGGACACTGAAGTGAGAACGTTACAGAAGCCATTTGTCTCTCCGACCCTTGACCCTCTGAGGCTCACCACTACATTTCCCCTCTTACTCAGCTCATCCCCACGTAGCCCCGAGGTGGTTCCCATCTTCCCTGTGACAGGTGGATTTGTAAAAATCTCTGGATGCTAGGGATTGGACATGCATGTTATGGGATTTCTCTCTTGCTTGTTTTGCAGAGCTCCTTTCTACGCTGTCAGGCTTCCAAGTTTGGCTTCATAGCTCAGCATCAAGCCCCAAAGGGGCCAGGAGCAGGGGAGGGTATAGTGAGTATTTACTATATGCCAGGCACAGGCCAAAGCCCATTGCATTTTATCCTCACACGGAGCCTGAGTGCATTCACCCCTAGCCATGATTTGTGCATCGTGATTCCTGACCTGCAGTCAGCAGCTTTGGCTGTGTGCTGAGCCCTTGACCCTCTGTGAATTCTGTGTCTACAGAAATGTGTTCTGAGTCCCGAACTATTGACCAACACAGGGCATGTTAGTACCAACCCATCATTCATAAGGGGGAGCTGACTGTGCAGTTCTTAGCCTGAGGGACCATTCTACCCCTGGTTGGCCCATGGACAGGCTTCAGGGCCTCTGCTCCCCTTGAATTATAGGCACATGCCGCGGCCAACACTAGATCACAAGTTAGGAAAGGGTGAACTCCAGCATCTTCAGGAGGAATCATGGCAGAAGGGTGAACTCCAGCATCTTCAGGAGGAATCATGGCAGAAGGGGCCTCCTCCTCGGGCAGATACAATACCAACATGGGATTCCTGCCCTGGACTCAGGGCTTGCTTAGTGAAATATGAGCTGGATTTCAGCCTGTACTGGAGGACTCTTGGTCTGGTGCCCTGACACAGTGCACAACCTGAACAACCTTATAGGAAGCTCTGTGAATTGTTGCCTGTGCATATGATCATTTTGGAGCAAGGGGATTATTGGTTGCATTGGGGCATCTCTGATCCAAAACAAATTTAATAATCAGTCATGATAAGATGAAGGATGCTTGATACTGAGAATAACTATGAGGAGGAAGGAGAGCTCCATAAACTCCTGCTGGGAAGAAGAGAGGACAGGTCAAGAGCAGGGAGGATTTGGCCATGCAGAGGGGAGGTGGAGGGTGCAGGGTTTGGGCTCATGGACCTGGAGGAGGGCTGCCTTGTTTCAGATCCTCATATCCCCCTGGGCATGCTCCTTGATTGTCATCTGTAAAGTAGGGATAATAAATCCTACCTCACAGAGTGTTTCCGATTAGAAAAGAAGGAGTAGTAGCAAGTTAGGCCAGACAAGGAGGACAAAGGGAATTCCAGGTGGAGGGTATATCTTGAGCAAAGGCTTGTTGGCCAGGAACAGGACAGTGTAAATCTCTTAGTATTACAGGATACATGGATGCTGGGAGTGGGGAAAGTCGAGGATAAAGGGGGATTCGAAAACCAGCAGGAAAACATCGCCTGGAGCAAAGTAACCAGGAGTTAAGGGAAGCCGCTATCAGATGTCCTACTTCAGACAAGTGAAGGGCTGGGGTGGCAGGCGTGGAGGAGCCACGTGCCATGGAAGAGTGGCCCAGCCAGTGCCAGTTGCCCTGGAAGGCAAGAGCATGCTGCCTCCAGACACGGTCATGCACTATTGGCTGACCTCTCTGATGGGTTTCTCTGGAGTTCTGGCCTGAAGTTCTGGCACGTCACCCTGGGGAAGCTGGATGATCTTGGGTGAGCCTCCCGGGCCTCGCTGAGCTTGGTGTCTCCGTGCTGAGAAAATTGGCCCAAACACGGTGCCTGCCACACAGAGCTTGGTAGACTATGAGGCGTGTCCATAGCCATCAGCTCACTGAATCTGCAGATAATCCTGGGAAGGAGCCCGGCATCGTTTATCTCCACTCCATGCACATGGCAACTAAAACTCAGAAAAGTTAAGTGACTTGCCCAACGTTCACAGCTAAATAACTGTGTTGGAGAGAATAGCCTTATTACTCCTCTCCCTTACTCTCCCATGCTGACTTTGGCCTCAACTTGTCCTGAGAAGATTACCCAGGTGGGTGGTAGGCAGTAGGAAGGATGAGAATGCAAACCCACGATTCTGGCAATGCCACTCGGACCTGCATTAGTTACGTATGTTATGTTCTGCTGTTCAATAAATAATCCCAAGATTTATTTTTTTAATTTTTAAAAAAAGATTTATTTACTTATTTGAGAGAGAGAGAGAGTGCAAGCACGGGGAGGGGCACAGAGAGAAGCAGACTCCCACTGAGCAAAGAAGCCCAGTGCGGGGCTCTATCCCAGGACCCCAGGATCATGACCTAAGCTGAAGGCAGACGCTGAACTGACTGAGCCACCCAGGTGCCCCAACAACTAATCCCAAGATTTAGCAATTTGAAGCAAGAAGGATGTGTTGTCTTAGCAGTTTGTCTGGGGCAGGAATCTGGCTGTGGCTTAGCTGGGGCAGGGGAAGTTCTCTGATTCAAGGTCTCTTATGCATTGCTGTCAGAATGTCCAGTGGGGCTGCAGTCTCATCTGATGGACGGTGTGTTGGACTGGAGGGTCTGCTTCCAGGCTCATTTTTTCATCTTTGGCAGGCCTGGTCCCTCCCCACATGGACCTTTCCGTGGGCTACCTCATAACATGGCAGCCACCTTCCCCCAGGGCTAGTGATCCAAGTGAGAGTGAGAGAATTCATGAGAGGGTGTCTTCAAGAAGGATGTCACCATCTTTTTATAACCTCATTTCAGAAATGACATCCCATCACTTCTGCCCTGTAATGTGCATTAGGAGCAAGTGTCTAAGTCCAGGTGACACCCAGAGGGACGTGATCACCGGAGAGGGGGCGGTTGGAGCATCTTCCGGATTGCCTATCACAGGACTACGGACCTGCATGCCCTGATAATGCCGCAATCTCTTGAGACAGCTGGACCCCTGGGGAGAAGTGGGGGGATGGAGATGGCACAGCCTCCAAAGCTTTGTCAATGCACCACTGATCGGACTGTGACATGAGAGTTCTCCTCCACAGCCAGTCTGCTCTCCTTTCTATTTCTCACCATGTCAAGGGCTTTGTCACCAAAAGGGCGTCCCTGCCCTTGCTATGCCATCTGCCTGGATCCCAGAGAATTTGTTGGGGCTCACCCTCTCTAAAGCACTGCCCTCTCCTTCTCACCTGGCCCAGCTACTCTGAAGGACCATACTCTATACTAACTACATGTATGATTTCTTTATCATTAATTTTAATAATAATACATTATTTACTCTTATTATTAATTTAATATGTGATAATATATCATGCATTGTTATTCATTTATTATTCCTTGCTGTCCCCAGTAGAATGGGGGGGATGTCCTATTTCCCTTGCCGGCTACCATGCCTCAGCAAATCCTCACTGAGAACCTACCGTGTTCTGGATTTGGGGTGTGGTTTTTAGTTCTTACCTGCTCAGAGCTCACCAGCTAATGAGGAAACAGACCATCTGAAACAGGGTATAAGGAAGGCTCACATCTTTTTTTCCTTTGGTGTAGACCATTCATTGGTTCCCAAGAGTGGGTAAAAGAATAGATTCCTGTCTTTGCCTTAAATAGACCCAGGGGAATAGGAATTTTTAATGCCTTAAATGGAAAGAAGTCCAGTTTTAAGAAGTTCAGGGTTATTATCCCCATTTATTGAGAAGGAAAGTGAGGCCCAGAAAAGTCAAGTTTTGCCCCAGCTTTCACAATGAGAAGTAAGTGGTGGTGTGATTTTGAACCCAGATCAACAAAGTCTGTGACTGTCCTACCCCCACGGGCTCACCCCCCCACCCCAGCCCCACCCCATGGNTGACTGTCCTACCCCCACCCCCATCCCACAGACCCACCTCCACCATAGACCCGCCCACCCCAGCAGCTCCTGATTACTTTGCCACCTGTCTCCACTCCCTCCATGTTACCTGTTTCCTCCTCTCACCTGTTCTTTCTCTTGACTCTTCTTTTTTGTAACATTTTTGAAATTAGACATGTTTCTATTTAAGAGATTAAAAATTCCAATCCCCCTGGGGCTATGTAAGGCAAAGATGGGGACTCTATTCCTTTTACCGACTTGTGGAAACCAGTCAACGCTGTACTGAGATGAGCCACTTATGTTTGTAGGGATTTCTCTACAAACAAGAGGACTTGAAATCCTGAAGATGCTTGAATCATTAAACTTTCATTCCCTTCAAAGTGGCTAGCATAGAAAGTTCTAGTTCTGACTTCAAGTTTACACAACACAGAAAAGCCGAAAGAAGGTGGTCGTGACACAGGGCCCACACACCCACCACCCAGATCCATCCATTCCAGCGTGATTTCCTCCTGACTTCTTCCTATAGAGTTTCGTATCCTCCCAGCACTTTGTTATTTTCAAATTACCAGATTTTAATGCAAATGGGGAATATAAAGTCTGATTTAAGAGACAGAGCAAGGATTTTTTTTTTTTTTAAGTCTCTTAGTTACATGGAAGGGGCAAGGCAGTGACAAGGGAGGGAGACAGACAGATCACAGAACTGCCAGCCAGGCTGTGGAGGGGAGAGGGGTTGGTCCTGCCTCATACAACCTCAGGGTCCAGTTGCTGCCACTCTCCACTCCCAGGCAGCACGGCTATGACGCCAGGCCAGTGCCACTGCCCCCTCCCCCCCCCGGGGCAGGAGGCTGGTTGGGCTGAGCCAGGCAGATAGGAGGGTGAGGGCGCAAAGGGCAGAAGCCGGTGCCTTATGTCACTTCCCCTTCTGGGCATTTGCCTGGGTCCTGCAGGCTCGTCCTCCCAGCTTTCTGAGATCAGCCCCTTCCTTCCCTGGTGCAGGTGAGCACGAGGGGCCACACCCCACGGGTCTGCAGGACCATCCAGAGTAGCCATCCCCCTTGCCGTCCCCCGGTCTGGCTCTTGGCCAGGGAGGATGACCTCGAAGGATACAGCCTGGGATACAGGACCTGGGCCTGGAGTCCCACAGACAGGCCTACCCCCAGCCCCCAGCATTGGTGAGGCAGGGGCTGCGGTACAGACGGGGCCCTCCAGACCACGGGCTTCCTGCTTCCCTTCCCTCCCCGTGCCGTGAGGGGCTTCGTGTGCATGCCTGCGGATCCTCAGCTCACAAGTCCGTCCTGTTCCATCGCCCCTGCCCCCCAGCATAGCACCCACCACCCCAGCTTCGCCTTAGACATCCTCATGGGCTGGCAGGGGGCCTGGGCTGCTCCAGGGAATCTAGAGCCCAGAGGAGGCTCACCCAGTCCCTGAAGTCTGGGCAGAGGAATGGCATGGTCCTGGGTTCTGCACTGTGGGACAAAAGGGGGATGTGAACTCCAAAGTGGCACACCCCCTTGGTCTTGAAGAATCCTCTCTCTGCAGGCGTAGGGGGGGCACAGCGGGAAGAAGACCCCGGTGGGGCCTCTAAAGTCAGCTAGGGCAGGGGCCGTACTAGCCACAGATCTGGGTGCAAGCCCCCCTGCTGCCTATTAGCATGGAGTTTAGAGCAGGTTACTTGAACTCTCTGAACCTCAGTGTACCCCTCCGTAACACGGGGCTAAGGACAGCACGTACTTCACAGAGACTATGGGGATCTGGAGAAGTAAGGTACGGACTTGTGGCCTTAGGGTCCTAGCATGCAGAAAGCCCGCATATTAGCTCTTGCTCTGTCTCAGTTTCCTTCAGGTGGTGTGTTTCTTGGCCGCAAAGACAAGGACCAGATTTGTCAAATTCACCCCTGTTTGCCCCGCACCTGCCTCAGGGCTGTGCCCATGGTCAGACTCGATAGTAATTTGCGGATGCCTTGGGTTCTGGGTCCAACAGTGCATAAACCAGTAAAATAACCGAATCCCCCGTTGTCTGGTGCTTTCGTCTTAGTGAGGGAGCTGGAAGAACAAATAAGCACCAAACACAGAATACGGCCACGGAAGTGCCCAAGCAAAACGTAAAACGGAAAGGGGTTTGGGAGTGCGCTATTTTAGAAAAGACCATCAGGGAAGGCTCTCTGCTGAGGCGAATGAATGAACGAATGAATGAATATTAACTGTCCGAGGGCAGGGACTGGGTCTTTTCCCTGCCATGTCATTAGCCTCTCGTGTTGTGCCTGACACACCGTGGATGCTCAAAGGGGCTGTGCTGCGGGCAAATACAGGTGTGTTGGTGTCAAGTCTGACCATGGGCGGGAAGCTACACGGCCCTGCAGGTAGTCCTGAGACCTTGTCCGTGTCCCCAGGCCAGGAAACCCTGTGGTTTATTTCACAGCCACCTCCCTGCTGAGCGAAGTTTCCAATGTTATTTTATATGCTGCACCAACTGCTGCTTCCGTTTGGGGGTATGTAGGTCAGCTGTGGACTGAACATTGGTGTCCCTCCCGCCCAAATTCATAGATTGAAACCTAACTCCCAATATGATGGTATTTGGAAGGGAGGCCTTTGGGAGGTGATGAGGTCATGGGATTCATGCCCTTATGAGAAAAGAAACATGGGGAAAATGGTCCCTCTCTTTGCCATGTGAGGACAGAGCAAGAAGACGGTCACTTGCCAACCAGAAAGAGGCTCTCACCAAGAACCAAATCAACTTTAATCTCGGACTTCCAGCTTCCAGAATGGTGTGAAATACATGTCTGTTGTTTCAGCCACAAGGTCTGTGGTATTTTTGTTATAGCAGCTGGAACTGACTAAGACAAGTTCCCTCCCACAGGGCCCAACCAAAGTCATCTTTTTCACAGGGGATGTGTGACGATTGTGTTTCTCCAGGTCTTTGCTCCCCTGAAATAAATTGTCCTAGTCCTGTGTCTGGCTACCTTTCCTGACTTTATAATCCTATTCTCTTCAGTTGGGAACCACAGAATTGGGCACATTCCCAGTGTCCAAATCCCAGTGTCCAATTCCCAGTGTCACAACAGGAGCAGAAACTGGACGTCTGTTATGTCCAGCTATATTAAATGCCTCTGGCTGCCATAACAAAGGACCCCTGACTGTGGATCTTAAACGTTAAAAATTTATTTCCTCACAGTTCTGGAGGCTCAAAGTCCAACATCAAAGTTCTAGCAGGGTTGGTTCTTTCTCTCCTTGGTTTATAGCTGGTCATCTTCTCCTGACTGTGTCCCCAGCTGGCTTCTCTCTGTACGTGTCTGTGTCCTAATTTCCTCTTCTTATGAGGTCATTAGTCATATGAAATTAGATTCCACACATATGACCTCATTTTAATTTAATTACCTCTGTAAAGACCCTGTATCCAAACAAGGTCACAATCTGAGGTACTGGGGGTTCGCACTTCAACATATGAATGCGAAGGGGGACACAATTCACCCATGTCAGCCAACCATCTCCTTTCTCAGAGGGTAAAACTGAGTCCCTAAGTAGGGAAGGGTCTTGGCCAAGGGCCCAGGTCTGTGCTGAATCCTAGAAGGGACCCATTTCTTTCACTCCCATCACACTGTTTATCCTCTCCATCCATGTGACCGACATTTTCTGAAACCCATTTGCTGCCCTCGTGACTAGACGGTCTCTCCTCTCATTACTGCCTTAGGACCCATCTTTCCCCATCCATCCCTCCAGGGCCTCAGGAAAAGGCAGGAGAAAGCGTCTGTCACTGTGTGGGCTTTGGCTCTGAGCACTCCCAGTGCCTACTGAGCTCTCGTGTGGGGCAACCCTAGAAAACGTGAGATGAAGGCCAGGGAACACGCTGGCCTGATTTTTTATTTTTTAAAGAAAAAAAATTAACTAGGACAGTGAATACTACATTATTCTGGGTTTGTACAGGCTGGGAAGCCTCTAACTTTGCTTCACAAAACAATGATACAACAGCAGAGCTGAATCACAGGAAGGCATAGGAAGGTGGCAGGTTACAGTGACAACAGCTGGGCTCTGGAGGCATCCGTGCCATCCCTTGCCAGCTCAGAGACCCTCAGAAGGTCACCATCTGGCCTCCGTTTATTTACCCAATAAAAATGGAGCTGACAGGGGTGCCTGGGTGGCTCAGTCGGTTAAGTGTCCAATTCTTGATTTTGGCTCAGGTCATGACCTCAGGGTCGTGAGATCAAGTCCTGCATGGGGCTCCACGTTCAGCGTGGAACCTGCTTCAAGCTCCCCGTCTCTGGCTATCTCTCGCTCTGTCTTCAAAATCATTAATTAATTAATTAAAAAATAAAAAATCAAGATAAAAAAATGGAGCTTAACCCATCATCCTTTTTCTGCCAGTGTGAAGATTTGAGATAATATGTATGTAAAGAAGTTGGCATGACATTTGACACCTAGTAGGTGCTCCGTAAATGGCCCCTTATTAAAGGAAAAATTCACATTAGACTGTGTTCATTTCCCTTTTTCTCAAGAACAGCTCTTCCATAGACACACAGCTCATGGGGTAAGGAAAAGGAAGTGAGAGCTGAAGACCGTCCCCATGCCTCCCTTTGTGCAATCACGCACCTGTGTGCCTAATCCAATTAACACGCATCTTCTGATTTCAAGATGTTGTGTTGAGAGACTAGGGATAGAGGTAAGTAAATAAAGTCCCTCCTCTCAAGAATTGTATAGTTTTGCTGAGAAGAGACATCGTAGCACAAGCCATCATCACGAAGTGAAGGGTGTGCGTGCCGTGCCGAGGGAGGCTCAGCCAACTGGCTGCATAGCGGGGGCTATACAAGATGTCCTGGAGGGCTTTGAGGATTGTTGACATTTGAACATGGTATTGAAAGGTGTGTAAGATATTTCAGGTGGCAAACGTCAAGGAGAGTGGTGCAGAACGAGGGAGTAGCCCAAAGGGAGTCCAGATACGGAGGCAGGAAACAGGATGACAGTTTCAGAGGAAGCAGGAGCAGGGTGTTGTTGCCAGAGCATCCACTGGAGCCATGGGAGAGGAGGCTGGAGAGAGAGAGGGTCAGGAATCAGATGGTGGGAGCTTCAGGGGCTGAGATCAGATCTGTCTTTCTTCCGTAAGTGATGTGAGCGTATTAAGTGTCAAGGAGGAATGACACAATCAGATGTGTTTTAAATAGACGACTTTGGCAGAGTGGTAATGGAATTGCAGGTGGGCGAGGCTGAGAGCAGTGTCATCTCCATGGTCCCGTGGTGCGTGTTATAAGGAGTCAGCTCCCCTAGTGTGGAGACATGACCAAAGGGGAGAAATATGAGAAATATGGAGGTGGACGCAGTAGATATGGTGACTTCAATAAAGTGAGAGGTGAGGGAGAAGATGAAGAACACACCCAAGTTTGGAAGGAGGCATGAGACTTCTAAGCTGCTCCAGGATGGAGAAGCCAGGAGAAAGGAGATGGGGGTCAGGGTTGGTGAGTTCAGGCGTGCGCTCGATCAGATTCAGTGCCAGTGGACTATCCAAGTGGAGGAGTCCAGTAGGTGGTTGGATTTAGGAGTATGGAGCTCAGCAGAGTGATCCATGCTAATGAGAGGGATCGGGAGTCATCAAAATAAGGACTGGAATTGAAAGCAAGGGAGAGAAGGAAGATATTTAGGATTGTGAAGCTTGAGAAGAATATTCTGGAAATCCAACTACTCTTAGTTCATTGAGAGTCATAGAATCCTGGTCTTGGATGTTGATGCCCCAGGGAGTCCATTCTGTGGATGGGAGATGCTGTGGGGCCTGGGTTGGGATGGTACATATGGGGTACCATGGTTGCAGGTGGATGGTTCATCAAGTGTGGGACCCTTCTAGGACTTGTACCTTAGAAAGATGCCCAGCTGGGGTCATAGCAGGCTGGGGTCATAGCAGGCTGGGGTCATAGCCAATAGGTCAATGACTAGGGGGTAAGTAAACTCTTGAGATAGGAGTCCCACATTAGGGTCAGAAACATCACCACTGCTGAGACAGCCCAAAGCTCATCTCAGACCCAAGGAAATAGATGGCCACCATAACTTACTCTAGACCCTTCTGTCTGGCGGGCTGGCGGCTCTGGGGAGCTCAGTGTCCTGGCTGGTATTGGCTGGGGAGTTGGGAAGGACTGAGCCCACTGGGGAAACCAAGCACAGCTCCAGCCGAATGGGCCTGGCAAAGGCAAGGTGCACACATGTGGACCTTTGTGTCTCCATCGTAAGGTGCGGGGATTGGCCCAGGATGATCTCAGAGACCTCTTGCAGCTCCAACTTTCAACAGACTGTGTTCTCTGGAAAGAGAGAGGAGGTTGTGAGTGCAGAAGACAGGAGCAGTCTTGGGGATCTTCATAACTGTACTGCAGATCCAAGCTTAAATCCCGGCTTCAACTCTTGAGGCTGTGTGACTTTGGACAAATTACTTAACTCTGTATGGGGACAATAATGTTTACCATTGGTTGTTGCGAGGATTCAATGAGAAGTATCTGTAAGTGCCTCTATCAGGATGTTTTTAGGTGACGAGAGGTCAGCAATCTTTTTCTCTTGAAGGGCCAGATAGTAAGTAAATATTTGAGGCTTTGTAAACAGTTTCTGTCATGACTACTCAACTCTTGCCGTTGTAGCCTGAAAGTAGCTATAGACGATCCATTAATGAATGGGCATGGCTGTCTTCCAATGAAATATGCATTATTTACAGAACATGTGGTAGGCTGGATTTGCAGGATTTGACTCCTGGGCTGCAGTTTACTGACCCCTGACTTAGATCCATCAGCCTACTGCCATCTTTCTTGAGGCCATGGGGTCGCTTCCCCACACTCCTTCCATCTTTAAATGAACAAAATCAGGATTTGGCTTGGGAGGAAGAAGGCAGAAGGTGTCTGAATATTCAATCAAAGTGTGAGCCTCGGTACCGAGCACAGGGTCCGATACAGATGGAAAACGCCTTCCTTGCTTCCCAGGGGAAAATGAAGCCTCACAGAAGGTACATCCAGGAGAGGGACACAGGGACCAGTGCTCTGAAACTATGGGCCCGGGATGCTCGGCTCCTCACCAACCCCATAAACTCACAAGTGGCCCAGTTTGCACTTGTCCTTGGGCTACACAGAGAAATGTAATTATTTTGGGAAGCTCCGTTCCCCCCAGATGGGTCACCACCAACTGTGTCCAAAGCCTTCACAACATGCTTGTTTTTAATTGGTTATGGGGAGACTTGGAAGCCTGCACAGTTCAGAGCTGGCATCTGAGGGGTGAAGACGTAGTCATGTGCCCCAAAGTTCCTATGCCAATGGAGCCGAGGTGAACAAGGCAACGTAGCCTGCTGTGGGAAGGCTTGGCCTGTGTGCTAGCAGGAGTATTCCGAGTATCCCAAGGGGTCACCCCATCTTTGAGATTTAAATGAAAGGTGGGACCTACCTACCTCTCTTCCACACATATGCAAGTATGTTGAGAACACCCAATGAGCTATTCTTCATTCTCCTAATTTCCCTGCCACTTGGGGAGGGGGAGTAGGGCAGGGTTTCCTTCTCCAACAAAGGCTCCATCTCAGTCTTGCCTTATCAGCCATGCCTGTTGGCCTTTCCACTCAGCGAAGAGTGGTATCTGACCAAGTCCCTTGCCTTGACTTTTCTCCAAATCTCTCTCTTTCGAGGTATCTGTCTATAGAGTCGAGACTCTATAGAGTCTGTTGAGAGCTCAGGATAGCAACAGCTACTGGAGAAACAAATCAAGCATGGAATAGCAAATAAAGCTGTATTTTAAGGATTTCTGTTATTCAATTAATGCATCCTCAAAAACTGCTCACTTGACAGAATATCTTTCTTAGCCCCTCCGTCCCTGGGCCCATGGTGTGACTCTGACTTTCTACCCTCTTTCCTGTTCTCTTTCACTCCTCTCTGGGCTCTCTCACTCCCACCAAACCATGCCCTGAGGCCACATCCAAGTCATTTTCCAGAAATTGTGCTTTAAAAAACCCTCTCTGGCTCTCCACTGCTCTCCACTGGCATGGGAGCATGATAACAGTGTCTATCCCTTAGGGCTCAGGAGGGACACAAGCAGAAATGGCCCAGGGCCTGGTTGGCACAGGTGAGGAGTGGGCCATTCAGAAAACTACCTTGCCAGGACTCCTTTCATGATGCTAGATTCTTTCTCCATATGTAGTAGATTTAAAAAAAAAAAAAAGTAGGATTTCACCCAGCGTTCCCACTGGTGTGGATGACCTTCTTGGTCAAAGGAACAGCCTGGGCCAAACCAAAGAGGTATGGTAGTGAATAGTGTGTTCTAGAAATGAAACATAGATGAGTTTGGCTCAGGTGTAAATAACATGGGAAGCCACAAAATAATATGATTAGGAAACCAGGAGAAATTGTGAAGGCCTTGCTGAGATGGTGGGTCATGCTGAGAAGTTTGCCTTTCAGCCTGTAGGAGTCTGAGTCCAGCCCGGAAGTGACACAGTTGGATTTTCTGCTCAGACGCCCCCTTCTTTGCCTACGTAGAGGGAGGGCAAATGAAGGCAAGGAGCAAACAATGGCACAGGGAAGGGGGATGAGGAGGCCTCAAGGAGGAATTAGCAGAAGGAGAATAGAGTGTTTGTGGCACACCTGGGGCTTCTACAAGATGGTGGTACCATGGCCAACTCTTAGTGGGGCAAGATGGTGGTATGGAAGCTGGGTTTTTCCTGGGCAAGATGGTGGTCCATGGCCAAGGTTTTATCAGAGCAAGATGGTGGTGCCTAGGCAGATTTTTGCAGGGTGAAATGGAGGGCTCTACCAGGTGTTAGTAGTAGCAGGTTAATAAAAGCCTGCTGGGATCTAGAAGGAGGTGGGGGACAGCTTGGGAGATGACACACCATGTATCAGGCATCATGAGTTTCTACGGCGGACTGACTCCGGAGTATCTCTACGACTCGACAAAATCAGACAACTTTATGTCTCAAGCTAACCAGCCACTCAATAACTAAGACCTAGTTCAGCGGTTCTTGCCCTGCTGCATGTTTTAATCACCTGGGAGAAATGCGAAGACCAGGTCCCAGCGTAGACCATTGGAATCTGACCTCTGTGTAGGCAGAGCCTGAGCACATCTGCTGATTTACTGATTTTTCTTTTTTTCTTTTTTTTTTTTTTTTAAGATTTTATTTATTTATTTGACAGAGATAGAGAACAGCCAGCGAGAGAGGGAACACAAGCAGGGGGAGTGGGAGAGGAAGAAGCAGGCTCATAGCAGAGGAGCCTGACGTGGGGCTCGATCCCATAACACCGGGATCACGCCCTGATCCAAAGGCAGACGCTTAACCGCTGTGCCACCCAGGCGCCCCTGATTTTTCTTTTTTAATTTTTTTTTTATTATTATGTTATCTTAGTCACTATACAGTACATTTACTGATTTTTCACCTGTCACCCAGGTAATTCTAATGTGCAGCCATGGTTGAGAACCACTTAGGAGTGGAAAGGTGGGTGAAGGGGATGTCACCACATTCACAAGTGGATAGAGGGGCTTCAGCAGGTGTGGATGGAGGTGCCGGTAAGTTGTGAACGTTCTGAAGCTTCACCAAGCACCGGCATTAATTTGTTTTCTCGTCTGGTGTAAATAACAGCAGCTCGTGGATTCATTAAGGCTTCCGTCTTCTGCTTGGTGCTGAATATAATTTCAGGGGCTCTGGCTCTGAGCAAGTGGTGCTGTCAGGATGGATTAGATTTCCTCCTGAAAGATCAAGTTCTGGCTTCTCCTCTGAGTCGAGCATCAGCTGCTTTTTGCCCTTAGAATTAGGTGGGAGGAGAGGGTCAAGGAGAATGACCAGGATCATGAGCAGTTTGGGTAAATTTCAGGTTGGAAAGTGGCTCTGGCTGGTATACAGTGGTGAGCCAGGAGTCCTGGGTTTCGGTGACACCGTGACCTTGGGCATAGCACGTGATCTCCCTGAGCCTCAGTTGCTATGTCTATACAAAGGGCAGGTGATGCCATTCCCACTAGACAGGACCAGCATTCCAAAGAGACGGTGATGATAGTGCTTTATGTATGTTTGTCTCAGGTGTTCTTTGTGTCGGCCCCTTGCACAGAGGCATCATCAAACCCATTTTAACAGATGAATAAACTGAGGTCTGACAGCCCAGGAACTTGTCCGAGGTCACATATCTTGTAAATGACAAAACCAGGAATATGACCTTGGCCTTCAGACATCTGAGCCCATTGTCTTAATCGTCAGATAAACTGGTATGTGCTGTGGAGCATGGCAACTATATAAATCCAACCATATATTATGGGGTTTTTTTAAGGATGATACTTTCAAAATTGACAGCTTTGCTGTTTGTTAGAAGGAAAATCTTGTGGATTCATTAGAAATCATGTCAGGCATTTATTCATGTTTTATTTCCTCGGTTCCTTCAACATGTAGTCCAGGAAGGGAGCTGAGTTTGTCCTGGGCTGGCCGTCACAGGGGGCCATGGGGGTGAGGGGGGAGGCACTGCCGAGGACCTGAGAAGGTGGGATGGAGGCTGGCCTGAGTAAACTCTTCATCTTGCTAGAAGTCAGAGTCCTGGACAGGCCCCGGTGTCCCCGTCTGTGTAGTGATAAATCCACACTGACAGGCCAGACCATTAGAGCAATGGAAAGCCCATTACATCAGGCTGCGCCAGCGGTCCAGGGGTGAGAGATGAGCGTGAGAGGGAGCAGGAGTCCAGAGGGTCCTGTGGCCGCCATCCATCACCCCCGGGGGGTGCCACTGCTTCGTGGTGGGTGCCCGGTGGCTCTTCGGTTCACGGGCCCTCAGCCCAGGGTCAGACCGACCACAAGGGCAGCCTGGCTCTGATCAGTGAGTGCCTCTGCTCTCTGCTCTGATCTCAGCCGTGTTCTTAGTGTTCTTAAGGCACCTCTGTGGATTTATTCTTTCAACTCACTCAACCAAAAAGTACTGAGCCTGCTGGGTGCTGGGAGGCAAGATGAGTGAGACTGAAGCCCCCGTCCTCAGAGAGGCCACGACACAGGATAAAAAGGAGCCCGCCAGCAGATAGGCACCACCGGGCAGGTCGTGGCCTCCTGGTTAGAGCCACGTGGAGGAGGACATCTCCCTGCTCGGCTTGAGCGTCTGCTCAGTGAGGGGAGCCAAGTCCTGTGATCTCACGTTTTTCTTTTCCCAGGATTTGGGAGAAAAACCTAAGCAGACCTAGGGTCCGATTCCCCTCACATCAGCTGAGTGATCTTGAACGTAAATAACCCCCCCCCCATCTCTCTGAGCCTCAGTTTCCCTAACAGCCTACAGTCCATGCAATCTGATGGACCTCCGGCCTCTATAATATTTCCTAACACTGGGATATATGAAGAAATATTATCATCCTCTTAACATGCCTTCCCCTCCCCCAACATGCCCTACCATCATTTCCCCTGGGTCTGGATTGCCTTGGTTTATACCACCACTTTACTTCTCAGGGGCATCTGGGGATAATAATCTTGTCATAATTCAGTCTTCCTGAAACCTTCCTCCCTCATCTTTAGTATTATCTCTTTTTGCATCTTCCCACAATCACACCCTAATATTTCTCTGGCCAATCCAAGGCACTTCTCCAAGGTCATGGGCTCTAGATATCCCTAAGGATGAGGACCCAGGATTCCTTGGGGCAACGGATTCAGGCCCACTGATGCTTCCATGGCCCCTAGCACAGTGTCTCACATAGAGTAGGCACTCAGAATATAGGTTCACAGACTCCCTGCATCACATCCATTCCCTCATTTTGCCATTGTAACAGAAATGGTTGTAACAGACTCAGAGAGGGTGGGTGACTTACCCTAGGTCACACAGCTACATCAGTGGCGGAACTTGATCACAGGCCTCATGATGCCGTGTGTGTGGACAGTAGTGAGCATTTACTCTGGGCTGGATGCTGCACTAGTCTTCTCCAGGATCACACACTGAGCCCCACAGTGGCCTGTGGAGAAGGAACTTCTGCTTTCTCCGCTTAGCAGATGAGGAATTTGAATCTTGGGGACATCAGGAGCTTGTCCCCAAATCATGGAGCTAGGAATTGGCAGAGCCAGGGTTCTAACCAGGTCTGACTTTGGAGACTTTAGTAACTGTGGTTTTCATCTCCTTTTTAACACCCACCTCTGCGAGGTGATGAGTAGTTAGTGGCCTTCAGAGTGATTCAGAAGAGAAGGCAGGAAGTGTTCAAGGAAGACAAGGTGAGCAGAGCATTTAAACATGAGCTTTCAGGACGGACGATGCTCTAAACTTAAAGCCACAGCAAACCACTGAAATCATGGACTCTGGATAAAGGGGCCCATTTAATCACTGTCCCTCATCTGGGGACCAATGTGGTCTTTAAAAAAAAAACAAAACTACATGCAGGAAAAGAAGATAAACAGAGAAACAGTAACTCACATGTTCAAAGCCTGAAGCAAATTCCCCATGCAAGGGTCATTGTTAGTAAAAATGTTTCATCTATAAAAGTTTCCAAAATTATAGACTTCTCAAAAATTTTCATGGAGCTACGTTCAGGCTATTTTAAGACAGTTCCTCTACTGCCTCCAAAAGATTGAAAACCATTCAGAAGCATGAATCATAGGCCAATAACTTGTGATACATGAGAGGGACTAGTGATGGCTGATAATTCAATTTCGGCCCGAAATGAAGTTTAATAATACATGGAGCAGCCTCGTTTTCCTCTTATTAAAGTGAAGGATATGGCTTCAGGGAGAAATTAGCTAATTGAATAGAAATATATCAGCTATAAGAAAAATAAAGGACGCAGATTGCCTTCCTAAAAGGAAAAACAGGAACTGAGCAATCTCGAGAATTTATCTTTCAGCTTGAAGAAAGTACTTACAGAAGAAAATGTGTATGACAACCCAAAAAACCCCCCAAATAAAATAAACTGGGAGAAACTCTAAAGTTTCTTTTAAGGTAGAGGCTGGGTAAGTCAAACCCTGCGAGTCCAAGCTTTGACCCTTTTCTACCCCTGTGGTCACAGCTCAGCTCCCTCAGTCTTGGGTCACATAAGTGTTTCTGAGCTACGTATCCCTTCTGCTCCCTGCGTTCCTGGTCTCCATCAGTGGCCCTGCTGCTATCAACCCGAAATGTCAGCCCCTGCTCCCATACTCTCACGCCTTACCTCTTCTGGGCGACCGCGAGTCAGGTTGGTTCTCCTGCCTAAGCAGCTCTGGGTTCTGTGCCTTTCCACCCTCTTCCCCACATGCTCTGCACCCTATTCCCTGCCTTCCCCATATTCCATCTGGAGTCTTCCAGCAGCCTCTTCATTGTACCCAGTTCCCCACGTTCCCGTGTCTGCTCCACATTGGTCTGTGCGATGCCCCGGGGAGACCCACCTGGCCATGTCTCTGATCTTCCGAAAATTATTCTGCAGATGGGTCTCCACCACTTATAGGGTAGAGTCCAAACTCCCTATCGCAATCTTATTTGCCCTCACAGTCTTCTTTCCTTCCACCCCGTGTTCTGGAACTCTGTCCTCAGTCTAACCAATTCCTTGCAAATGTCAGAACACGTTCTGCTCTGTTGTGCCTTCCGTTGGCCTACCCATCTCGTCTGCCTACTACGAATGTCATCACCTTGCTTGTTCACCTGACGTTCACCATGAGAATCCTGCTCGTAGTGGACACGTCTCTCCAGCCTCATACCCTCTGTTAGGTGCTATTTTGGTGTTTGGATTAGAGGAAATACCGAATTTTGCTATTTGCTTGGGAAAATAATTACTAGGTTCTTCTTGCCCTCATTGGTTTCTGCTGCTGCTGTCCCATAAACCAAATTTCACATTCCTGGGGCCTTTTTTCATGGAATGTGCTCTGTTGACTTCACAATGCTGGCAGCTTACTGTTTTGATTATTAAAGATACTTACTGGGGCGCCCACATGGCTCAGTCTGTGAAGTGTCTGCCTTCCGCACAGGTCATGATCCCAGGGTCCTGGGATGGAGTCCCACATATGGCTTTCTGCTCAGTGGGGAGCCTGCTTCTCCTTCTCCTCTCCACCTGCGCTCTCTCTGGCTATCTCTGTCTCTCTCTCTCTCTCAAATACATCAATAAAATCTTTAAAATAAAATAAAAATAAAATAAAATCTCCTTTTAAAAAAAGGATACTCTCATTTTCTTTTAAGACAAGTCTCCTGCCATTACCGTTTTTCCAAACATTCTGGCATATGCTCCCAGGTTTACTTTAGAATCAATTAGTTTAACCATGTATCCTCCACCCAAATCTTTGGGGTTTTATAGCAATTATGATGAGGGAACAGGAGGCAAGCTGAGGACAAAGCAGAAGCTGACACCCCACAACCCCCCCATGGGATATATGTGACATTCCTCAGGCACTCCTGGCTGCCCTAAAGCTAAGGAAAGGAAAAACAAATAGTTAATTTATAGAGATCACAATCCAGCAAGACAGGAGTCTCCCTCAGTTTACAAATGTTTTAGCAATCTACAGGAACAAAGCATTTCTATCAATAACCCAGCTTCCAGAAGGAAATGTAGATACAATTAAATGTCCTTATAATCTGCAGCGCATTGACATATTTGAAGCAGGCAATGTTCCTCCAGGAAGTTCCCCACTATCTTAATGTTAATTCCTTGCTGGAGGGAAAAACAACCTTAACTTGACAATGGCAAGGCCTCTGGTATCCTGTGAGTCTTCTTTAACATATGAAAGTACTTTCTTGAAACCTCCCTGTTTCCTCACCTCCCCCAACCCCATAGTATATAACCAGCCACCGCTCCCAACCAGGCAGCAGCTCTTTCTGCCCATGGGTCCTGTCCCCATGCTTTCATAAACCACCATTCTGCCCCAAAGGCGTCTCAATAATTTTTTCTTGGTCTTTGGCTCCGGACTCCACCCCACTGAACCTCACCTATATTCCACAACCTCATCAACTATATTAAGCTAAAAGTTAATTGGAAACGATCAAAATATTTACAGTTCAGCTTTTCTTCCAGAAACATGTTTTCTTCTGCTTGTCTCCCTGCAGGTCTGGATATCTTGTGTTAGGATTTTTCTTTCCCTCATTTAATGGTTGCTGGGGTTATTGTTGTGGTTTGGCTAATATAATGGAATTATTATTATTTTTTTAGTTTTATCCTTCGTGTTTATGTATAGGAAGTGTACTGTTTCGGCCATGTGCCTTTGTTTTTATATCCAGGCACTTTGCCATTTGGTCTCTTATTAGGATAATGCTTGGTTGGGTTGCTGCTGGTTTTGTTCTGTTTTCTGTAGGTTTGCTTGGGAACATTCCTCCTGAGGTGGATTTTAGAGACAAGACATCTAGTTCTCTACTGACTATGGTGCGATCTGGATCTGGAGCAAATCAACCTCGAGCTTTTTTCGGTTTCCTTATCTGTTCATCAAGTGTCCTGAGAGCTGGAGATTCAGCTGGGAGCTTTACGGAAAGTGTGAACCACTGTCAAGTCCTTAGGAGGAGGCAATAAACATTACCTCTTCCCATTATTGGAGGTCCACGGTCGTGTTACTAAACACAGCCATACGTTTCCTTCCCTTTCTGCAAAAGCCGGAGCTCTGATTTTTGGTTTCTAATTCCTTTGATTATTCCTTCTAAAATGATACTATGAAATCACTTTGATGATAATGTGGGCCCTTGTCTTGTCTATGACTTTTAGTTGGTTCCCATTTCTTAGCTCACAATCAAGGCATTTTCTCATGTGAACACAATACTCTCCCATTTTCAGGTGACAAGATTTGTTTTTTCCAAAATGGACAAGAAAGTTGATGGGATGTTCTGTTGATACAAATAATTAAGTGATTCTCTGATCCTAAACCCTTGTAGCGTTTCTGACATGAACCCTATTTAGTCACTGTAGGTAATTCCTTTAAAATCTTCCCCTGCGATCCGTACACTAACATCTTTATGGAGGACTTTTGCACCCATCTCCCTTGACGTACAGAGTCACCTTTTGTCACACCTCCTGTCCCTTCTTTCAGACTCTCTCCTTGCAACTCTCTGCCCTTGTTTGAGAGAGACCAGGTTCTCTCGTGTCCTACTGCAAAAGCCCTTTCTGCTTTTCTACACCATTCTTCAGGCTCCTGCAGCCCATCTCTGTCAGAGGCATCTTCTGCCTTTGAGACTTTAGAATAATGTTTCCCTCCACTCACATCACACTACTCTGTTCAGAGGCTCCATGTTTCTTGTTTTCTGTTCTTTATCCATCTGTAGGTAAGGGGTTTCTTTCCAGGCCAGAGCCTGGCAGCAGGCAGACTTCTGTGGACTGCCTGTGGCCTTGCTCACTGCCACATTAGCGATGATCACAGCCTTTTGCCAGGTGTACGTGGAGGAAGTCAGTTGCCCAGGGCCTCCTGGCCTAGGTCCCAGGGGCTCCCAGGCATTTGCTGTGTGCAGATTTGATGAACCGTGATGGGGGCTTCTGTTCCCAGTCAATCCGCTTTTCCATCAATCTCTGGCACAGGAAACACCCCTCTGCCTGAGCTCTTCCTGTCTCCAGTCCCAGTGCAGTGTGTCTCCTGCAGGGAGCCCATCCCCCAGGACGCAGGGTACACTGATATTCTCTGCCTTGTCTTTTCCCTGGAGATTAAAAGACTGAGAGAAGGAAGTGACTGAACACCGTGTTGGCTGATTCATAAGGCAGCCCTCACCAGCAGAAAGATGTCTCCTAGCTTTCTTGATGCGTATAGACCCTGGTTCTCTGCCAGTAGAGAGAGGAGGGCAGAAACTGCCTGTATGAGTTTCCCAGGGTTGCTGTAACAAAAGTACCCACAAAGCAGGTGGCTTAAAACAACAGTAACTTACTCTCTACCGTTCTGGAGGCCAGATGTCTGAAATCAAGGTGTTGGCAAGGCCAGCTCTGAAGGCTTGAAAGCAAAATCCTTGCTGGCCTCTTTCAGCTTAGGGGAGCTGCCAGCGCCCCTGCAGTGTTCCTGGGCTTGGAGAGGCATCCCTCCCAATTCCACCTCCATCTTCACCCAGACTTCTTCCCTGTGGGTGTCTGTGCGTCTCCTCCTCTTCTTACAAGGACACCAGTCATTGGGTTTAGGACCCACTCTCCTCTTCATCTTAACTAATTACATCTGCAGCTTCTCAGGTTCTGGGTGGACATACATTTTGAGGGGACCCTATTCAACCCACTCTATCTCAGCACCTTGCAGCCTACCTGGGCCTCAATCTTCCATAAGACAAAGTCTGCAAGGGTCCCTGAGCCATTTTTTGGTCTAGGTCCTTTGATTTAAATTAATGATAGTTAATAATTACTCAGTATTTCCATGTGCCAGACACTTTACATGTATGAATTCATCAAATATAGTTAATGCAAATTCTTTCCAAATGCTGACATTAATTGACTGATCACTTTTGGGTTTTGGTGTGGTTATGAGTTAGGACATTTTGCCTTTTTCCGGAGTCACTGTTATTTTAATGAGGAATGGGAGGAGCCTGAGCAGAAGTCGTCTTAACCTTTCTGTCTCCCAAGGGACATTTACAGAACTGTCCTCCCATTCTGTATGTTTACTTTTAAAAAGAATCAGTAACCAGAGGGCAATCTTATTTCTCAATTTCCAGATTATTTGGTGGCATCTCAGTTTTTAATCTCACATAGGACCTCTGGAATAGAGAGGTACAGTGGCCATATAGAGCACATAGCGAACTCCCTGACATATTCTAGATGTTCCGTAAAGGTTTGCAGACTGAACAGATTGTCGTGTTAAATATAGATGTAGGTGACTCTGGCACAATTGTTCATAGTGAACCTTTGCTGGTTCCCAGTGATTACCGTCTTTCCCTGTTCACCACCCAACACGTTTTAATAAACCATGCAGATTTTTTGAAGGAATCAATTCCAAAATGTATTTCTATGTAGTTTTACAAATCTACTTTTAGCTCTTTTTAGTAGTAGAGACCACCCAGCTTGCATACCAAATTTGATTCCAGATTATCAGTGCATAGAGTGATGAGTTTGACTTACACATATTCAGTTGAGTTTCAGACACTCTGGAGCTCTACTGCCCTTGGCCTTTGTCTCCCATCATCAGATAGGACCTGGGGTCAGAAGCCTCATCCCTGGGTCTTACATTTGGTCGGGCTTTCTGGACTTGCCTTCCGTGCCCAGCTGCCTGAGTCACCCCAAGCCCATAATACAAAAACGGAGAAAGTTCCAACTTCCTAATTAGGATGTTCAGCTGTGTTTACCTGTGATGCCCAATACCACCTTGAGAAACCCCTCCCCCGCATTTAGGTGGGGGGGTGGGGTGTTGAGGAACATGACCAAGCTTACATCAGTCAGTTATAGGAGCAAAAGCCCAACCTAGGCAAGGGGGCTCGTCTCCTGGCAGCCCATCGCTCCTACTACTCATTCTCCTTTTCTCCAGGCCCTCCCTACGGAGACCCCAGTGGCATGTTCTGCTCCCACCCCAGCACTCGCTATGGAGAATGGAGTGGAAGGAGCCTTAGGAGACATGGGCAACAGACTGTGCTCAGAGAGGGGAAGCCTGCAATGGAAATGAGAGCTGGAGGGTTTTAGGGTAAAGAGACCTGGGCCTGAGGGTGCACAGCGATACAGACAAGCAGCTAGTAAGTGAGAAAGGGCAGGCACTGAGCAGCAGGCAGGAGAAGGCATCCTGGGGGCTGACAAGTCCGCAGGGCCAGTCCTGGTGAGGCAGCAGCTGCCCAGCAGTGTGAGCAAGGCTTGTTTCTGCTCTGAGCTCCATGTCCTCCTCCAGACATGCATATGTATTACTTTGTTTTTAAATTGCTTTGAACTTGGGGCACCTGGGTGACTCAGTCAGTTGAGCTTCTGACTCTTTGGTTCAGGTCATGATCTCGAGGTTATGGGATCAAGCCCCGCGTTGGGCTCTGTGCTCAGTGCTGAGTCTGCTTCAGATTCTCTCTTCCTCTCCCCCACTCCCTCTCTCAAATAAATAAATAAAATATTTTAAATAAATAAATTTCTTAGAACTTAACATTTTGGGGTCAGCACATTTATTCTCCTAGTAACTCGTTTATGTGAGGGGATCTGGCCTAGTAAAGGTTGTGCTATAAAGTTCCTTTTCTTATGCTGTCATTGGATTTAAGTGGAAAAGAAAGTTGATTTAGAAAGATAAAGTAATTAAGAGTATAGGTAGTACCTTGATGAGGCAAGGATGGCGATAGGGTACCCTGACCAATGCACACTTGGGAAGGTCTGGGAGGGATCTAGGGCCCTCCAAAGTTCAGCATTTCACAGCTCAGAGTTCTCTGTGAGACAGCTGAGATTCAAACTTCCATAGAGAGACCTGTTTGCAGGTCGAGGTGATGGAAAGAATGTAGATTTGTCCCGCCTGCTTAGCTTTCTTCAGTTCACTTTTTTGTTTGCAGGATCCCTATTACACAGATACTAGTTCATTCCTTTAGCTATAACATGGTGAGAGTCAGATTTCTCGCAGGTGGTCCTTGTATTTGGTATTACAGTTTGTTTGGCAACAATGCTGGAAGCTGGCTTCATTTTCTGAGGCATGCCTATCAATGCAGGCCAGTGTTTGGAGTGCCAGTCCTACAAGGAAGCTGAAACTTTCATTAGCAGATGCATCTCTTCCAGTGGGCACATTGCCCCACACAGTAGCTGTGCCCCTCCCTGCAAATCCCCCTCCAAATCAAATACCAAGAATCAACGTAAGCAAATATAATAGCACAGTGCCTGGCATATAGTAGGTGTGTAATAAATATCTGTGGAATGAATAAGCAGCAGGAGATGATAATAGTTAACAGTTCACACTCTGGAGTCAGATAGACCTGGTCCAGGATCTTGGTTCTGCCGCTTACTAGCTGTGGTATCGTGAGCAATTAACTTAACCTGTCTGAGCCTCAGTTTCTCTCTCTGTAAAGTGGGGATGACAACATTCTTATGTCATGGGGTTATTGTGACTTACATGAGGCAGGAAACCGTATCAGTCACTGTGCCTACCCCACTGCGAGCGCTCAGTAAATGTTACCTCTTGTGGTTATTATTACCCTCATGCCTGATAATAATGATTATAAAGATAAATACAAGTGGTCTGAATTACAGTTCCTGATTCACACATCTGCCTCATGTATGCCCCTCACATGCATCCTTAATGATTAGCTTTGGGAACCCCATTTTTCTTCCTGCTGCTGTATTCTGGAAATGCCTTCCCTGCTCGCCTCTGTCTACCTTCCCTCCAGAGCTGGGTCCCTTGTCCGGCCTTTCCCAGCTAGCTGAGTCCACCTCTGTGTTCTCCTGCAGCCCTCCCTGGACCCTTCTGTCTGGGGGTGCTTGTCACGGTGGATGCCCAGTTGTCTCGTTATCTGCTCTCCTCCTCACTGGACCAGCTCGTCCAGGGCAGGATTGCAGTTGGAGATGCCGATGAGCAAGGAGGCCATGGAGGAAGAGAAGAAGAAAGCCAGGTAGAGCTGCAGAGGCTAGCTCTATTTTTATTCAGCCAAAAACCTGGGGCTGCTTCTGTTGTTGAGTCTCCTGGAGCCGTCCTGCCTCTCTTTGTTCTTCTGTCTTCCTGCCTGTGGCTCCCTGCAGGCCTGACACTGACAGCTCTCAGGAAGCCCCAGGAAGCCTTCCTGCTTGTTTCTAGGACACGAAGCAAGCATTGCCATCCTCAGGGGGCCAGAGGAGGAGACAGGCTCTCATGGGAGGAACCAGCTGGCCCAGGGAGAAAAGAAGCTGGAGGATGCATTTTTGCCACCGGGGATCATAAAGAGAGCCATAAGGGAGCTTTGTGACTCCTCGAGAGTCCCATAACCTTTCCGATCTTCTGTTTCCTCCGCTCTGAGACATAAAGCTTGATTAGAAGAGCAGTTTTTCAACTGTATTCAGCACGGTCCAAAGCTTTCTTCAGGTTGATCTAGCCCTTCCGTGGCCAAGGCCCCTCCCCTTCTTATCCTGCCAATCACAGAGGTCCCTCCCCTGCATCTCCCACCAATCACAGAAGCTCTTCCCTTCCACGTCACCAATCAGAATAGCTCTGACTAACATGTTTTACATATTGAGCTTTCCTCGGCGCTTTTCTTTAATACGGTATGATTTCTCGGTTTTTTAAAAGCCTTAAAAAGCCTCTAACGAGATCATTTCCATGTCTTTTTCAGTGCCCAAGGGTGTATGACACTCAAAATGACACTAAAGTTTACAAAGGGAGAAGAAGAAGGAAAAGATGAAGGGATGGACATTTATGGGTCGTGTTCCGTATACTCAGCACTACCGTGAACCCTTTAGTGACCACTATCCTGGCCCGAAGCTCATTTTCCCTTTGCATTTACCTCAAGACTGAGCTTACTGAGGGATAGATCATGCTTGAGACCATTAATTCAGCGAGTGCTTTGTGGCGTCCCCTGGGCTCTGGGGATTCTGCACTGAACAAAACACTGGCCCTGTTGTCATGGAGCTTACAGTCCTCCAAGGAGTCTTGGATCTGGAAAGGATGTTTTAAAGATGAGCAGATTAAGCCCAGAGAAGCGAAGTGATTGGATCCAATGCTTATGCAGCAAGTGATATCCCTAGAACTAAGCTGTAGATTTCCCAGTGATTGCTATAAACTACTTTCCTTCTGCCTTCCCAGTTTATTCCTTATTAGCAGGAAGACTAGAAGCTCCCTCTTGAATTAGCCACAATCCCAAGCAGCTTATGTGGGTTCAAAAAAGAGCTAGTCCTACCCTTAATGCTCCTGTGAAAATAAGAAAGTCCCCTCATTCCATTCTTGCTATGATTTCTCACTGCCACATGGTGTCACTGTTGAGCACAGGTCCTGTGCAGTCCTGTGGCGGCTCCCTTACCCTGTGCAGCACTGTTGCTGGCCCACATCCTACAGGGTTTTCCAAGTTTGTTCCCAACTTGGGTGCCAAGATTTCCCCTGTTGAGTTCCATGCTTCTATGCTCAGTGGTTGGTAAAGAATATTTTCCTGGCAAGGTGGCCTGATCCTAATACTGGAATCAAACTTCCCCCACAAATTCTGTGGTCCGTGTATTAAATAGATATCACTGACCAAGACTCTCTCAACCTCTGAGCCATTTTGTATCCCGTCTTGGTTTATTTCCATGTAGGATCCCATAGACTTGTTCAGAGCTTCTTCTCCCAACTCCCAGCTCAAGTTAAGGGAATGCTGTTGAGGTTCTTTGGAAAGCCAGATAATAGTCTGTTATCCTCTCCCCCCCCCCGAAAAGTGTGTGTGTGTGTGTGTGTGTGTGTGTGTGTGTATAACAAAGGATATCACTTTCCCCCAGAAGTCAGTTTTTCTAAGGTTGTCTGTTCCATCTCTCTAGGAAGATTTTGCTCCCTTTTATATTAACTGATAAATTCGCATGAACTCTTCCTAGCTTGTCTGATTCCTATAGTGATTGCTCTTGTTCATAAACTCCGATGTGCATATATTGGTGTGATTTAGCACACTCAGCTGGAAATGGAGTGCAGGCTCTGCCCTCCTCAAGAGTCATCACAGGGCCTCTGGCTTTCAGTCGCCAGGCTCGGCGTCTGCCAAGGCCAAGGCCAACGTTGAGATGGACAGTCAGGGATGTGCAAGGACAGAGAGTGATTCCTTTGGCTGGCTGCTTCTTAGAGAAAGTGAAAGAAACATGTCAGTTCCCGAGGGGAAGCTGTGAAAGTTTCATGGAAAGTATTACCCAAGGATTGGGGGGGAGAGAAAAAAAACAGAAACAAAAAACAAACACTCTGAGAACAACTTCCAGGAGCCAAAAAAATAGTCATCTGAGGGAAGGAGAAGGAGAGGCATTTTTTTTTCTGAATGCCCATGCTTGGGTTCAGTGCAGTCAAGCAAAGAACACAGACGTTGGCATCTGAAAGGCATGTGTTCCAGCCCTGCACTTTGATTGGCGTGGCCTTGGGTGAATCACTCGATTTTATGAGTCAGTTTCCTCGTCCATAAAATGGAGTTGAGTACCTGTTGTGCAGATTTAAGGAGGAACAATCCAGGGGAGGGAACGTGGCACATTGTTTGACAATAAATAGAACCTTGCTCTGTCACCAAGTAACTCAACGGGCTCCTGGGTGGCTCAGTTGGTTAAGCATCCAACTCTCGATTTCAGCTCAGGTCATGATCTCAGGGTTGTGAGTTCAAAACCCACGTTGGGTTCCACACTGGGTGTGGAGCTTACTTAAAAAAAAAATCTTTATATATATATATATATATATATATATATATGAAAAAAGAACAAATTCAATTACCCCTTAGTGAAGAGATATTGTGTAGATTGTGGGCAAGGCTAAGGGAACGATGGAAGGATAGTGAGGCACCCAGAGGCTAGCAAATGCAAAAGCCATTACCACCCCAGGTTAAAGAGCCAGGAGGAGGTACTGTGGCTGGAGTTTACAGAGTGGGGGCGACGAAACGGAAGCTATAGGTGGGGAGGGGTGCAGGTACAACTATTGCCAGAGTTGACGCTGAAATTGAGTGGGGAATTGGGGAAGTCATGGGTCACCTTGGTCCCCACCCTCCTGGCTCCTGCCTTGGCCTCCTGTTACAGTCCCCACTACAAGGGGAAACTGGTTTAATAAACCAAGCTGGGTTTATTAAGCACAATGAGCAAGGAAGACCAGCCATGAACTGGTGTTTCAAGAATATCTCAAATGAGAAGCATCAGGGAAGGTACTTGTAAGAATGTGGGGCTCATAGGAGGCTTTTAGTGCAGCAGTTAGCAAGCCAGGCCTGGGCAGAGATGGACTAAAATTTATTTTTTATTTCGTTATTTTTATTATATTATGTTAGTCACCATACAGTACACCCCTAGTTTTTGATGTAAAGTTCCATGATTTATTAGTTATGTATAATACCCAGTGCACCATGCAATACGTGCCCTCCTTACTACCATCACCAGCCTATCCCATTCCCCCACCTGCCCCGAAGCCCTCAGTTTGTTTCCCAGAGTCCATAGTCTCTCATGCTTCATTCCCCCTTCTATTTACCCCCCCTTTCTTCTTCCCTTTCTTCTCCTACCGATCTTCCTACTTCTTATGTTCCATAAATGAGTGAAACCATATGATAATTGTCCTTCTTTGCTTGACTTATTTCACTTAGCATTATCTCCTCCAGTCCCGTCCATGTTGCTGCAAATGTTAAGAAATCATTCTTTTTGATAGCTGAGTAATATTTCATTGTGTATATGGATCACATCTTCTTAATCCAGTCATCTGTTGAAGGGCATCTCTGCTCCTTCCACGATTTAGCTATTGTGGACAATGCTGCTATGAACATTGGGGTGCATATGGCCCTTCTCTTCACTACTTCTGTATCTTTGGGGTAAATACCCAGTAGTGCAATTGCTGGATCATAGGGTAGCTCAATTTTTAACTTTTTAAGGGACCTCCACACTGTTTTCCAAAGTGGCTGTACCAACTTGCATTCCCACCAACAATGTAGGAGGGATCCCCTTTCTCCACATCCTCTCCAACATTTGTTGCTTCCTGCCTTGTCAATTTTTGCCATTCTAACTGGCATAAGGTGATATCTCAGTGTGGTTTTGGTTTGAATTTCCCTGATGGCTAATGATTTTGAACATTTTTTCATGTGTCTGTTAGCCATTTGTATGTCTTCATTGGAAAAGTGTCTGTTCATATCTTCTGCCCATTTTATGATTTGTTTATTTGTTTCTCGTGTATTGAGTTTGAGAAGTTCTTTGTAGATCTTGGATACCAGTCCTTTATCTGTGGTGTCCTTTGCAAATATATTCTCCCATTCCGTGGGCTGTCTCTTAGTTTTTTTGACTGTTTCCTTGGCTGTGCAGAAGCTCTTTATCCTGATAAAGTCCCATAAGTTCATTTTATCTTTTATTTCTCTTGCCTTTGGAGATGTGTCGTGAAAAAGGTTGCTCTGGCCGATGTCATAGAAGTTGTTGCCTATGTTCTCCTCTAGAATTTTGATGGATTCCTGTCTCACATTGAGGTCTTTCATCCATTTGGAGTTTATTTTTGTGTATGGTGTGAGAGAGTGGTCAAGTTTCATTCTTTTGCATGTAGCTGTCCAATTTTCCCAGCACCATTTATTGAAGAGACTGTCTTTTTTCCACCGGATGTTTTTTCCTGCTTTATCAAAGATTAGTTGCCCAAAGAGCCGAGGGTCCATTTCTGGGTTCTCTATTCTGTTCCATTGGTCGATGTGTCTGTTTTTGTGCCAGTACCATGCTGTCTTTGTGATCACAGCTTTGTAGTACAGCTCGAAATCCGGCATTGTGATGCCCCCAGCTTTGTTTTTCCTTTTCAACAGTTCCTTGGAGATTCGGGGCCTTTTCTGGTTCCATACAAATTTAAGGACTATTTGTTCCAGTTCTTTGAAAAATGTCCTCGGTATTTTGATCGGGATAGCATTGAAAGTGTAGATTGCTCTGGGTATAGCATAGACATTTTAACTATATTAGCTTCTGATCCATGAGCATGGAATATTTTTCCATCTTTTTGTGTCTTCTTCAATGTCTTTCAAGAGTGATTTATAGTTTCTAGGATATAGGTCCTTTACGTCTCTGGTTAAGTTAATTCCAAGGTAACGNAGGCCTAACCCACTGACAAGGAAGGAGTTGACCAAGATTAGAGCAGAAATCAATGAATTAGAGACCAGAACCACAGTAGAGCAGATCAACAGGACTAGAAGCTGGTTCTTTGAGAGAATCCATAAAATTGATAGACCACTGGCAAAACTTGTCCAAAAACAAAGAGAAAGGACTGAGATTATTAAAATTATGACTGAAAAGGGAGAGGTCACGACCAGCACCATTGAAATTGCAAGGATTATTAGAAACTTTTATCAACAGCTATATGCCAAAAAACTAAACAATCTGGAAGAGATGGAGGCCTTCCTGGAAACCTATAAACTACCAAGACTGAAACAGGAAGAAATAGATTTCTTAAATAGGCCAATTAACTATGAAGAAATTGAGTCAGTGATAAACAACCTTCCA
Source organism: Ailuropoda melanoleuca (assembly GCF_002007445.2). Lineage (NCBI taxonomy): Eukaryota > Metazoa > Chordata > Mammalia > Carnivora > Ursidae > Ailuropoda > Ailuropoda melanoleuca. Next base: position 94,811,398 of record NC_048226.1, on the reverse strand, counting down.
AATAATAAAACTCCAGGCTGACGGATTCCCTGGGGAATTCTACCAAACATTCAAAGAAGAAATAATACCTATTCTATTGAAGCTGTTTCAAAAAATAGAAACAGAAGGAAAACTACCAAACTCATTCTATGAGGCCAGTATTACCTTGATCCCCAAACCAGGCAAAGACCCCATCAAAAAGGAGAATTACAGACCGATATCCCTGATGAATACGGACGCCAAAATCCTCAACAAGATCCTAGCTAATAGGATCCAACAGTACATTAAAGGGATTATCCATCATGACCAAGTGGGATTCATCCCTGGGATGCAAGGGTGGTTCAACATTCGCAAATCAATCAGCGTGATAGATCATATCAACAAGAAAAGACTCAGGAACCATATGATCCTCTCAATTGTTGCAGAGACAGCATTTGACAAAATACAGCATCCTTTCCTGATTAAAACACTTCAGAGTGTGGACTAAAATTTATGAACCAGGTAAGTCACTGGGACAATCAGTGGTCTTATCTCTGGAAATTATGAGTTCATACAGAGTTGTTATTGTATCAGTTTTCTGTCTTCTCCTGGAACATATGGGGCTATATGAGCTTAATTGTTGCATGACATGATTCATATTTTATCCCTTCTTTGGGCCAGTGTTCATTCCGAAAGTTGATTTCTGTTTTACTTCTCATTTCCATGAGCCAAACCCTACCAGAAGGTAGTCAGCAAGGGAGCCCAGACAAGATCATCAGGAAAGAGAGAAATGTTCTCGGTGACAAATGCAGATGAACCAACACCCTTCCCTGCCTGGCTGCTCCCTTTTCTCTCTCCGCTCCCTCCCGCACTGCTTCGTTTCCTAACTGACAGTAATCCTTCCTCATCTGTGTTGTGGCAACGTCCTCTACTCATTTCCACACTTTGAGAATTCCTGCTCTGGGCCTTTGCAAATTATACCTGTATTGTATAAATATAACATAATGTAATATATGATGTTGTTGAACATTTTTAGGTGCCAAATACTTACACAAGGTGTCTTTTATACCCAGAAGTCTTATTTTCTACATCAGCACTGTCCAACAGAACTTTCTAGAAAGGCCTTATAATCTGTATTGGCTAATACAGTAGCCATTTGCTACAGGTGACTACTGAGCATTTGTACTGTCGCTCTGCTACATAAGGAGCTGGGTGTTTAATTTTTGTTCATCTTAATTAATTTACATTTCAACGGCCACACGCGGTCAGGGCCACTGTATTGGACAGTGCTGCTCTGAGTTGCCTTGTAAGGACTACTATCATTATCTACATTTTACACTTGAGAAAACTGAGTCCTGGTGAGGTTAAGTGATATGCCCATGATGACCTGGCTGGTAAATGATGGCGCCAGGACAGGAACTCAGCTCTAGGACACAACTGTTTCCTCTGCCTCAATACCCCTCTTCTCAGCCTCTCAGCCTCTCAGCCAACTTCTACTCATCTTTCAAGACCCAGTTCACTGTCTCTTCTTCCATGAAGTCTCTATAATCCTCAAGCAAGGTTTTCAATACATGTCACCATTGTATCAAGTAAATATCTCACTGCGCTTTTCACATTACATTGAAGTTATTTGTTTAATCATGTACATTTCTTAGCAGAGTGTGAGGTCTTTAAGGATAAGGATTAAGGCACTATGGGAAGCACATAGTAGGTACAAAGAAAAAGGTTCATAAATGAATGTTTTCTCCTCAATGTTGCCATCATCATGGATTCCATACACACTGAAGGGGTCATGCTGTACTAGGGCTTGTGGTGCTAATTTCATCTATTTCCTTCATAGTTTTAAATTCTATAGTTCAACAAGATCTCTGCTGAGAGAAAATTCAGGCCTGCCGGCCTCCCTCTTGGGTTCCTCACACACTCCTGTTCTTGGGCGATCAATAGCTCTGGCTTGGAGTATTTTAAGCCTGCTGTCCTTTTGACTTGAGCTTTCTTCTCCCAGCCATCACTCATTTGCCAGCAGGCCTCCCCAGCAGGTGGTGGATCAGCGGTGCCTGAGGATTGTGATAGAATGGAGTAGGTTCTCCTGAGCGGCATATAAACGTGGCCAGCTGCCTTCTGGACAGACACATAATATCCCTGGGTGTCCGGGATAGCCGTGGGCCAAAGGACCGCCACGCTGAGGGGCCCTGGGAAGTGTAAATATCCTGGTAAAATAGGATAGAGGCATTCTGACTCTACCTGGGACAGAGCATTGTTACAAAGGGATTAGAGAGGGCAATAGAGGGAAGAAAGCCAAATCCTAAGAAAACGGCTTTAAAGACCTGGAACGTTCTAATGGTGTCTATTCAGGACTAGTTTGTGGTCAACCCTTTCAAGGGAAGGGACCCAAAGGAAATGACTTCTCCCTGTGTCTTCATGGTTTTGTCCACTGTGACTGTCCTTGCTTCTGCAGCTTTGCATTGCCCTCAGAAATAACTCCTCCAATTCCTTAGCGTTGTTTTCCAGCCATGGCAAGAGGTCAAGTCTCAAATCCAATGAGGGCCAGGTGAAGAATAGCAAGAGTGAAGTAGTGGCTTGGGGGATCTGACAAGCTGGAAAGCCCCAGCTCTTCAGAGCGAGCAGCCACGGCTCCTCCTGACCATTGTCACATGCGGGAATGAAAAGCCCGGCTCTCCTTTTTCTTTCAGTAGAAGAGGGAAGTCTAGATTTTGTGTAAAAGAGCTGGTTTCTTACTTGGTAAGACCAAGTAGAGCATATCTCCGTGTCAGGGTTGGTCCAAGGGCTGTTATTTTGCAGCCTTGTCACCTGATCCATTGCCTTGGTTCCTTCACGCGTGTTCCTCTTCCGCCATTTTGGCCTGCTCTCCACTTCAGGAATATCCCATCTTCATCCATACCTTGGTGCATTTGCACATTCTATGCCTTCATCCCATAGTTCCTTTCCCTCCCTTTCCTATGTGAAGCCTACACTAGTCCTTCAAGGACCAGCTCAAGAAGGCTCCCCACATACCTGGGCATTTATTCCTTCCCTTGGGCTCTCATAGCTCTATTTCCACCTTGTGTTGCATTTACACTTTTATATGCTAATCTGTGAGCTCTTTGTGGGTTTTCCCAATTAGACAGAGTGCTCTTAAGCTCCAGGACTATACAGTTCACGTAGCCAGCTTCTTGCCGGGACACCATCCCTCAGGTGCTTCCCAGCAACGTCAGACTCAGTGTGTCCCAATCAGAACTGACTTGCATCCCCTCTCACCAGCCTGATTCCATTCCTGTGTTAACCATCTCAGTGAATGGCAGCACCCTCACCCACTCATCAGGCCGGAAACTGGGGAGTCAACTTCGATGCCTTCCTTGTCCTCCCCTTTTAGATCCCACCAATCACCAAGCAAGACCTTCTTTCAATTTTTCCACTTGATCCCCATCCCCCTTGGTTGGCACTTATCAGTTAGTAGATGGTCAGTGAATTGTTTAATTGTGGGCTTGTTATCACGTAGGATTTCCGAGTAGAGTGCACAGTGAGAGCTACAGCCATCACACACCACTCCCTGAGGAAGAAGGAATGGAGTGGGGCCTTACTGGCCTCGTAGGCTGGGAGCAGGTGGAGGGCAAAAGAGTATGACAGCCAAGGAGGGTGGAATAGTGGCTGGAGTGAGCAGGGCCAGTTTTATAGCAAGAGGGGCAGGCGGGCCCAACTGGAGTGGAGTATTTTGGGAAGGGTAGACAGGGGGAAATGAGGCGGGATGGGTCAGCCAAAGGGCCAGTTATGGAGGGTCTGGAAGCCTGGAAAAAATACTCAGAGTCTATGCATCGGAAAACAGGGAGCCTTTGATCGTTCCTGAGCAGGAGATCTGTGTTTACATGCCCCAAGTACATAGGAACAGGGAATACGAGAAGCTAAGGATGATGTTGGGGAAGGCTCACAGCGTGGGCTATGGGCTTGGGGTTCACTGGACACTGGGACAACCACAAGACACCCGGACACTGGGCTGTGTCTGAGCAAGGGCGGTGTTGGAGGGAGAGTTTGCACATCAGCAGGGCATGAAGTATATAGAAAGGCGGCCCATTCCCTCGTAGTTTGATTTGCTAAGCACTGACCGAATATGAGCTTTCTTTCTAGCAAAGTTGGAAGAAAACACAGCTAAGCTGGCAATGTTTCTTGTTCTTCATTGGCTGTCATAATCCCTTGTTAAAGCAGTGAATTAATGAGACTACTTATCACCATCCTGATGCTAGGGGACCATTTCTAGTGCTTTCCAGATGGCAAAATGCTTGTTCATCGTCTTCTCTGGTTCTCACACCAAACCTGCCAGGTCACTGGTGGTGCCAGTCTTAATCCCCTATAGATGAGGCTACTGGGGTCCTGGAGGAGAATTAACACACCGGAGGGCAGGCAGGTGAGACTTCTGTAACATGACTGTTACTTGAGATCCACTTTAAAGCATAGTTTCTCGGGGGGAGTTCCCCCAAGATTCTGTTTTAGTGCATGTTGGGGGGAATTAACTTTCCCAAGGTAGTTTTAGAAACCACAGTGCACCCCTACCCTACCTGGGCATAAGACCCAGGCTGGCTCTGATGTTACCATTATGGGGTCATGATGACCAGCGCTGATGTATCCCAGAGTTCTAGACTTCCCACTGCCAGGAAAGACCTTTGGGGCACCGCTCAGCAGTGGCTGTTTTTAGAGACTGCCACTTTTAGACAGCCTGTGAGCACTGCAGTGTGCCTGCCTTCAGCAACCCCTCAAAGTTGAGACGGAAATAGCCCTTCCTACAGGGAACAAAAATAGAAATCGTGAAACAAACCCATGTATTCTTATCTTTGTGCAGGGCACTCCTGTCATATGGGCAGCTGCCGCTTCCAACTTTCTGCCACGTGAAATGGCAGCAAAGGGCTTTCCCTTTCAGGAAAGGAAAATGCAAAAACTTGTGTCATTTTCCATGATGGAATGGTCCTTGGTCTTGTCTTTGTCTTTTTCTTTTCCCCTCCCCTCCTCTCCTCTCCCCTCCCCCTCCCCTCCCCTCCCTTTCTCTTCCCTTCACCATCCCTTTCCTCCCNCATTGCAATTGGACTCAGGTTGCTCTGTGTGTGTTAATATGTCAGAGGTGAGTATAGGAAACAGAAGGATGAGATGGAACCCTTGTCTGCAGAGGGCTTCCCACCCATCAGGGAAACAGACACATAATAGATATGGACAACCCAGGGCTGTAGGTTCTGGAACACAAGGATGGCCAGGGAGTTCTGAGAGGACAGAGAGAGAGGGCACACGGCCTCTTTATAAGCCAGCGTCCCTCTGCCAACAGGAAAAGCATTTCCACCATTGCCCGGCCTTGGGCTCCGTTCTATGACCTTATAAACAGCATTTAAATTTCTTCATTTTTCAGAGAGGCAGGAAAGAATTGCCTGGTTGAGACTTTTTAAAAAGTTGTGTGCCAATTTTGGAGGAGGCAATGGGACCTGCAGGCTGAAAGCCACGGGCACCTCCCTCATTATATTCCATTTTCCAAAATGAGGACATGCCATTTCTCAGATCTTGGAGCAAGATGCCTCCAAGAGATTAAATATTAATAAGATCCTTCCTTCCTCTTTTCCATCCTTATCGCATTTTAAAATGCATTTTTCCTTCTCTCACCTCCTTCATGCATTCATTCAGGCTCTTGATCCGTCCAATTGGAATTTGCCATGAATGTTGCTGGCACAGGGGAGGCACAGAGGAAGTCACAGTTTCCCCCCACGAGCCTTAACCCTGGACGCCCAGCAGAGTCTCCCAAGGCTCTAGCTTTCCTATGAATACAAATGCTCTGAGACTACCTCCAGGTTAGATTTTTCAATGATAAAAGCAAAATGTAGGAAAGTGTGTAGTCTGGTAACAGTTGTGTGGGAAATGATTGGGGGAGGGAAAAAATGTGCATATTTTCTTCTGTCTGCACAGAACATATCTGAAGGAATATCTACCAAACTAGAAAGCCTTGGGTGCCTGTGGAAATGGGAAGAGTTGCCGAGCAGAGAAGGAGGGAGACCGTATCCGGTAGCCTATTGAACTCTGTGCTGTATGAATGTATTTTCATTTGAAAACAATTTTAGTTAAAACAGAAAGTAAGTAAATAAAGAAAAATGCAGACCTCTCTCCAGACATTCTGAATCAGTGCGTTAGCGTGCCTCCCCCCTGCCCCCCTGCCCCCCTGGCACATCACATTCTATACACTGGCCATCCTTAACCATTTGCAATTCTCCAAATGGGTCACATTCTGTCTGGTCTGCGCGATTTGCATGCACAATTCTCTCTGCCTGGCACACACTTCCCTTCTAGAAAGCCGTCCCCACACCCTCACGGTTACCCTTGCTGTCTTCTTCGGAGAGCTGCTCCATCTCTGAAAACGACCCACACTCTCCCACCATAATTCTCTACAGTGGTCTATGTACTTGGGTAGAGATGCCCATCAGACCCCAGAAAGAAGAGATCATTCCTAGCATGTACCCCTAGGGCCCCCCGGCACGTAGAGCGAGGTAGGTGTTAAATGAAGACCGAATTATGACAGACTAACGCGCTCTGTGAAGTACCTGCTATTCCCAATCACTGACTGTCGAAACCCACGTGACCTTTGAGAGTCCTGGGCGGGGAGACGCCATAACTGCAGCCTCGGGGCCACCAGCTCTTTCTGTAAACCAGGGTGTACTGGAACACAGCCATGCCCATTTGCTTCTGTATTATCCATGGGTGATTTTGTGCAACAATAATAGATTTGAGTAGCTGTGACAGATACCATATGGGCCACAGAGCCCAAGATATTTACTGTATGGTCCTTAACAGGAAAGGTTTGCCATTCCCTGGTCCAAGGTTTCTTTGGCTCCTGCTACAAGGCTCTAGTCCCAGCTGGCGTTGCCTTCTGGTTGACTGATGTAGCTCTTATCGTTGGTTGGCCAAACCATCCTGGTCTGCTGAGGACTGTCCTGCTTTTGAACATTTAGAGTCTCATGTCTTGGGAAACTCCTCAGTCCTTTGCAAACCAGGATGGCTGGTGCATCCCCTGTGAGCCAGTAGACTCCCTGTGGACGGCAGCCACATTGCTTCCCTAACGTGGTTCTCCCCTCCCCAAGAGCTGAATACACAGCTCTGCACTGTGCATGCCCAATAAACCTCTTTGGGGAAAAAAAGCATAAACATTTATGATTTCAGAATCAGAACAACCAAAGAGCTCTCCCAACTTAAAATATACTTTAAAGAGGACGGCTTAAATTCCTATTCAGTGAGTTGCTTATAACGGTCATGAGTACCTGCGCCATTTTTCTCCACCCCTCCGCCTTTGAGGGGGTCCCTGACTTGCTTTGGCCAATGAATGAGAATAGCACTGACCCGTCAGCTCTGGTTGACAGCATTAGAGGCCGGTGTGTCTGTGGAAGAACAGATGACAGTCTAGCCTCCAGCAGAGTCCCTGCCCAGCCCCACAGTGGACTTGTAATATGAGTAGGGTAGACATAAACTCTGATTACATGAAGCCGCAGAGATTCGGAGATTGTGTGTTATTAGATAAATTACCCCATCATGACTGATCCATGGATCCATCATTGAGAACATGTTTATGGCATAGATTTAGTTTGTATTTCTGCTGTAATGGGGAAGGCTCTAGGAAAAGCTGTGGTAAACCTTCTTGGACAAGGAAAATTGTTGGTCAGCAAATTATCATGAAATCAGAATTGTAGCTTAAGGTCATGAAATAAAATGAAGCTTTGGAGTCAGAAAGACTGAAGTTCATATCCTGGCTTGGCTACCTACACATTCTGTCGTTTTGGGCAGATGACTTGCTGTTGTCCATCAGCACGGTCCAGTAGAATTTTCTGCAGTGATGGATGTGTTCTATTCTGCACTGACCAATATGGTACCCACAGCCATGTGTGACTATTTCAATTTAAATGAATTAAAGTTAATGAAATGAAATTCAAAATTCAGTTTCTATGTCATAATAGCCACATTTAAGTGTTGAGTAGCTTTAAGGAGTAGAGAAAATATATATAAATTACCTGACCTAGCATAGTTGCTCAATCTGAAAATTATTTCTCTCACCAGCAGTTGACCTGTTCCACATTTCTGTGGACAAAGGGTGTATAAAAACACCACTCTTAGCAGGGCAATGCCTACTGAGAAGCTACCAGCGTGGCCAGCATGGGACTGTAGGATCTCAGCGATAAGTTGGATTTCTGCACTTTAGAAAATATAAAGGATCTGATCGAACAGACATCCCGTGAGTACTTATAAAGGTATTTCCCTGGGTTATGAAGGAAATCTCAGAATCTTAAGAGCCTAGCCTTAGACTGAGAATTTCCCAATGGAGAGAGGGCAGATAGACCAAGGGTCCTAAATCTCCAGTTTCAAACTTCCTTTTTCTCTCCGATTCTCTTTTTTATCCTAAGGTGACCCCAAGGAAACATTGCTTCCTGTAATAATGGCCCACAGAATCTTAAACCCCTTGCCCCAGATCCTTTTAACATCACTGGAATAAATTCATCTTTCAAAACTATCTTACTGATCTCCAAGAGAGAGCATTAGAGGGATAATCTCAGAGCCTGTGAGGAATTTACTTTCAATCAAGACATATACAAAGGAGAGAGTTCTGGTCCTTTCCAGAGAAAGTTCTGCAGAGCTCATCAGCTCTGTCCCAATTTGCATGAGACTTGAAAGGAGGGAGATCCTTGCATGAATCATTTGCTTGTGGCACCTGCCACACAGCATCTTATCACACAAGTCTCCGGACCATTGTCCTACACATAAAGACTCTCTCATACTCAGGACCTAGAGAGATAGAGCCCTTCTCCCCACTCAGTGCCTTCCTTTTCATTCCAGTGCCCCACTCTGAAGACCTGGCCCTTCTATGAACTGACACCAAGAAGGACCTCCCTGTTCAGGTCTGACAAGTCCTCAGGCCCAACTGCATAACCATGAGTCATTCAACACAGAAGCCAGTCACCATGTAGTTAAGAGGTAGAGCATTTCATCACACGTCCTCGTGTGAAACTGGATTAAAATCATGCAAACATCAGTGCTAAATCACTATGGATAGTCCTCTGGGAAGTTCATGGTTTTCAGGGAGCCTAAGACAAATGACTAACCATATATCCAACTCTCCATTCATCCATTCATCCATCCACCCACTTACCCATCCTTCCCTTTGTTGGTCCATCTCACTATCCATCACTCACACATTTGTTCAACCATCTCCACCTGTCCTGTTTGTCCTCCCTCCTTCTCTCCCTCCCTCCTTCTCTCCTTTACTCCCTTCTTCTGTCCCTTTTTCCTTCCCTCCCTCCCTCTTTCCTTCCTACTGTATATCCACCTATTCACCCACAAATATTTGTAATGTAGTAATCAATAGCTTATTCCCTGGAGTCAAATTGAATGGGTTTGGATTCCAGCTATAAGTTACTACCATGTGACTTGGCCTCTCTGAACCTCCTTTCCCTCATTTGTGTGGTGGAGATGAATGATAATATTTACCTCATACTTCTTGGGTTGGGTGAGAATTACCTGAGATAGCAAAGACTCAGGAACACTTCCTGAGTAGAGTAGCCATTATTATTAATTACCTACTATGGACATTGAGGAAACCAAGACGTGCAAGGTCTAGCCATCTGTGAGGAGCTCCTCACTGCGGTGAGATTCAAAGCTTTTCTACTTTTTATGTAGTTGATTATTTCAATATTTATCACTTAGAGTAGCAACAGGTGAGTCAAACATATCATTTGAAAATCGTAACTCAATATGTGAAAAGGAGATTGCAGAACTCTTAACTGTGTGAGTAATGAACAATTTCGGGCATTTGGACAGGACTAGGGTGGGATGGGGCTGTTTTGGGGACTGTCGGTCTTACAGTCTCCCAGCAGCAGCCCCTGCTCTGTATCAGTCGGCCATGGACTGTCTGCAATGAAGGATATTTCCTTTGTTATCTCTCTTCTGTTATCTGCGACTCATGGAGGCCAAGTGATCTGTTCTAATTTTGTCTTTCAAGACAGGCTTAACGTTGTTGTTGGCTTTTTAAAATTATTTTACCTTAGGGTCCTCATCTGGCATCCAATACTCATTTATAGATGGCATAAGTGAATGGATCTCCCCAATAATTTGGAGGTCCTGGCTCTAGGGTCCTCTCCTTAGATGGGTCTCAATAGTTTATTTGCATCCAATCATGCAAGGATAGCATTTTTCATACCTTTTTTTCAAGAAGTGAAACCCTTTATTTTTCCCAAGTGAAGTCTCTTGTGGATTTTTAGTAAGTAAAATAGATAACATGAACCTTGTATACCATCATAGATACACTTTGGGGACAATATTATCTGAACTAAGTGTGGTTACACATGATCAAGAAACACGTCTGCAAACTCAAGCAGAGGTATAAAAATTAATCCACTGCAATTAACAAATTGTTTTTATTATGATATCATTTAGATGACTTGATGTTGGAAATGCCCCGGAAAACAACAATAATAAATGGTTCTTCTGTGCATATTTCACATCAGCGGCCTAAACTTTGGCAATGGAAAATTATTTTTATTGGTCCTTTCCCAAGCTGTGAAAGGAACACTTGTGTTAATCTCTCTCCGTATCCAAAAGAGAAAGTCTATTTGTGTTCGGATGAGAAAGGCAAAGAAATTAACATTTACGGTGAACCTCCTAGGTCTGTGAGCCGTGCCAAGAGCTTGATACACATTACACTACCAGCTCCGTGAATCCTCAACACTATTGTCTGGATTTGCTGTTTCCATTCCAGCCCCCCTTCCCACCCACTCCAGTCTGGCTTCTTTCTACCACCATTCACCAAAATAATTCTTACCAAGGTCTCTGGCGCATGACTTTAAATCCAGTGGACATTTTCCAGTGTTTATCATATTTGACACCTCAGTAGCATTCAGCTCTTAGGGAAATCTCTTCTTTTCTCTTCCATGACACTACATGTCCTGGTTTTCCTCCTCTCTGTCCCTCTTTCTCTCTGTTGGTTCTCTGTCGTCTTGGAGGCACCTGTCTTTCCCAGGCAGAACATTGTCCCACAGAAATCTCATTTACACACAGGAGTCCCCCTCTCTTCTGTATGTATATTGCTCCCAATTATGTATCCGTGTATCTGTTCTCAATCAGAGCGTCCACTTGCCTTCTTGTTATCACCACTTAGCTAACTTCATCTTTTCCCCTGAAACCTGGTTGTTTTCCAGTATTTTCTAGCTCTGTGGGTGCCACTTCCATCCATTCTCTGCCAGAAACTGACAAAACATCCTTGAAACCTCCTTCTTTCTCATCCTCCATAACCAACCGATCACCAAGCCTTCTTGGCTCTACCTCCAATTATCTCCTGAGGTCTCTCTCTTCTCTGTCTCCACTGCTGCCCTGAGTTGTCATCCTCAGTTCAAACTACCATAATCTCAAGTCTGGACATGTTCAAACTACCATAATCTCAAGTCTGGACATGTACAGCCTCCAAAATGGCTCCCTTGACAAACATTCTTGCTCCCTCCATTTGAATCTCCACCTGGGAGCTACAGGGATCCGTGTAAAAGGCAGGCCAGGTTGTGGGTCACCCATTTTCCTCCCAAACCACCACTTTTGCTTCCTGCCACCAGTTGGATAATCGTATCTCAATCACAAGATCTTGCCACCCAAGAGTGTGAATAATCATGCCGTCCCTTCATTGTGAATGGCGCTGTCCATTCCAGCCGTGTCCCCATGCTGTGGAGATGTCCTGGGTCCGTGTCTACACTGATCCATTGTGTGGAAGACCAGGTCAAGGACTGTGCTAGTGAGTTCGGTTCAACTCAGAGATTTGTAAATATTAGTCCTATACTGAAGGATCTCAAAATCCAGAGAGCGGAATAGATACATAAGGGCTCACACAATACTCTGCCGGTGAAAGAGGTAAGACAAAGTACTCTGCAAGCAGAGGTACAGAAACAATACAGTGCTGGAGAGTCAGAGAGCTGTAGGCAAGTGTGGGCAATCGAGGCCTTGGTGAATTTGTCGGTATTTATAAGGAAGGGCATTTTGTTTTATTTAATTTAATTTAATTTAATTTTATTTTATTTTATTAAAAGTTTTATTTCTTATTTGAGAGAGAGAGAGAGTGCGAGTGGTGGGAGGGGCAGGAGGAGAAGGACAAACAGACTCCACATTGAGCATGGAGCCCGATGTAGGGCCCGATCCCACAACCCCGAGCTCATGACCTGCATCTAAACCAAGAGTTGGACGCCTAACCGGCTGAGCCACCCAGGTGCCCCAGGAAGGGCATTTTATTTTATTATTTATTTTTTTAAATGATTTTTTATTATATTATGTTAGTCACCAAGGAAGGGCATTTTAAGCAACAGGAACAGCATGGGGTAAGGCAATGAGTTTATGGAGTTAGGCATAAAAGGGGTCCCAAAACTGGAGAGCAGCCCACGTTTGCATGAGAGAATTACCTGAGGGAAGTCGACGGGGAGAAGTGGTTTTTATAAGACTGAAGGGGAAAGTGTGAGATACCTCATGTCCTGTAAATGCAAGCAATTTTTAAAAACCGTCAGTAGCATGGGAATGCCGATGAGAATGACAGCATCGGAGACCCCTCACGTGCCATTTATGGGAGCTGAGTTAATCCATCTTTGTTACCGAACCGCATTGCCATATGTATTTAAAACCATAAAAATATCCATATATTTTATCTTGAGAATGCTGCCTCCAAAAATCTATCGTAAAGGAATAAAACAAAGTATGGGAAAACATCAAGCATAAAAGTGCTCACTGATGTGAAAAGCAGGAAAGACCTGCGATATTCAAGAAGCAGGAAGTAGCTGAACAAATCCCAGTTAGTTTCCAGAGCTCCCCAAGGTGGCAGCCAGAGAGGCAGATTCAGAAACATGAATTTTTGTTAATTTTTTTAAATGGGTGGAAAATTCCTATAAAAAATTAACCATTTTAAAGCATACACTTTGGTGGTATTTAGTATATCCACAATGTTGTGCAACCATTACCTCCATCTGGCTCCAAAACATTTTCCTATCCCCAGATGGAAACCGTGAACTCATTCTACAGTCACTCCCCACCCCTTCTCCCCCAAGTCCCTGGAAACCGTTAATCAGCTTCCTGTCTCTATGGGTTTACCTATTCTGAATAATCCATATAAATGGGATTAAACAAGATGTGACCTTTTATATTTGGCTTCTTTCCCCTACCATAATGTTTTCAAGGGGCATCCCTGTGGTAGCATGAAAGAGTGCATCATTTCTTTTCATGGTTGAATAATACTCCACTTTATCGATAGACCACATTTTGTTTATCTACTCATGTATGTATGGGCATTTGTGTTGTTTCCAGCTTTGAGCTATTATGACTAGGGATGCTCTATGCACATGTGTGTACAAATTTTTATTTGAACACTCATTTTTCATTCTTTTGAGTGCATACCTGGAAGTGGAATTTCTGAGCTGTCCATTTTTTTTAAAAAGGAACTTGAGTATCATAGTCAGGCCCGCTTGACTCCACTTGGCTTCCGTTCCAGCCACTCCCTGTGGTTTTATCCCCAGCCTCTTTAATGCCCACATGAAGCTCTTCCAGCCCCTTGAGGGCAGCTGGGGTATGATCACTCTCACTAGTCTTTGGACTATTACTTGGCCGTGGAAAATGACTCCACAAAAATTTTAATAACATGGGAAATATTTCTGTTAGGGAGTTAGAGAGGGTCACAGCAGTTGTCGTGTCTATAGTACTTTCTCATCCAAACGAACCGTCTAATCCTAAGCCTAGACCATAGGACTTGAATAACTTTCCCATGGGAAGATGTTCATGAACACACTGTGGGAAGTTTTCCATGCACAGCTCCCACTTTGTTATCTCCAGGGGGTGCTTGTCTCAAGAGAACATAAAGAAATTGGTAGAACTTCTGAAGCTGAGATGATTGGCCACTTCCTGTGTCACCTTGGACAGCTGCTCGTACATGAGACGTGTTAATAAATGGTTATTACCATTACCGCGTCACAGTAGACCTGGCATTTTCTGGATTTTCTGCCTTTGGGGGTGTAACATACAACAGAAGGGATGCTCACCTCCACGTCCAGAAATGCTCCCTCAGCCCGCAGACCCCCTTCCTTGAGAAACCCTCTGGTCCTCTTGTCGATGGAACCCGTCCCGGAGCACGTGGCCTCTTCTCCTCATGGCATGCATCCCAATTTGTAATCCGGTGTTTGCCCTCTTTTGGAACCTACGTCTCCTCCTCTCATTCTGGGCTCCACGAAGAAAGGGGCCCCATGTGTATACCTAGTGTCTAGCACAGAAGTAGAAACCCCGCACATAGTTGTTGGAATAGCGAATAAGAATTTAAAACTTGGGATTCTCGGGGCACCCGGGTGGCTCAGTCGGTTAAGCGGCTGCCTTTGGCTCAGGTCATGATTTTGGGGTGCTGGGATTGAGCCCTGTGTTGGGCTCCCAGCTCAGCCGGGAGCCTGCTTGTCCCTCTTCCTCTCTCCCACCCCTGCTCATGTTCTTTCTCTCTAATAAATAAATAAAATCTTTTTAAAAAAAATGGAATTCTAGCCCAGATCTTCCTGGTCTTCCGAACCTGTGCGCACATTTTCCTGATGTCATAAGGAACCAGGTTGCTTACGCTAGATGTCAGAGATGGCCCAGCTCCTGTTTTGTACAGCTAAGTGGGTGAGAGCACAGTGATCACCTTCCATGTGTGTCGATTTCTCAGGGCTTTCAGAGCTCTTCCAAACCTGGGTGATGTGTCATCGATGGCTTTCCCCCAGTGTGCACCCCGGCACAGGGTACAGGTGACAAGGGGTGGCATTGACCTCCTGGGGGTCAGCAGCCCATTGGCCACACTGTCCCGCACTGTTAATAACTCACGTGAAACCAGGAAGAGGCCCCTCCGTGCGGCCCTGGGGTCCCTGCCAGCAAAATGCAGAAGAACATATGGAAAGGAATAAATCACTTTTGTTCGCTTAACTGTGCTGGTCTCTCCTCCATATGTGTGTTTTCTGTTGAGAGAAAGGCAGGAAAATATAATAGAAAGAGAACAGGGTTTGAAGTCGGACATATTGAATCCGTTAATTTATTCATTTTTTCATGCAACAAACACTTTGATAGAACCTGCTTCGTACTCTCACACTGGACTGTATGCTGGACAGTCAAAGACAAATGCTTGGGTTTGGGGGTTTTTTTGTGTTTGTTTTTTCTCTCTGAGCCTCTGTTTCCTCCTCTGGAGACTGACAAGGAGGAGACAAGCCTCAGACAGCCAGTTTGGAGACAAAAGAGCAGATACTCAGTAAGAAATGCTATAGCGAGGTTCCACCAAGAAAAACACAACTCTTGGAGAGTTCTGCTCCTGTCCCTTCTTGCTCATTCCTTCATCACGCTCTGCTTCCCACCAGGACACCCTCCTCGCTGCTGCCTTCCTTTCTCCTCCCTCTGCCCAGGCTCCTCTTGGCTTCCTCACTGAACCCCTTCCTTCCCTCGCTCCGTCCTGCCACCTGCTTCCCTCCCTCCAGCATTCCTCCCCGCAGCACTCCGCGGAGACCCGTGGCCTCCGAGCATCCTTGTGGTCACCGGCCCGGCCGCCGGCATGGAGCAGGCAGGGCTGCCCATCGGGAGGCCAGCCTGCTAAGTGGAGGTCACACAGCCATTCTGTTCTGGAAGTTTCACAGCAGCACAGCCCCCTTGACATCTGATGTCAAGGGAAGGGAGGGCTGGTGAAGCCTGCCTCGGTGCTTGGGATGGCCTGGCAGGCAGCTCAGGGAGAGGCAGCCCTGTGCCAGGCAGCCCTGGCAAAGCGTGAATCTTAGAAATGGAATTCTCCTGGAGGGGAACAGGAGGGAAACTGCAGCAGCAAAAGCTGGTTGACGGGGGAGCGAGGGGGAAGAATTGTGGTGGGAGGGAGGAGGAGACAAACACCCCGCCTACCGCTCTCCTGAGAGGCAGCTGGGGAGATGGCGGGAGTGTGCCAGGAACAGACTTGTGTTCAGTCCCTCAAAACTGGGCAAGGGGACAGATGGGGCTGGGAACAGGATGGCGGCCTGCACTCCCCGATTCCCTTCCTGAGCAAGTGCTGAGGTTCTCGTTCTGTGGAAATTCAGGAGAAGCACATGGCCCTGCTTGACCTGCTTGAGAACAGGATAAAGGGCTGGAAGATAAGCCTCCGGAGGACCTTCTCCAGTTCTGCTGTTTGGGACATCACCCTGGCATCTACCTGGGGAGATGTTGTTATTTTCTGAAACTCCACTAGAAGTTGGGGGGACAGAACCAGGCCCTGACCTCTCGGTGCCGACAGGGTGGGTGTTTCTAGTGAGCCTTGCATTGGGTGTTGGGGGGCTAGGACCATGACCCAGTGAGGTCAGGAGAAGCCTTGAGGTGCAGGTACGTCGGGCCACGGCTGGAAGGAGGGGTTGGAGAGAGATGGATGACGAGTATGAAGAAGGTGGCAGCCAGAGGGAAGGCATGGGCAAGGAGCAGGGAGGAGAGGTCAAGAGGAAGCTCCCAGAGCTGCAGGACCATCAGTGAGAGGAGCCAGACCCGAAGTGAGAGCGGCGGGTTGTGGGAGCTCCGTGGCCTTGGAATGAGCCGGGCTCCACCCCGTGGGCCACGGGAAGCCGCCACGGGATTCTGAGCATGAGAGGGTATACAAGGTCTTGCCCTTGAGGAGTTCTCCCAGGTAGCGGATCGCCTTTAAGTCAGAGGTGAAGGTGAGGGACCAGGGGGCGCTACTGCACTTGTCCCCATGGACATGGACCCTGTGGTGGAGAGGGAGTGAAATAGATGAATTATACATATATATACACACACATGAATCGTAGCTACATGTATGTGTATTGCAGGTACATAGGAGAAGGGATTGTATATGCATGTGTGTGTATAAATATGTACAGGAGGCAGACTCGTTAGGTCGGGACATGGCTTTGGTGGGGTTTAGTACTGCCCTGCGGGAGTGACGTAGCAAAAGAGGGGCGGGCTCTCCCTCCTGGGGCTGATGGACCCCGAGAGGGCTGGCACACAGCTGGAGTCTGACTCTAAGGTCTCTCCTATGTGTATTTTCAGGGCACAGGGCTGTCCTGATGGCAGGGCAGGTGGTATGAGTGGTCTAATCTGAGCAGGCTCCGTCTCTGGCTCCAAGTTTGTCCAGTGGAAAGATAATGAGACCTCGCCCACTGGGCTGAAGTGGAGAATGAATGCCCGTAGCTGAACACAGCCGGTGCTTAGTCAGTGCGAGCTCCTGGCCCCAGCTTTCTCTGCCCGCTCCAACCCCAACAACCAGCCTTAGTGCTTGCTACCATTCCGGTCTCCCTGGAGTCTGGGCAAATAATAAAGTCACATCACTCTGTCTCTCCTGTGCAAAACCCTGTAACACTTAACGCTGGCCTGCAAGCCCGGCTATGCGCTCCACACTCATTTCCTACCCATGTCCCCCTTGCTGGCTACACTGCTGAGACTGACCCTTCTTCCCTCCTGGACTGTGATGATCTCATTCCCACCTTCACATCTTTGCACCAAGCATTCCTTCTCCCAGGTTATACTCCCTGCAGACCTTTGTGGCTGCCTCCTTGGACCTTCGTCTTTCAGCTGAAATGTCACTTCCACTGAAATGTCTTTTTCAACCATCCACGTTAACCTGTCCCCCCCTCTTCAATCATGGCTCCCGGGCACATCTCCTTCACAGAATTTTTCTCTCTCTGAAATTATCTTTAGTATTTGCTTGTCGCTCATTGCTGGTCTTTCCCCTACTGAAGCGTATGTTCTATGGGACTGAAGGCTTGGTGTTTCTTTTTCACTAAGGGAATACTGGCTGTACCCTAGCCCCCAGAACTGGATCTGACTTACACTGGGCGTTCGGTGAATTATGTTAAATAACCAAGTCAGTGCTGGTCTACACTCTTACCCTAACTGCTAATTCCTTATGGAATTTTTCAGTTTGTCAGATCCACGATTGCCCTCAACAACCATATTTTATATATGTATATGTGCATATATGTACCTTGTACATACATGTACAATCCTGCATGTTTATGCTTTCACACACGTGTGTATAGAGGTGCACATAGATTCATACGTATATATATGTGAGGTGTGCATGTCCACTCATATGCGGGTTTTTTACAGCGCAGAACTGTGAACGTGTTTTCTCTTCCTTATGATTTTCTCTCTCTCTTTTTTAAAGATTTTATTTTTTTGAGAGAGAGAGAGAGCACAAGCCAGGGGGAAGGACAGAGGGAGAGGGAGAAGCAGACTCCCCCACCGAGCAGGGAGCCTGACGCGGGGCTTGATCCCAGGACCCCAGGACCGAACCACCCAGAGCCCCAGTTTTCTTTTTTTTTTTTAAGATTTATTTATTTATTTGAGGGAGAGAGAGTGAGAACTAGTGGGCGGGGCACAGAGGGAGAGACTTTTCTCGCAGACTCCCTGCTGAGCACAGAGCCCAAGTCAGGGCTCCATCATATGACCGATGAGATCATGACCTGAGCCAAAACCGAGAACTGGATGCTCAACCGACGGAGCCACCCAGACACCCCCTTTATGATTTTCTTTGTAACATTTTCTTTTCTCTAGTTTGTCTTATTTTAAGACTACAGTATATGATACATGTCATATACAAAATACATGCTTATCGATTTTATGTCATTGGTAAGGCTTCCAGTCAACAACAGCCCATTAAAGCTAAGTTTTCAGGGAGGCAAAAGTTGTACACAGATATTCAACGGTGAGGGGATCAGCACCCCTAACCCCTGCCTGGTTCCAGCATCCACTGCATACATTAATGGGCATCACCACCAGCAGAGCAGCTAATAGTATCCACACCTCGCAGATGTGGAATCCAGCCTAGGAAAGTCCCATGTTTTGTCTGGATTTAAGGAGGACCAGATCACACACACTCTTGTGCCCAGACTTGGGTGGATTTCTCCTCCTCCCAGTTATTGGAAAGAAACAGAGAAGATAAGCAACTGGCCCTATTTGGTCTTACAGCAAAATCCAAACCTGAAGACTGGCCCCACATCCCTGTGGCCAGCGCCCCTGTCAATGGGAAATGTCCAAGGGCCAAGAAGAGACTGCGCGACCCATTTCCTCATCTGTAAAATTTCATTCTTCATGACGGCCCAGAGACGCTGAGAGGGATGATGAGGTCGTGGTCATGACGTTGATTTCGTGAGAACGATGCTTGTCTTCCCATCCAAATTGGAATTGTCAGTTATGGGTCCTATTTCAGACTCTGCACCTCTCTTATCTGTCTCTGCAGGGCTTGGGGAAGCACAAAAATGCTCAAAGAAAATGCTGTTTCCACAGCGTGATCTTAGGAAGACAGTCTCTTTCGATCAGCATTGTTCTCTGCCGTCTGTGATGGACTCTTTCGGCAGTCAGCCTATGGCGTTCTCAGAAAAACATCTTCAAATGCATTAAATAAAATTAATAGGATTACAAAAGAAGCCAATTATGCTGAAATACAGTTCTCAAAATTCAAAACAAACCATTTTAAAAATACGAATATACGTGTATCTTTATTAATTCGTTAAATAACAAGATCAGGCAACACGTCCAGTAACTATCATAATGACAAAGCAGCGAACAGTGTAAATGCAATTTTGAGGTATCTGCTTCAAATATGCTGTGATACCAAAGTGCCTTTGATTTTATTAATGACAAGGACTATTATATTAATGACTATTAATGCTACTGTGGTCTGTCTACATTCATAATTGAAGGAAATGGTAAATGTTCAGTTAGAGCAGGGGTCAACAAGCTATTTTGTAAACTGCCAGAGAGTAAATGTTTTTGATTTTTCTAATTTGCAGAACTGACAGTCTTTTTCACAATTACTCAATTCTGCTATTGTAACTAGAAACAGCCACAGACAAAATGGGAAAGAATGGGTATGGCTGTATTCCAGTAAAATTTTACTTCTGGAAACAGTCAGTGGGGCTGGATTTGTCCCATGGGCTGTAGTTTACCAGTGCCTAAATTGAAGGCCAGTGAAAATAAGTAATTTTTCCCATCTAAGTTCTCGGACTGACTCCTTGACCCATTCCTTCATGGTGAAGGGGTCTATGGACCCTAGTTTAAGACACTTAAATGTTCATACAACAATTAAATAGCATAATCAAGTCGATTTAAGATATGTTGTAGACAAGCCACAGTCACAATGTACATGAGCATATTAAAGGCTCTGAAAAGTCCTACGTTAACTTTATACCTCTTTATTTAAGCTGGCTTTTCCTCACGTGTGTGATTACAATTTTTTTTTCCTTTTGAGAAGCTTCTATGATCATTCCAGGAATCACGCTTTGGAATTTATTATCGAAGGCAATATCCCATAACAAGCCATTTTTATAGTTGAGGACCATGTTAGTCCAGGTTCTACAGAACCACAGACAGAACCAATTCTCTGTGTGTGTGTGTGTGTGTGTGTGTGTTTGTATAAGGAATTTTGTTTTAAAAAATATCTGTGATTAGGAGGCTGGAAGGTCCAAAATCCTCAGGAATTGCAAAACAAGAGAGCAATTATGGAAAACAGTCTGCTTTGCTCAAAGTCCAATTTCAGTGTTAATCTCATCTAAAAACAGCTTCACAGAAACATCCAGAATCATGTTTGACTACATATCAGGGTACTGTGGCCCAGCCAGGTTGACACATAAAATTAACCTTCACAAAGACCCTCAGTCTGGAGGGAAAGTGACTGCTCCAAAATCTCATGGTTGCTTAACGTCACAGGTGTCACTAGAATTCAGGTTTCTTACCCCCAAGAACGTCGGTGGTTGGGATTTCATATTTCACAAGAGTGTGTTACATTGTTGGCCTGTGAGTGGTGATTCTGAGCTGTCTGGTCGAAGACGCTACTGGGACGTTCTGTGAGTCTAGTGCTATCCCTGTAAATATTCTAGAAACTTGGTGTTGTAGAGGAAAGCGGGCCTGGCTGCCACGTAGAGCTGGATTGTGGTTTGAGGGCCATGGAAAGAACCTCCAGTCCTGAGCTTGTCAGCCCAGCTCAGAGGTCTGGAATTGAGCCCTCAGTGGCTAATTCCTCTCAGCTTCTGCTAATACACAGAGCAAGTGGGGGCATGTTAGCCGAGTGAATTGTTAGTAGCTGACATGAGCACACTCATTTATTATTAAGGAATAGTCTGTAACATTTACAACTCACCTACCATGCACCAGATGCCGTGTTAGACACGTTCGTCGGTGAGCCACAGGCTGGGCTGCAAATAGTTCCATCCATGGAACTTTAAACACTGGCTGAGGCTCCGTTCTCGTATCCGCAGATTCTCATTTAATTGGCGTGGAGTAGGAACCTGGCTCTCACAGGGTCTGAATTAAATTTCGCTAAGTAGTCGGCCACTGACATCTTCGCGTGAGACTCTTAGCGGAGCCTGTCTGGCTCTGGTCCAGTGGTTCCCCAGCCCCGGCTGCACAGTAGACCCAGCAGGGGAGACGCCTTAGATCCTGATGCCCAGGTCACACCCCAGACCAAATACATCAGCATCTCTGGTGGTGGGACTCAAGGGTCTGTATTTTTATAAAGCCCCTCCAGGGACACTAATGTGCGACCCGGGAATCTGTATTTTCAATGAATGCCGCAGTTCTCAAGGAAGACATACTTTCAGAGCGCTTGCTCCGGGGCAGGTTTGCTTAAAGTTCAATGCACACACATCACGCGTTGATCTCATCCAAGTGATCCCATCTATTTCGTAGGTCAGAGGGGGCCTAAGAGCCTGCGTTTCCACCAATGCCCCCATGTGCCTGAAGCTGCTGGTCCTCAGGCCATACTTGGTGTAGATCTTCTCACTAACTTAGGCCAGGGGTTGATCTTACCACTAACTTAGGGCCAGACACCCACAGTCCTGCATGTGGACCCCATTACCATAGCTCCACTGGCCCGTACCCACCAGGTCTGGCTCAGGGGCTCCATTCTCCTCACGTCCAAAGAAACTGCTGACGATTCCCAATTTGGAAGGATATCGGGATTTATGTCTCCATTTTTGTCTATAGATTTTATCTTTGGTTTTATCATCCCATTTGCAAGCAATTCATGTGACATCTCTGAGTTGTCATTTTCTGGAGTACAGAAAGGGGAATTCTCTATTTCCTTAGAGGCAGCATGGAGCTGTGGCAATCTTATGGTCTTTGAGGACAGATGGATTTGGGTGTGCTTATGTCCTCCTGACTCATCTGAATTCCAGCTCTGTGGCCTTGAGTAAGTCTCCACCTGTCGCAGAGGGATGTGACCCCCGTCCCCACAAGGGTAAATGTTGTAGTGGTGGTGAGACATTGAGTGGAAAATGGAGAGACGTAGAGGGGAGGGATGGGAGCTGAAAGTAGAGGCAGGAACGTCATCATACGAAAAAAAAAAGACTTTCATCTGCCCTGGTTTCCAGAGAGCGAGATTCCAGCCCCGACCAGCAGCCTGCTGGCTCCCGGAGGAATATTTCGCCCAGCCCAGCTCACAGTGGGCAGGGCAGGGCTGGGGTTTCTGGGCCTGTCCTTTGGAGACTGTCAGCAGGGACTTTTCCAACTCCAACGTCTTTGAGTCTGCTAACTCACCCATCTGCTCATTTGGGCTCTTTCTCAGCAGGGCGCTCTTGCATGTGTTGACAAAAAAAATCTTTTGACATGTAGAAGGTTAGTAATTTTTAGATTTCACGAAAAGACGCTCAAAAATCTGTCTCCGCAGCCGGTCTTCCCTTCCCTCCTCCTCTATAGAGTCCTCCTTCGGATTAATTTGGCAGCCTCGCAGGTCCTCCTCCAAGACTTTTCAGGATTTACTTTGCAAACTTGGGCACCTAGCTCCCCAGTGTATCTGCAATGCTCAGATGATCCACAGCTTTCCAGAGCTGAGCAAACACACTGATAATAACCTTGGCTGGACAGATGTCGGAGTGGAAAGAAGACTGGTAGTGGAAAGAGAACTAGATGCAGGTCAAGAGTGCTGAGTTTGAATTTGCTGTTTAAAAGCTGTGTGACTTCAGGCAAGTTGCTCAACATCTCTGAGTCCCAGTCCTTTTCATCTGCGCAAGGAGGCTGATGACACTTACCTTATAGGTTGTAAACTTAGAAAATTCAGAAGTGTTGAGCCTATTGGCTAGCACACAGTATGTTTCGATAAAGTGTTCTCCTTTCTCTTAAAAAAGTATTATTTCCTCTTTTTTGACATCTTCAAACCAGTTCTAGTGCATTTCCCTTCACTTGTAGTGTGTGTGTCTCATTGATGCGGCATTTTCACTCTGTGCTAAGATGACAAAGTTGGAGGATCGTTGCTTGAGTACCTACTCTGTCCCATGTGCGCGTAATGGCATCTTGGTCCCACAGCGTGGCTTGGAGCCGGGCATTTGCATCCATGTCATTAACCCTGCTGACCAGCTCCGAATGGCAGAGTCGGGACTCGAGCCTGGTTCTGTCTGATTTTCTCTGGGGCACATACTTGTTGCTACATTCACAAACTTGGGTTTGCTTTGCTTTGATTTGGGAGGGCATGTAGTAATCTTCAAGTAGCAGCACTCACCCATTCACGTTTATGATGCTTTGTAGCTTAGAAAGCATTTCCGAGCACCCCTTTGTCTGTTTGTTGGCGCACTCATTCCACAGATATTTACTGAATAACTGCTATGAGTTAGGGATCCTGCAGGCCCTGGGGAAGCAAGGAAAAATCGGATCCTTACCCTGGCCGCCACAGACACCCTTCAATGTGGTCTGATTATAATGGGATGAGTCGTGTCCTGCATCCACTTAAAACTTTCCGGTGACCCTCCTCCCCATGCCAGTGAAACCTCCAGCAGGAGCATTGTTTCTAGGGGCTCCTGGATAAAATGCAAGCTTCATGACAGCAGAGAGGTGGTCCAAGTTGTTCTTTCTCTATCTCCCGTGTTGGAAAGAGCGAGCCTTGCACATCATCGGGGCACAATGCATGCTTGTTGGCTTGTGTTATCAAGTTGCCCTTCCTTATCCTTACTTGGTCACTCAGTGTTTCACGGAGAACAGGTCACGGATCATTGCAACAGAGTTGCTGGGACCAGAATGTCTCAAAGTCTAGCGTGCGGACGAATCTCTTGGGGAACTTGTGAAAAGGAATGGTTCTGGGTCCCATCCTAGAATTTCGGATTCAGTTTGAGTGAGTAAATGAATGAATGAACCTTCCCTGAAACCTTTATAATGGGAAGGATACAGACCATCGCCTAGTCCAATGTCTGGCAAATCTTTTCTATAAAGAAATCCTCTGTAAAAATATTCTTCTGCAAAAAAAAAAATTCTATTAAAAAACATTTTGGCAAATATTTCTGTAAAACTATAGGTATATTAAATATTTCAGATGTTAGGAGGGTCTCTGTTGAAATGACTCAGCTCTGACTTTACATTGTAGAAGCAGCCATAGATGATACTTAATGAATGGATGTGACTGTGTTTCAATAAAACTTTATTTATAATAACAGACAATGGCTTGACTTGGCCCCTAGGCTGTAGTTGCCAGTCCCTGAGTCCAAACCTCCTTATTTTACAAATGGGGAAATTGAGGCCCAGACTCAAAATCTTGCCCATGATCAGAGTTAAAAGGGAGGTGGTACAGGTAGGTTTTGCCTTCTGTTGCCCACAGTTCTTGGAAGGACGACCTCAGATGAGCCTGTTTGGAAAACAAAATGTGCCCGTTTCTGCAATGAAATGCTTACAAGCAGGACTCCCTGCATATGGAGATTCTCTTTCAAGTAGCTGGAAACTATAGAGAATTCTTGACTTGGTATTTTTAGAAAAACGGCCTTTTCCCCACCATCAGTTTTCAATCTGGCAGTGTCGATATGCTTTGGCAGAGTTTTAATTGAAACACCAAATTAAAGTTTGCTCTGATTACTTTATCAAAGCTGAATGCGAACGTCTGGTTAAATTTTTTTTTTCCAGAAAATCATAAAGCTTAGAAATCCTAAGGAAGTTAAGGTGTTCAAGTTGGAAGGTGAGAGAAAGTGGTCCCATAGATAATTATCCACAAATTTATCCAAAATTATCAGAGATGGTGATCCCACGGTAAATTCTCTGTTCAGGTAGG
Organism: Ailuropoda melanoleuca; assembly: GCF_002007445.2. NCBI lineage: Eukaryota > Metazoa > Chordata > Mammalia > Carnivora > Ursidae > Ailuropoda > Ailuropoda melanoleuca. The sequence goes on along the minus strand of NC_048226.1, from coordinate 94,786,425 downwards.
TGTGGGCTGTGGAGAGACACATCCTTTTACTTTGCCTGACCCACCCAACGTCGTTGTTGCCTGAATGCACGAAGATGGAAATCTCATCTAAGCAGTATTTCTAGAATGGGCCTCGCATTGGGTCTGGCTGTGATGCAGGGAGGACAGGAGTTAGCAAGACGACAGAAATTTGCAAGGGGTACTGAGATCAGGTGCCTTGTGTTCCCTGCAGTCTAGTGGGGAAAGGCAAATTTTGTGTGTCCCTTAGGAGAATTCTAGCTGCTGTAACAAGGCTTTAACCTAAAGGATAGTTTCTGTCTGATAAAAAGTCCAATTGGCGGGGCGCCTGGGTGGCTCAGTCGTTAAGCTTCTGCCTTCGGCTCAGGGCGTGATCCTGACGTTCTGGGATCGAGCCCCACATTGGGCTCCTCCACTGGGAGCCTGCTTCTTCCTCTCCCACTCCCCCTGCTTGTGTTCTCTCTCGCTGGCTGTCTCCCTCTCTCTCTCTCTCTCTCAAATAAATAAATAAAATCTTTAAAAAAAAAAAAAGTCCAATCGGCACCAGGGAGTAGGGGATTGGTTGTTTCAATGCTGTGAGTAACAATAAAATAGTGTTTAAAAAGCAGTGTTTCTCGAAGTGTAGTTGTTAGACCATTGGCACAAGAACCACTGAGAGAGCTTGTCAAAACTACAACTTCCTGGCTCCCATCACCAGCTGGTTTCATTAAGGAGGGCCAGTAATCCTCCCGGGAGGGCTGATACACACTAACGTTTAGGAATGACTGACGCAGGCTGTAATCAGGGGTTAGGATTGACAAGTGCATGAGATTTTGGAGAGAATTTCGGGTCCTGCTGGGGAGTTTAGACTTTGCTCTCTAGGCTGTCAAGAGGCCCTGAAGGTTTTGATCAGGAGAGTGACATGCTCAAAGTGTGGCTCTGAGAAGGTTGATCTGCTGGCTGTGAGTTAGAAAACCATTGCACGCGATCAGGAAGACCATGCTAGGCTTCAGCGTGTTCATACATGCAAAGACCTTAGACGGTGCCTGACACAGAGGAAGTGGGTAGCACCTTCCAGTTACAGTGTTTGCTTCTGAGCTGAGCTAATGGCAGGGAGAAGCAAGAGGAAGGAGGGTGGCTGAATCCCAGTAACAAAGACTGAACATAATTGGGGACCCTGCTTAGCCAGGCGATTTCATTTCTATGCCTGTGTCCCTGAGAGCCGACGACAGCCCCTTCTTCATATTCGGTGGAATTTGAAAGCAGCTCTTGGTATCAGGACCACGGTCCACAGAAAGCATATGGGAGCTTCCGGAAGGATCTGAGCTGGTGACACCCGGGTGTGAAACCCACGGCTCCCCATTGCCCATCTGGCAGCTTTTGTTTCCCATAAAACTATCCATTTCCACATGGACACAACTTTTTTTTATTTCTAGTGTCCTTCTAGCAGCCATAATACATAAACCCTCACATTGCGGAAACGTGACACAAAATTTCAAATATTAAATACCGCGGGATCCTTTCCTCCATATGGTGATTCAGGGACTCGGGCACTTTCTACCTTGTAGTCTGCCAGCCCATGGAACAGACGTTCTCCAAGTGTGGTCTTGAACCAGTAGCCTCATCTGGGAGTTTGTCAGAAAGGCAGATTCTCAGGCTTTACCCTAGACCTACTGAATCACACACTCAGGGGGGTTCTAGAAATCTGGGCTTCCACACACCCTCCAGGGGTTCTGTAGCAGCTCAAGTTTGAGAACCTCTGCTCCAGGCCTCCGGAGAGTTCTGCTTCCTGCATGAAGGGGCAGGGTGGGGAGGCACATATAGGGGCTTGACGGGGTCCTAATGGGTATAGGTCACTTTCTGCTCACTCCTTTGGCCACACCCACTGCAAGGCAGGCTGGGATTTGTAGTCTGAGCATCCCAAAGAATAAAAAACAGGTCACAATGAAGAGTTTGGAGCATGGTCCCTATTTTCCCATCTGTAAAACAGGCACAGTAATGCACGGTCACAGAGAGACCTGTGAGGATTATTTGATAGAATGTAATTTCAGCTCCTGGCTCAGAAGAGATGCTCTGGCAGTTTTCGCCCCCTACCTATCCTGCCCCTGAGCCCCAAAGATGGTCCAGAGATGATAGGTCTTCTTCCATCATTTATGCTACTTGGGAACTTCTCTGTTCTGCCTCTGCAAGGAGATCATCCAGAGAGATCTGTCTACCCATCACCTCAGTCAACAAATGCCTTCACTCGGTGCATGATGACATTGAGATAGCACCGAACAAGATCCCACCTTCCGAAAGGCGCTTGAGATAAACGGTATCATTTGTTCCTACCTACATTTCAGGAGATACAACACCTAACTGTCTTTTTTATAAAAGAGAAACTCGGGGCTCTGAGAGAGAAACTGCCTAGCAAAGGTCCCCAGCTGCTAGGGGGCCGTTGAGCCGCTGCCTGACTCTTTCTGGCCTACCTGGCTCGCCACCGCGGGGCTGCAGAACAGACAGGAAAATAAAGGGTGAAGCCTGAAGCCCAAGGAGCTCACAGTGTAGGTGATGACAGCGGAAAGAGACAGAAAAAGGCACTGACGTTAAAGGCATGTGCGTATGACTCCTCACCTTGTTCTAGGGAGGAAAAAAAAGAAAAGAAAACAATCCCAGAGATTTAAGGCAAGCTGACTCACATGACGCCATTAAAAAGCCAGAAGAGCTAGGCTGGCTGGGAGCAGTAGACACAGAGGTCGTGATGGGCTCTGACGTCAGCCTGGATGTGCGTGTGTCACAGCTAAAATTTGCTGATGCACAGTGTGTGACACACAAGCCTCGGTGGGAAAAGCCCCGTCTCCATGGCAATTGGCTGTGCGTCTCAGACATTGTCTGGGGGTTCGGAAGGCCGGCTCGAGGCCCTGCAGACGGCAGACCCTGTTGGAACAGAAAGGCCCGGGAGGAGTGCAAAGCCCCCTTGCCCTTGCCCTTGCCCTGAAATTCAATGCCCTGGGAGAGCCTGGAAGTAATGGATTGAGTCATTGTCAAGGAAATTTCGCTGCACCATGAACACCCCCCTCCTGAGGTTCTCGGGATGCTGGTTGACACTGGGTGGCCTGGCTTTACAAGCAAATAGGAATTTCCTGTTTGGAAATGCAAAGGACCTGTTTCATCCAGAGAAAGAGGATAAATGGCCAGTAACATCCCCAAACTACCAGATTCAGTAGACAGTAGCTCGGTCTCCTTACTCCAGAACGCCTTAACAACAGCTGTGATTCACTGAGCACCTACTCTATGCTAGGCACTTTGCTGGACCCCATGCTTTCATTACTACCAGTCTTCTCAACAGCCCCACAAAGTACCTATTCCCATTTTACAAATGAGACTATTGTGGCTCAGAGAGGTTGAGTGTCAAGCCCAAAGTCACACAGCTCAGAGGTCTAAGCCCAAACTTGGGTTTTTTTTGGCCCCAGTTGCCTCTGGCATTGAAGGCAATGGCCAGTAAAACCAACCCCAACTGGGAGGCATCCTTGGCAGCAATCTGCTAAGGTTGAGCCAGTCCGCATGAGAGCAGCACATGGAAACTGGAGAGCAGTGGGGACACAGAGCAGAGCAAACAGCATCGGACCAGTCTCTTCATGGGGAGCAGGGCTCTAGGCCTGGAGATGGGGGTCCAGCCCCAGGAAGTCAGTCCTGGGGAGAACACACTGAGAACTGAGATTATTGCCTACACGTGGACGGGCACATGCCAGGCCCAGGACCGAGCTGTAAGAGCTGGACCAGCCCAGCCATGTGGTCCTTGGTCACCATCTAAACTAGAGGTGACGTCAGCACGAGACCAGCAGGATGAAGGCGTGATGCCAGCCCAGTGCCGCTGGAGCCCAATCCCGCCTCAGTTGCAGACTGTTACAGGATGCAGGGCAGAGCGTATTGGCTTTAGGGGTCAGATCGGTTAAACCCAGTTCCACCTCCTAGTTAGTGCAGATTCTTGGGCAAGTACCTCAGGTCCCTGGACTAAAAGGGGGCAATGAGTGTATCCACTTACCTGGTCATTGGCTGAATTAAGCATGTCAGTTTGTTCAAAGGACGTAGCAGGGGATCCGACACGCAGTAGAGCTCAGTAAATGGTGTTGGTATTTCACTTAGGTTTTGGTTCAAATGTATAAAACATAAAGCCTGAGTAACAAGACAGAGTTGTTTCTTTTTCTCTCGTGTACGTGAAGTCTGGAAGTAGCCTGAATGAGCCTGGTGTGGCAGCTCTTTGGGGTCAAAGGGGGACCAAATCCCCTTGTGTTTCTTGCCCCCACCCTCCCTAGCACGCGTGTTCATCCTCAACCGCGTATCAGGGTGCCTGCTACATCCTTGGATGCAGCCTGCTGGTGCTTGCCTCTTCCCTTTGCACACCCAATTCCAACTGCTTGCAATGCTCTTCCCCCACCTCCTCATTCCGAACTCCTCATTGCAGAGGTCACTTCCCCATGGAAGCCCTCACTGACACCCCCACTGAGGACTCAGGTCTCTCATGCCACAGACCATACTGTGTTCTTCTGCTTGTTCCTCTCCTCACCTGGCTGTGCCAAGGAAGACAGGGAGCTCCTGGAATTCTGGAGCCTTCCCAGCTCCTCCATGAATCCACAGTCCCTAGACATGGCTGGCATGGCAACAGCATTCAGTAAATACAGGATGAGCGCAAGTTTGAATGAATGAGGCAGGTCTCGACCACCACTCGGCTCTGTACATTTCCCCAGCGTGGGCACGCTTGAGAGATGTGTGTCGTCAGAGAGATTGAATTGCCATTGGGTTCTGGATTCCCCAGAGGAGGACTCGGAGTGGTTGCTCTGTTTTATTGATTATGTATGCTTTAACTTCTTTAATGGTCATGCAATATTTGGGGGGGGTGTTTTCAATAATTATCTTTGGGAGCAAATATTTTAAAATTTTAATGAATTAGGGGTGCCTGACTGGTTCATCAGAAGAGCACATGACTCTTGATCCTGGGGTTGTGAGTTTTAGCCCCACATTGAGTGTAGAGATTGTAAAAAATAAACTTAAAAAATTTTAATGACTTAATTATTTTTAATGTTCAAAAAAACATAGAGAGTATAATATGATAAGCACCCATGGACCCACCACACAACTTAAGAAATAAACTACTGAGAATATGGCAATAGAAGCCCCTTGAGTATCTCCTCCCTCCAAGGGTTATAATCCCTTTGCCGAGGTACCTACTATCACAAATACCGAGGTTATAATACACGTGAATTGGCTATGCAGGGCCAGGGTGAGGGGAAAGTGAGTGTGGACCAGTCATGCCAAGCACATGGTCAGATCCTGTCAGTTAAACACGGATTTTTTACATTAATTGTGACTTTTTAAATATTGCATTAAATATCTTGGTTGATGAGATTTGGGGCATCTCCTTAAACTGGTTCTTGTAACAGCTTTATTGAGATCAAATTCACATACCATACAGTTCACCCATTTAAGGTATATAATTCAGTGGTTTCTGGTATGTTCCTAGAGTTGGCAGCTGCCATCGAAATGAAATCTAGAACATTTTCTCACCCCCAAAGGAAACCTTATACCCATTGGCAGTCACTCTTCATTCTTCCTTCTCCTCAGACCCTGGTAGCCACTCGTCTCGTTCTCTCTCTGTAGATTTTGCCTATTCTCGACGTTTCATATTTCCCAGACCTACATCTGTTTCTGGCGCCTTTCACTTATTACTTCCAAGATTCATCCATATTGTATCATGTGCCAGTACGTCCTCGCTTGTCATTGCCACAGAAGATTCCACCGAAAGGGGAGATGACATTCTGTTCATCTACTCATCAGTTGATGGACATCTGGGTTGTATCCTCTTCTTGGCAGTTATGAGTCATGCTGTTGTGACTGTGTGTGCATGAGGGGAGTGTCTCACTCCCTTCACCCTAGTCCCTGCCCTGACATTCCATGTGAAGAGCTTTATTGTGCAGCTGAGGTTCAAACCAGTAGAGCCCCCTTAAGTCCCCGACCTTTGTGTCAACGTGGCATCCAGCAACTGTGCAAATCAAGGCTGGAAATGGAGCTACACAGTGGGAGTGGCAAGATCAGCTTTAACCCCCAGCCCCGGACCCCCCAAAGCTGTCATCACTCTCCTGTTCTCCCAGGTGCACCTGGTCCTGCAGCTGGGGCCCCATTGTGCCTGCCACCCACCTCTTCCAAGGAAGGTGGAGGGAAGACTGCACATTACCCTTCTTTTCCAAACTTCAAAACATCCTCCACCATTTGGGAAGCCCGCTGCAGAGCTGAGGATGAGGATGTGGTCCCGTCACAGAGCCAAAGAATGCCTTCCAGGCCATGGGATGCACGTGGGGAGGGTTGTGCAGGGCCATTTAGCAAAGCGGTGCCTGCTGAGGGGACAGGGTGCCCGTGATTGGGGCGGAGAGGCAGGTGCATGTGAAGGGAGCTGTATTAGGAAGCATGAGTATAAGAAGGAGGAGGCACCTCAGGCTTCGGGGAGAAAACCAATACATCAACATGAATTGATGATGTTAGGACCCTCCTCACCGCACCCCGAATTTTCTCAACCCACTCCTAAATTTTAGGGCAGATGGGAATGTTGAGTTGGTATGAGTTTGGTATGTTCTAGCAGTAGGTAGTGGTGATGGTTGCCCAACTTTGTGAATTTACTACAACCCAATGAATTGTGCACTTTAGAAAGTGACTTTGATGGTATTGTGAATTGTGTCTCTGTAATAAAAGAATGAAAGAAAGAATGCATGAATGAGATGAAATGTGATTGGATGGACAGATAATGGGTAGATGGATGGGTGGATAATTGGTGGATGAAGGGTTGGGTGATTCAAAGCAGGAATGGACTCATGAAGAACTATGGAGACTCTAAGCAGGTAACATTTAATGTTAGCTACTATTCTACAAGGATGGGAGTAAGATGGAGAGTATTTCATGGTGAGAAGCAAGAAAGTCTCATGGATTAAATGTCTTCTTCATTTTTAGAAGCCATTTTCCAGATAGTGCTACCCTAGCCACCCACTCCCAAACATTTTTTTTTATTCCCCCACAGACACTCCCCCCTTCCCTTTTATCTGGCCAAATTATTCTCCATAGCACTTATCAAAATCTGATATAATATGCATGTATTGCTTATTTTTTAACTGCCTATATTCCCACTGGAGTGTAAGCTCCTTGAGAGGAGGGAATGTTTTCTGTTCTTGGATATATAGATGAGTCCATGGCTGTATAGCTCATAGAACAATGACACTTAGTGCGTCTTCAATCAATAATTAAGTGAATGAATAAATATCCTTATTCCTTGTGGGAAAGGAGGACACAACTCTTCTATCCCACAGTTCAGACAGAAAAGAATAAATAGAACATATGCATTTTTAGCAACCTCCTCATTATATTTGGAATTGATATGTGTAATTGAGAAGAAAATTGGGAAGATGGGTGAAATTGGAGCCCAGTGGTCTCAACTTGTCAATTTCTACAAAAAGACAGCTGGGAGTTTGACAAGGATTGCATTTAGTCTTAGATCAATTTGGGGAGTATTTTCCTCTTAACAATATTAAGTCTACTCCATGAACACAGTTGTCTTAACATTTCCTTAAATTTTAGGGGCACCTGGGTGGCACAGCGGTTAAGCGTCTGCCTTCGGCTCAGGGCGTGATCCCGGTGTTGTGGGATCGGGCCCCACATCAGGCTCCTCCGCTATGAGCCTGCTTCTTCCTCTCCCACTCCCCCTGCTTGTGTTCCCTCTCTCTCTGGCTGTCTCTGTCTCTGTCAAATAAATAAATAAAATCTTTAAAAAAAATTTCCTTAAATTTTAAAAACTGATTGTAGAAAATTTCAACAGTGTGTTGTAGTTCTCAGTGCACACGTGTTGCACTTTTTTTTGTTAAATGTATTCCTAATTAATTTATTCTTTTGATGCCATTATAAATTGTGTTTTCAATTTAATTTTCAGATTGTTCATTGATTTTGTGGATAAAAATATAATTGATATTTGTATATTGATCTGTATCCTGTGACTTTGCTGAACTCATTTGTGAGTTCCAATAGTTTTTTAGTGGATTCCTTGGAATTTTCTAAATACAAGTTTATGTCATTTGCAAATAAAGATAGCTTTATTCTTCCTTTCCAATTTGGATGCTTTTTATTTCTTTTTCTCACCTAACTGTCTGGAGTCAAACCTCTAGTACAATGTTGATGGAAGTGGTGAGACATACTGATTTTGCTCCTGATTTGGGGAGGGAAGCATTCATCTTTTACCATATATTAAGTATGGTGTTAGCTGTAGGTTTGCAGGTGCTTTTTACCAGATTCTATTCTTTTTTTTTTTTTTTAAGTAGACTCCACACCCAGCATGGAGCCCGGTGCAGGGCTTGAATTAATTGCCCCGAGATCCACACCTTAGCTGAGATCAAGTGTTGGATGCTTAGCTGACTGAGCCACCCAGATCTATTCTAGAATCTATCAAATTCTATTCTAAGTTGTTGAGTGTTTTTTTTTTCATGAAAGGTGTTAGATTTTGTCAAATGGTTTTTCTGTGTCTACTGAGATGATCATGTGTTTCTTTTGTTCTTTATTTTATTAATATGGCGTATTTCATTGACTGATTACATATGTGGAGCCAAATTTGTGTTTCTGGGATAAATCACACTACATCATAATATATGATTTTTTTCACTTGTTACTGGATTCAGTCTGCTAGTGTTTTGTTGAGGTCTTTTGCATCTATATTGATAATAGATACTGATCTGTAGTTTTCATGTGATGTCTTTACCTGGTTTGGGTATCAGGGTACTAGAATGAGTTAGTAAGAGTTCTCTCCTCTTCTGTTTTTTGTAAGAGTCTATGAAGTATTGGTGTTGATTCTTTTTTTAATGTTTGGTAGAAATCACCAGTGAAGGCCTCTGGTCCTGGACTTTTTTGTTGGGGGAGGATGTTTTATGGTTACTAATTCAATTTCTTTACCTGTTAACATCTATTCAGATTTTCTGTTTTTTATTGAATCAGTTTTGGTAGTTTGTGTTTTTTCTAGGAATTTGTCTATTTCATCTGTGTTATCTAATTTGTTGGCATACAACCATTCAGAGCATTTTCTTAATCTTAATCCTTTTTATTTCAGTAAGGTCAGTAGTGATGTTTGCTTTTTCATTCCTAATTTTAGTAACTTGAGACACCTTCTTTTTTCTTTGTCATCTTAGCTAAAAGCTTAGCAATTTGTTGATTTTTTGACAAATGAACTTTTGGTTTTGGTGATTTTTCTTAATTGTTTTTCTATAGTCAATTTCATCATTTTTGCTTTAGTCATTATTTTCTTCTTTCCGCCTCTTTGGGGGCTCATTTGCTATTATTTTTCTAGCTTCTTAGGTTATCGAGATCTTTGTTTTTTAATGTAGGCATTTACAACTATAAATTTATTATTTTTTTTATTTTTATTTTTATTTTTTTTAAAGATTTTATTTATTTATTTGACAGAGACAGAGACAGCCAGTGAGAGAGGGAACACAAGCCAGGGGGAACGGGAGAGGAAGAAGCAGGCTCATTGCAGAGGAGCCTGATGTGGGGCGATCCCAGAACGCCGGGATCACGCCCTGAGCTGAAGGCAGACGCGCTTAACCGCTGTGCCACCCAGGCGCCCCTACAACTATAAATTTAAATCTAAGCACCAGTTTTGCTGCATTCCATAAGTTTGTGTATGTCATGGCTTTGTTTATTAATTTCTAAGTAATTTCTAATCTTCCTTGTGATTCCTTCTTTGGCTCCTTGATTATTTAAGAGTGTGTTGTTTAATTTCCATGTACTTAAAAATTTCCCAAATTTCCTTCTATTATTATTAACTTTGTTCCATTGTGGTTGAACATATTTTGTATGATTTTAGTCCTTTTAAATATTCTGAAATTTATTTTATGGTCTAGCATATAGTCATCCTAGAGAATGTTCCATGTACACTTGAGAAGAATGTGTGTTCTGTTCTTCTTGGATGGAGTTTTATAAATGTCTGTTGGGTTTATTTGGTTTATACTGTTGTTTGCATCTTCTATTTTGTTGTTGATCTCCTTTCTAGTTGATCTATCTATTATTGAATGTGGAGTATAAAAATCTCCTGTGATTTTTGTTGCATATTTCTCCTTTCGATTCTCTCCTTTTTGCTTCATGTATTTGGGACTCTATTGTTAGTTGAATGTATGTTTATAATTGTTACATCTTTTGATGGATTAACCCTTTCATCATTATAAAATGCTCTTTTTTGTATGCAGTAACAATTTTTGTCTTCAACTGCATTATCTGACATTAGGATAGCCACTCCAGCTCTATTGCTGTTTGCATGGTACATCTTATTTTTTTTTGTTTTATATTTAACCTTTATGCCTTTAAAGATAAATATGTATCTTGTAGAGAGCATATGTTCAATCATATTTTTTAAATCCATTCTTCCAGTCTCTGCTTTTTGATTGCAATGTTCAATCCATTTGCATTTAATGTAATTACTAATACTGTAAGATTTATATCTGCCATTTTGTTCTTTGTTTTCCGGATGTCTAATATCTTTCTTATTCCTATATTATTCAGTTGCTGTTTATTTTTGTGTTCGAATCTTTAGGGTACTATTTTTAATTCCTTTGTCTCTTTTACTTTTCAGCTATTTTCTTAATGGTTGCCCTGAGAATTAAAATAACTTCTTAATTTATAATAATCTAATTCAGATTAATACCAACTTAATTTCAATGGTTTTAAAAAACTTTCCTCCATTTTTCCCCCCTCCTTTGTGCTACTATTGACATACAAATTACATCTCTATACATTGTATGCCCACAGACACAGACTTAGAATTATTGCTCTATGCATTGTCTTTTATGTCTTTTAAATAAGATAGAGAAAAAAACTACAAATAAAAAATACATTTGTAAAGTCTTTTATCTTTAACCTATGTAGTTATCGTTACTGCTGTTTTTATTTTTTCATGTGGATTTGAAGTACTACTGTCTAATGCCTTTTCACATTGGCTTGAAAAACTTTCAGCATTTCTTGTAGGCAGGACCACTAGCAACAAATTCAGTTTTTGTTTATCTGGGTTGTCTTAATTTCTCTTTTATTTGTGAAGACAGTTTTGCTGAATCCCAAATTCTTGGTTGACAATATTTTTCTTCTAGCACTTTGAATATTCCATTTCACGCTTCTGGCCTCAATGGCTTCTGATGAGAAATCAGCTGTGATTCTTACTGAGGATCACTTTTACATGATGAGTTCCTTCTCTTGGGAAGCTTTCAAAATTCCGTCTTTGTCTTGGGCTGTTGAAAGTGTGATTATGAGATGTCTAGATATGATTTGCTGAGTTTATCATGCATGGACTTCATTAAGCTTCTTAGACATGTAGATAAATATTTTTCATCAAATCTGGGAACTTTTCAGCCATATTTCCTCAAATATCTTTTCTGCCCTTTTCTTTCTTTCTTCTCTAGGACTCCCATTATGCACACTGGTACACTTAATTGTGTCCTGAAGGTCTCTGAGGTCTATTCATTTTTCTTCCATTTCTTTCCTTTCTGCTCCTCAGACTGTATAATCTCAATTGACCTATCTTCAAGTTGGCTTATTCTTTCTCAGACTTGATGTGGAGTTCTTCTAATGACTATTTCATTTCACTTTTTGTCCTTTTCTGTTTTGTTCATATATATATGCATATGCATATATATGGCATTTATGCATCTTCTATTTGGCAAGACATTATTTTCAAACTTTCCTTTAGTTCTTTATACATGGTTTCCATCAGCTCTTTGAACATTTAAAATAACAGACTTAACATCCTTGTCTAGTAAGTCTTATAGTGAGGCTTCCTCAGGGACAATTTCTACTTTTCTTTTTCCCTGTGTATGATCAGTACATTCTTCTTTCTTTGCATGGCTCATGGTTCATATTTTTTATTGGAAACAGGACATTTTAAGTAATAAAATGTGTCAACTCTAGAAATCAGATACTCATAGGGTTTCTTGTTGCTGCTGCTGTTTATTTGTTCAGTGAGTTTCCTGAATTAATTCTGTAAAATCTGTATTCTTTTTCATGTATGAACATTAGCTGAGTAAAAAACTAGTGATTGGACAGATTTCCTTAAATTCATGGGTCCAGTAAGTTCTCCTTGTCTTTGCTGAGGGATTCTGTGTGCATGCTGGTCAATGCTCAGGCACGCAGTTTATAATTCCACCTTAGCCTTCACTTTCTGCTTGTCCAGAGCCACATAATTAACCAGAAGTGAGAGCTTAGGGCCTTCTCAGGTCTTTTCCTGGAGATGCACAAAGCCCTGGGCATGTGCCCAGCCCTAAAAATGTGCCTAGTTCTCAACCTTTGCAGGAATAGGCAGGAGCCCTTGTAGCCCAGACTTTTCCTTTAAGGTTTTTGGTTACCTTATTGGTTTCCCTAACTGCCATTGCTACCTCAATCAACCGCAGTGTTTAACAATTTCTACAGATTGTTTTCAACAACATCCTCTTGGGCAAAAGCTGCTTTCACGGTGCAAGCACTGACTTAGGTCAAATACAGACAAGCTCTGCAAGTGGGATTTTTCAGGGAACTTCCAGACAGATCAAGTAATGACAGCTCTCTGGGAATTGGGTTTTGGAGGTTCTGCAACCCCATTTTGTCCCCTCCAGAGGCTACTAGACTGCTGGTTTTCACTTTGATTTGCGACGCTGTCGGTTTTTAAGGCTGTCATGGGGCTGAGGAGGGGGAAGTGGGACTAACGCATGTTAAAATGCAACAAAGCTTGCTATTTCTACCGAGATTCAGCTGTTTTTCTTGAATAAATACTCCTGGATTATTTTAAGCCTTTGATTAATTTCCAGAGTTCCGGAAAAGTTGATTTTAGTGTTCACTGCTTTTATGGAGGAGAAGACTTTAGGAGACCTTTACAGCTTCTTATTTTGCCATTTCTTAACGGTTTTTTCCATTCGTTTATTCTTAAAACCTTCACTGTTAGCCTTTGGGAATGCAAAGAGAAGGAATATGTATTTCTTGCCCTCGGAGAGCTCACAGTCTAGGGGACACAGACACATGTAATGAAAATATGATGTGACAAAGGCATGAATGGAAGCATGTGCTGTAATGGTCTATCCAACAGTTCTCTGGTCACGATAGCAGCCTCAGGAGGTGGCTAGTACACCTCACTATGCCTTGTCTGTATTCCTAATTTGTCTATAGAGTGTTTTTTTTTTAATTGTTAATTTGTTCCTTAAATATCCCTGCAATTTCTGTATTTCCTGGTTACCAGTCATTTGCTGAAAATTGAGTGCATCTACTCTCATCACCAGGCAGTGGAGAGGGAGGTCATTCATTCTTCTCCTCATTCCATCCCTTTCCCCTATTCCTATAGCTGCACTTCTCACGTGTTAATGGGCACAGGAATCTGGTTAAAATGCAGATTCTGATTCAGTAGGTCTGGGGTGAGTCCTTAGAGTCTGTATTTCAACCAATTCTCAGATAATGCCAGTCTGTAGACCATGAGTAGCAAGATTCGAAAGATTTAGCGATTTGGCCTCCAGAACCCTCCCTGTACATCTTCTTGATAGAAAATAGCTCCCATCTGCTTTCTCCACCTGGGCTATTTATGCACTTGAACTTTAGAATGTAGGTCACAGAAGCAGCCTTTGGGATTTTCTTCGGGGCACAAGTGGAAGAGAAGCTCATCTTCTACCATGAAATCTTGTAAGCTTCTGCCCAAAGGCCAGTAATAGATGGAGGGAATTTCCAGGTCATTGTAAAATCAATCATGGTTGGATACTCTGAGTGTTACGCATTATCAGTCCCGGTAAAGGGAAAGCCAGGAGAAAGCTGAATGGTTACAAAACACGTCAGGCAGTTCTTACACACGTTTTCTCTAAGCCCACTGAGGGAAGGAGAGAAGAGAAAAGGTGCATAACGCAGAAGAGGGGGAGGCAGAAGGGGATGCAAACACATGGATTTGAGGGCCGCTGTGTCTCAGAAGCTGCAGGAAAGCATAGAGCTTCTGGAGTCATGCAACCTAAAGGAGCTTACCTTTATTGGTGGCTTGACTTCAGGCCTATTTCTTCTGTGCCTCAGTTTCTTCTTTTGTACGATGGGATAACGTCGGTACCTGCCTAAGCTACCTGTCACATGGTGGGTGTTCAGTGATGTTAGTCCTTGTGTTTATCCCTAGGCACTTTGCTAGGCCCTTGCCAGGCGTGATGTCACTAAGCGCTTCTAACTCTGTGAGGAGGCCCCGGTTTATAGACTAGGTGACAAAAGCCCAGAGAAGGTGATCTGTCTGAGGCTGGCAGCTAGAATCAGAGCCAGGAGCGGTGTCCACATCTAACTTCCATATCTTCTGTCTTTACTTCTTTGGGAGCGAACCCCTCATTATGCTGGAATGCAGGCTTTGGAGGAGTCCCAGCCAGCAGCCCCAGGTCAGGCACACAGCACACCCTCCATCACTCTGGGCTCTTGCTTGAACAGAGGGGCGGGCAAGTTCTGGAAAGAGCAGCGTAGAAGCTTCTGTGACATCTTCGAAGAAGTGAAAAGGTGCTCTTCCAGATGGCTTAAATATTCGAATGATGAAGAGGGCAAAATGGATTGGCCGGAGTCTTAAAAACCAGTGACAAAGACGAAAGCAAGAGGGCGCTGTTTCACCTGGAGCAGTGGCACTTCCTAAGTGCCTGTGACCCGTGACTCAAAGAGAGCCCTTAGGATCTGTCAGATGGGGACGTCTTCAGGATCCCAGGGACCTTGAGGCTGAGAGCAGATGAGGCCAGCTGGGATCCTGTGTGGTAGCCATGGCCCTTTCCCTCGGGAAAAAGAAACAGTGTGTGCGGCTCGCCTCCACATCGTTCAATGACAGTAGATTTTTGGAGGGCGGTACAAAGGCAGGTCTCCATACTGATCTTGTCTGGTCTGGGCGCTGACTTTAGGATATCTGGAGCCGTTGATAAACTGCACTTCACCAAATCCTCCCTCGATAAAGTTTCCCTCTGCCAACATGTTGGGAAATAGTGGGTAGGGATGAGTTTGAGGTCACCTCTTAGAGTATGCGAAGGGCAGCGGTCGCATGTGGCCAGGTAGGAGCAGCTGTTGGAAGAGAGGACCTGATCTGGGGAAGCGCCAGTGCCCTTCTGGGAGATCACAAGTGTCCCAAAGGGTCTGGGCCCAACTCGAGGTCCACCCACTCCTCTCGGAGATGACGAGATGGTCCGTGGATGGGACAAATGTCTCCTCAGAGATTGTTTTTATGATCTGTTCATGTTCATATGCAGCTAGGCTGTGGAGGCCCTCAGTCTTCTACTCCCTATTATAAGGTAGGTGTCTTCCTATTTAAACCCGTTTGGGAAAGTTAGGGCTTTATGAAATATTTTCAGATATAATATGTCCCCCTGTATGAAATGATAACCACAGGCTATTTGCTGTGTAGTTAACCGAAGCCTAAACACGTCCTGTTCATAGATGCAATTCCGCGGGGTCAGCCGTCTGTTCTTTGTTAAAGAATTGCTGAAGATCCTTCCAGCCAGGCGGAGTGCAGGGGCTCAGATGGTGTTGTCAGGAATCTCTGTGTCCTGGCTGTGCTTTTCCCCATGTGGGCTCTGTTCTCTGTCATATTCTCCCCTACCGGAGGCAAGACTGCACCCGGCAGCTCCAGGAATGAGGTCGCAGCAGTGAGTCATCCCAGTAGAGAGATCCCCTTCTTCCTATAGTTCCAGCAAACATCTGTCCTGCATTGCCCCGATTGAGCTAACTTGCAATCACCAATCACAGTGGCAGGATGGGGAGGGGATCTGCTGTTTGCTGGGATCTGGGACCTTTGCCCACCCCTGGTGAGTGGGGAAGGGCAGCCCCATGTGAGTCTCATGGAATGAGTGTTTGGGAGTGGAAGGATAAGTAAAGAATATTGGGACACTGTTATTAGAAGAAAATCCCCAACAAATGTTGGAATCTGAGCTGTCCCTTCACTTTGCCCATTGTGTTGGATTGTTCTGAAAGGGGCAGAGAGGATCGTGAGCTCCCCCTAGAGGCCAATGTGAAGGACTCCAGGCTCTAACCACTTCTGGTTTTATTTTTTTTTTATTTTTATTTTTTCTCTTATTCTTTTTTAATAATATTTTTTTATATTATGTTATTCACCATACAGTAAAATTCCATGATTCATTACTTGCGTATAACACCCAGTGCACCATGCAATACGTGCCCTCCTTACTACCCATCACCAGTCTGTCTCATTCCCCCCACCCCCCTCCCCTCTGAAGCCCTCAGTTTGTTTCCCAGAGTCCATAGTCTCTCATGCTTCATTCCCCCTTCTGATTACCCCCCTTCCTTTCTTCTTCCCGCTCTTCTCCTACTGATCTTCCTACGTCTTATGTTCCATAAATGAGTGAAACCATATAATTGTCTTTCTCTGCTTGACTTATTTCGCTTAGCATTATCTCCTCCAGTGCCGTCCATGTTGCAGCAAATGTTGAGAATTCGTTCTTTCTGATAGCTGAGTAATATTCCATTGTATATATGGACCACAGCTTCTTAATCCAGTCATCTGTTGAAGGGCATCTCGGCTCCTTCCATGATTTGGCTATTGTGGACAATGCAGCTATGAACATTGGGGTGCATATGGCCCTTCTCTTTACTACGTCTGTATCTTTGGGGTAAACACCCAGTAGTGCAATGGCTGGGTCATAGGGTAGTTCAATTTTTAACTTTTTAAGGGACCTCCACACTGTTTTCCAGAGTGGCTGTACCAACTTGCATTCCCACCAACAATGTAGGAGGGATCCCCTTTCTCCACATCCTCTCCAACAATTGTTGTTTCTTGCCTTGTCTATCTTTGCCATTCTAACTGGCGTAAGGTGGTATCTCAGTGTGGTTTTGATTTGAATTTCCCTGATGGCTAATGATTTTGAACATTTTTTCATGTGTCTGTTAGCCATTTGTATGTCTTCATTGGAAAAGTGTCTGTTCATATCTTCTGCCCATTTTATGATTTGTTTATTTGTTTCTCGTGTATTGAGTTTGAGAAGTTCTTTGTAGATCTTGGATACCAGTCCTTTATCTGTGGTGTCCTTTGCAAATATATTCTCCCATTCCGTGGGCTGTCTCTTAGTTTTTTTGACTGTTTCCTTGGCTGTGCAGAAGCTCTTTATCCTGATAAAGTCCCATAAGTTCATTTTATCTTTTATTTCTCTTGCCTTTGGAGATGTGTCGTGAAAAAGGTTGCTCTGGCCGATGTCATAGAAGTTGTTGCCTATGTTCTCCTCTAGAATTTTGATGGATTCCTGTCTCACATTGAGGTCTTTCATCCATTTGGAGTTTATTTTTGTGTATGGTGTGAGAGAGTGGTCAAGTTTCATTCTTTTGCATGTAGCTGTCCAATTTTCCCAGCACCATTTATTGAAGAGACTGTCTTTTTTCCACCGGATGTTTTTTCCTGCTTTATCAAAGATTAGTTGCCCAAAGAGCCGAGGGTCCATTTCTGGGTTCTCTATTCTGTTCCATTGGTCGATGTGTCTGTTTTTGTGCCAGTACCATGCTGTCTTTGTGATCACAGCTTTGTAGTACAGCTCGAAATCCGGCATTGTGATGCCNGTGATGCTTGAGCTGAGAGCTCAAGAGCAGTAGCGTTGGTTAGGAAAGGCAGAGGTAAAGGAAGGCATTCCAAATGGTGCAAGGGACAGCATGAATAAAGGCAGGGAAGTGAGAGAGAACACACTGTCTCAACTCTGAAAACACCCTATTAAATAATCTGATGTAATGGCCTGCCATGGCAAATGCACAGACGGTAACAATGTATCAAATACTCCCAGCTTCTAGGGGAGAGAGAACAAATGAACAAGGGGCATTATCAGGGCAGGGATCCCGCTTGCCTAAGCAAAGAAATTGCTCCCCTCTTGCTAAATAATGATTTAAAGTGTTTAGATTTCCAACTTCCCAACTGCCTCATAAAAGAAACCGACACCCCTGCAATACGCAGACGATGGGATGCTACAGCAGCACATTTCTCTGCAAACCTCCTATTTCCGTTAACTTCATAGCTTCTTCATCAATTTGCTGCCTTGGCATTTTTTTTTCTCCCACATTCCTTCTCTCCCGTAGTGAAATGCTTTATTGGAAATATCCCATTTGGCTATTTTGAAGCAATGATTTATTTATTTCCTGGTTTTATTTAAATCCCCTTTGCCTGTGCCCAAAGGGCTCTGGGCATTTGCACAGAAATCGAAAAATGGGACAGGCAGTCTGTTTACTGTAAGCAGCTGGGCTCCCCTAAAATAACTGAGGGCCCCTGGCTGTGCCCCGTGTGGAAAACTGCCCATGCTCTGATTCCTCAAGGTCAGTGGATTGAGAAGGAAAAATCAAGAAACCTTCTCGTTTCCATGTCGGGATTGTGGCGTGATCCTTTGATTTTTCTCTTCATTCATTCATTCATTCATTCATTCATTCATTCCTTTCTTCATCCATTCACCAAATAATCATCGAGCATTTCCATATGTAGCAGATAGTCTACTAAGTTAAGAGACTGCTGAGGTAAATAAGATTTAGACCCTATTCCCAAGAGGCTCACAGCCTCCCAGCGAGTGGCGTATAGACGAGTGAACAGTGGTATCTGCCCAGGAAATCACGTTCAAGTTGCAGCAACATATGTATTCAGGAATAGCTAAAGAAATTGTGACAAGGTCGTACCATGAATACTGCGCAGCAGTTTGAAAGAAGGAGGGAGTATGCATGTCCTCGTATGTTCACGTACCTGAGACATGCTGGATAAGATGATGCATTGAGTATGATACAGGTGTGTCAGCGACATATATAAACCGATGTCACTTTGATGATTAATTTGGAAGGCGACTGGCGGAAGCAACTGTTATTTTCTTGGTGGGTGTGAAGAGGGGTGGTTTAAAGACTCCAGAATTTGTTAACCATATCTGTTGTTTTAAAACCCGTAAGTGTATTCCACTTAGATATTAGGAGCTCAGGGGCGCCTGGGTGGCTCAGTTGTTAAGCGCCTGCCTTCGGCTCAGGGCGTGATCCCAGGGTCCTGGGATGGAGCCCCGCATTAGGCTCCCTGCTCTGCTGAGAGCCTGCTTCTTCCTCTTCCTCTCCCACTCCCCCTGCTTGTGTTCCCTCTCTCGCTGGCTGTCTCTCTCTCTCTGTCACATAAATAAATAAAATCTTTAAAAAAAGAAAGATATTAGGAGCTCAGTTGCTAAATGTCACATTAGATATGCATATAGGCTACAGACACAAAAGGAGAGAGTTTCAGGAAGAAGGGAGGATTTTCTGTGGGAGATCACATCTGCATAGGGCTTTGATGAACGGATAGAAGTTTTCTGGAATGATGGTCCCCAACAACGTGCTTATAAAGAGGAAGAACCCGCAGGAGCTGGCAGGAGAAAGGCAGGTACAGACTCGATCCGGCCGGCACAGGGGCACCTCCGTGGAAGGGAGGGTTAACGTTAGGTCTTTGAATAGGAGCTGAATCCATCTTAACTTTCCAAAGTCCCTGCATAGCCACTGAGATCTGGTCAGTTCCAGCTGTGGCACAGATAGGGTAAACTGAGTCAGAACAACTCAGGAGAAACTTACATAGATCTCATTCTGCATGAGAGTCCCCACTCTAAGTGTTTCCTGTCTATCATGCCATCGAACCCTCACAACTGCCCCGTGACCAAGTAAACTAGCATTACCCCCATTTTGCAAATGAAGAAACTAACCGACGGACCACACATGAAAATCATCAAGGAGGAAGCTCAGTTCTTTCCCAAGGCTTTGGATATGGACAGGCATGACTTAGAGCTTGAAGGGACACCTTCCATCCCTTAGGAGATGTGACAAGACCATTCAAGATGCTAAAAAATGCATAGTGAGCTTGTAATGATTAAATAAATGCATAAAAGAAATGCCAACAGGAAAGATGCCAGTGGGATAGGGTCGTGGGATGTGGCTCGCCTTTTCATCTTTCCTTTTCCTTGGTTCACTTCAGTGCTGTGGTCATGATACTTTTACAATAGAAGCCATGCTTCTATAAATAATGAAAAGACGTTTACCTCAAGGCTCCAGAGTTGCAGATAAAGAATGATGGCATGACACAGGCAGGAATGAGAGCAGCTTCCGTGCAGCCTGGAGAAGGGAGCAGAGGACGTCAAGTTCATTTCTAGGCAGTGGGACTTGAATTCAGGATCCTCAAACCAGACCTCAGTTTCCCGTGTGCACAGTGAGGGCCTGGGTCCGTGTTCTCCCGAATATGGATTTTGTCCATGAGATGTTTTAAAAAAGTAAACGGAGAGACAAGATGCTAGATAACATGGAATCACATAGTATAAAAATATTCACCCTATTGTTCTTTTGATCTTTCTGGTTAAAAGGAGAAAGTCTCATTTTGGTGACAGCATATGTTTAACCTTTCTCTATCCCTTACTCGTTACCTTTACTTCTCCCTGCCTCTCTCCAGTTTTCTTCCTCCTTCCTTCTTTCCTTCCTCTCTTTCTCCCTTTCTTTCTTAAACAAGAAAAGAGACTTCTTGGCCTCAGAACATTCACCAGGCAACAGTATCTGGTTATAATTCAGTCATAATCTTTTTTTTCCATTGTGCTTACTTCTAGTTTCCTCCTATTTGTATCAAGTAATACTATAGTTTCCTTTTTGAAATAAATGTGAAAATACCTTTCACATTAAAAATTCAAGCTCAAGAAAGATAAGGAGTTGATGGTACAGGTGGAATAAATATGAAGAAGTCATCGGTAAAGCTTGAGAACCCTGCACTGGCTGCTATCATTGGTCGGGTCCACCTGAGATTCTGAAGGTACAGGAGGACCAAGGACCTCAGTTTCTCATCAGTCACTCATCGGTGTTTGAATCTGCACAGTGACATCCAGGACTCCTGCCTTCTCTGCTCAGCTGTGGCCTTCCTTTCAGCAGCTGGCCTCCGAAAGCTCAGCTAATGCTTCTTGCCACTGATCTCCCCTCCGATTTTCAGTAAAGGATGGGCACACATGCGCAGTTCAATAATGGTAAGAACTAAATTGTGGAGTCGATATATTATCCTAAGAGCGTAGAATCTGGATACAAGGATAATTGCCGGGCTTTCCTACCCTTACAGGTTCACCAGTGAAGGGAAGAAATAAGGGAAATGAACAGTTATTGAGCACTTACTGTGTATATTGAACCATTAGCCACTTTATCTTCCTATGGAATTGAGGCTCCTGGAGGTTAAGTAATTTACCCAGGGACACACAGCTGTTAAGATAGAAATCAGGATCTGACACCAAATCTGACTCCAAAGCAATTGCTGTTTCCTTGAAGCAACTCTTGTCTTACCTGATGAGGATTCCAAAACAATCTTTGCATGGGCCAGTAAAGGATTCACTTTTTACTTACTACTTTTTACTGTGCTTCCCATCAGGCCAGAACCTATCAGAGCTCTACATGTGTTACCATTTCCATCCCCCTTTTCCAGACCTTTGCTGTTCTTCTGCCTGGAATTCCCTCCCAGCTCCCTTTTCACTTTCCCTGCTTTGCAAACCAAAGCCTCTGTCACCTCCTCCAGGAAGCCATAATAAACTCTGGGAATTCTGTTACAGAAATTGATTCAATTATTCATTCATTCAGTAAGTGTGCATTTTGAACCTGCTTCATGCCTGGTGCTATCCTAGGTGCTGGAGAGTCGATAGGAAATGAATGGACATGGAATTCACATTTTTAGCATATCAGCTTGAGTTTTCTACCATTTATCTCATCAGGACCACAGACAAAGAAACAGATCATTATTAAACTAGGTGCTGTGCTGTTGAAGCTGGTGTAATATAGAGATTAAATTTGCAGCTCTAGAATCAGAAAGGTTTTGATTCAAATCCCAGCTCTACCACTTCTCAGCTGTGTGGCCTTGGGTAGGTCCCTTGACATCTCTAAGCAGAACCAGAGCCAGTATCATGAGGTTGTTCCGGGGGTCAGATGAGATGAGGTCTGCAGATCGCCAGCACATGATAGATGGATGTCGTGGATGTCAGCACCCCTTCCAGTTCCTACAAGGGTGGGGATGACATCCCCTCACCCCTCCCCATCATTCCTTGCACAGCACCTGTTGACCAAATACAAAAAAGTTAATGGACAGAAACAAGCAGATGCATTAACCAGCCTGCCTCCCATATCAGCAACTCTGACTTACCCACAATAGAAGATATCTGCCAATCTACATGGCTCAAATAGACATTTCTTTCCCACTAATGCATGGGGGAAAAATGAGCTGAGTTTACTTCCTGCTTCAGAAGAAATCTGATGTTGTCATTAAGTGGTTGGGCAGAAAAGACTAAGTTCCTAAGCAAATTAAAATAGGCTTGATCTATCCAGATGCCCTTGACTGTGTAATGCTTGATATTGTCTTGAGTAAGTTAAATTCCCTCTTAGTTTTACTTCTGGGAAAAATGGGAACGAGCCTTTCCCTTCTACCACTCAGTGTTTCTCTAAGGCCAAATGGAGGTGATGGATAATAATTGTAATAACAGAATGATTATTTAAAATAATATCATTGCCTAATGTCTTTATGAAGTAAGAAGAATTTTACTCTGTACTTAGAAGCAAGTAAGTACTTTGATGTGGGCTCTGGCAGTTTTCCAGCTGTGTGACCTTGGACAACTTACTTAACATCACTAAAGTCTATTTCCTCACCCATGGAATGTTTATAATTTGGGCTATTTCGTAGGGTTGTCATGAGAGCTAAAGAAGTATATATGTAAAGTGTCTAATATAGTGCCTGGAACACACTAGACTCTCATTAACTCATTTATTTATTCAATATTCACTGAGAGCCTACCATGTACCAGGCATAAGGCTAGGTGCTTGGATGCACCCGGGAAGCCAAAGTGTCTCCCTTACGGGAATGTGGTGCCAGGACGCTGTTACTGGCCAAGGGCTGCTGGTTCCCTTCTCTCTATCTGTATGTCAACACTGAGTGGCATGAGCCACTGGTCCTGAAAGCAGAATTCCTAAGGTGTTTCCCAGCCCACCTAGAAGTGGCGCATTAGACTCAAGCTGCAAAATTTCCTTTAGACCTAGAACATTTCCAGGGTAATAAAATGAGTGGCAGAGCCAGGTTTTGAAGGGGAGTGGGGAGACGTGAACGCTAGCATAGATTGAACTACCTACTGTGTGTCAAAGATGGCTCTTTATGTGATCACATCGGACCTTTAGATATTCACAGCAACTCAGGTATTATTTTCTTGACATAGAAACTGAGACTCAGAATGTTTAAGGGGTCGAGATTGTTCAACAATTGCAGCGTAGAGCTAAAGATTCAAATTCAGGAATTGCAGTAGTATCTTTCACTGAGGTTTTCTGCAGTCGACTTAAAAGTGGCCTGGTTCCATCCCTTCAGCCTGTCTTAAGTATCGCATCTCACTGGAATCATCACGGGGGTCACCCACGGCATGGACTTTGCAGCATGGGGCGTGGTCTTTGGGCTTTCGCAGCCTGCCAGTTTCAGCGTTCATATCCACCACCGTTTCTCGAGGACCAATGCTCTCCCTCCAGCCTCTCCCTTCCTCACATTACTGTGGGTCTCATTTTGTTATCCCCACACTGGCGGCTTCCTAAATCAGTGGCTTTCATGAAATGCACTTTCATTCTCTAGGCAATAACCACCGAGATACTTACAGAGTTGTCAAATTCCCTGGATCGTTCACACGGCCCTTTATTTATTCACGTGTGAGAGCATGGTTGATTTTATCTTGTTAGATCTAGCAGCTTGCCAAGAGCAGGGTGTGTTTGCAAGAGCTATCGGTCCGTGGGATCAAACCAAGCCGGAGGGAGGACTGGAGTAGGGCAGGGGGCAGTGGTCGTTCTTACACCACTCCCCAAATTTCCCTCCATTTCAGGGTTAGACTGAGTTATGAAGGAAGAGCTGATCCTCCAAATAAAATGATTTAAGAGGCCCAGGGCTTTCTTTGTAATGTATCAGTCCCCTAGTAATTTAGGCTCTACCAAGCCTTTCCGTCCATCAATTAATTAGTCATTAGTTAAGCTCATCAGCCTGACCCATGAAGTATTTCATGAGCCTCCCACCCCCCATGTCTCCCCCCAGAGTCTTTTCTTGCCCTGCCGTATTGCTACGTACAGCTGTGTCTTTATTCAGCATCCCTTTATTACAGCTTTCCTTCTTCCTTTCCCACTTATTCAGTAGAAGCTTCCAGATTAGGACCTGTGACCCCATGGAGACGGCTGATCGGGCTGGGAGGTGGGGGGCCCTGACCCAAGCTGGGCTCCCTGAGAATTCAGTCTTAAGCCTGAGAGAAGCTGTCATTCTGTTTCTGGGAGCTTGGAGTGTGACATGCATTTGGGAAGCTGTTGGTAATTATGTTGCCTGAAGAATCCAGGGCACGAGAGGGAATGTAGAGAGAAAGAGAGAGAACGAGAGAGAGAGAGAGAAGGAGGAGGACATTGCACAGAATGGGGCAGAAAAGAGAGAGGGAGCGTTAGAGCCTGGCTCTTAAAATACCTTAGACTCAGTTCAGCAAACCCAGGAGACACCCTAGTATTTGTTTGGTTTTCATTTTTTGTTTTAACAATACATTTCCTTTATTTCTTACATGGCTTTAAATTTCGTTTCTGTTATTTCCGATCAAGAAACCCCGGCCATTAAAGCACAAATCCCAACCGTATCACCCAGCTTTCAATCTCGTATTCCTTCCATCTCTGTATGTCTCCGGGCCTGTGCTCATGCGGCCCACCTGGCCTAGACCACGGTCCCTGGGGTGCCTCCAGGCCAGGCCCCTTCCTCCTCTGTGAAGTCCTTGCCTGTTGCCCTGGGTGGGCCATGGGAGGTGGTGCCGTATGCTGGTTAACGGCACAAAGCTAGGGCCAGACGGACCCCGGGCTGGAACCCTGCCTCTGCTCTAAGGGCAGAACTGGGGCCGGGGCCATAAATAAGGTGAATGTTTCTGAGTTTCCTTCGCCGCACACACAAGATGGAAATACTAGCTCTTGTCTTGTGAAGTCCGGTGGGAGGGTCAACTGAGATCATGCACGCTCGCTGTGAGCACGCAGTAAGTGCTCGGCGGATGGTACCGGTACCACCATCACCCCTGTTACGTGCTCCCCGCTGTGTCATCTGACTCAGGGTACTTTGTAAGGTTATTGTGAGTGTATTCGGTTTTCATTGCAGTGCAACTAATTACTACAAACTCGGTGGCTTCAGGGGGATCCTTTTATTAGCTGGCAGCTCTGTGGGGCGGGAGCCGGGCATGGAGCAGCTTGGCTTTGCTCAGGGCACCCCGAGGCTGACGTCAGGTAGAGGCCGCCTGCCTTCTCTCTGGACCCCTTTGGAAGCCCGTTTAGGCTGTTGGCAGAACTCAGCTCCTGTGGTGGCAGGATGGAGGTCTCTTTCCCCTTGCAGGCTGATGGCCAGAGGCCATTCTCAGCTCTTGGGGGCCACCCACGTCCATGGCCTCATGGCCCCCTTTGCCTTCTAAGCCAGCAGTAGAGAATTTCACTCATTCTGAACCTTTCTCATGGTCCAAAGCTCTGACCTCCTCTGGCCTCTTGTCCCAGATTTAAAGGCCTCATGTGATTAGGTCAGGCCCACCTGACAACCCCCCCCCCCCCGCTTCTTAAAGTCAGCTGTGCCATATAAAATAACCCGATCACAGGGGTAAAAGCCATCACATTCAGCCCCTGGAATTATTCCGGGACCAGGGATTCTTGGCGGTCACCACGAAATTTGCCATCATGGGCCTTCAGAGAATGACAGGAATTAGCCTCTCGCGTGTTACTTGGCACATGGGAGATGCTTCCTGAGTGGTGGCCGTGGTTATTTTACCGTCTTCATTGTTAATATTTATCTCAGCTTTGTTCTCAGTCAGGCCTCTGTGTTCTCAGAGTCAACACTGCCTTCTTTTTATTTTTAGCTTACAAGAAAAGATGTTGGTATCCCTGCGAGCTTCAAAGATTTATTAGTTGTTTGTGTGTTTGGACTGAATAACCGGTTGGAGGTCAAGGTTAAGCTGGAACCATTTGGGAAACAATTGTCTGTTAGGAAAGGATTTTCAAAATATTTGTTCTCGGGTGCAATCAAATATGGTCTAAATGAAAATCATTTGCCCTTGGCAATTGTGATTCTATCCCTGGGCCCAGAAAACTCTTACCAGGAGTGCTGAGTTAAGAAGAGCCAAGTAGGTAACTCTACACTGCTTCAAGTTTGCCCAGCCCACTGCCATGTTCGTAGAGGGGGGCAGCACCCAGGAGAATCAGGCTTTTTGGATGGATTCACCCAGAGAAGAATCCTAGTTGTTTCCCGTTTCCTTCCAGCCCTTGAGCCGGGCCAGAGAGATACAGCTGTGAAGAAGCCCAGCATGGACCCATTCCCACGGAGCACATGCCCAGTGGGGTAGGCTGACAATGACACAGACACTCGTACATCAGATGATTTCAGACGGGGCTGAGTGCCATCAGCTAGTGACCAGGAATGCCACTGAAAGTGGCTTAGGGAGGTGCTAGCCCATTTTATTTGGGGAGGCGTCTCCAAGAAATGACATTGTGGCTGAGATCCAAATAACGTGAAGGAGCATCGCTATAATAGGCCCCGTGTCAAGTAAATGCAAATGTCCCCAGCCTGGAGTTTGTACGGTGTGTTCAAGGAATGACTGGCACAAAGTGAGCCAAGGAGGCGGATGACTGGGGCGGGGGGGGGCAATCTCTTAGGACACCAAGTGCCACGTGTTACTCTGAATTCAGATACGCAAGTGTTAAACAGGAGAACGGTGGGTTCTGACTTAGTTTTTTATTTTTAATTTTATGGCTTGTGGTTCTGTTGGTTGCCCAGTGTCCTTTGGCTTTTCTAGATATAATTCACATACCACAAACTTTACCACTTTAAAGTGTACAATTCATTGATTTTTAGTATTTTCACGAGGTACTGCAGCCAGCACCAGTAGACCTGATTTATTTTTTGAAATGGCTCTTCCGGCCACTGCGTGGAGCGTGGGCTGCATGGGCGAGGCAGGGAGGCTCCTGGCGCTCTCCGTGAGATGGATGGTGGGCGGAGCACGGCAGCGGTGGTGGAGAAAAGCAGGTGCTCCTGGTGCTTCCAGTGTTCCAAATCTGGTGGCCCAATGTGGTGACGGGGTGGGGCTGGACAGCCTCGCTTTGGATCTACTGCTTGCCAGCTGCCTGGCCACAGGCAGATCACTTAATCTACCCGGGCCTCAGTTTCCCAATGTGAAAGGTGGAGATGAATAGCCACCTCTTGCATTTGCTGTGATAACCAAACAAGATGAAATGCACATACATCTATCATGGTATCATGGATGTAGGGTGTGTTCTGTAAGTGTCATTTTTTTCCATTTCTGGAACTAGGTTAGATTTTCCTGGCCCCTGCACCACCACCACCCCCCACCGCCCTCAGAAAGCAGCCCCACCTTGAGGTTGGCTTTCAAGAATCAGTCCAGCCTTTCCCCTATCATTACACAGTTTATTTCCCAAATCTGGAATGGGAGCACAGCTTCCCATTCCACCCACCAAGGAAAAAGCACTCTTCACAGAGACGGGACAATTCTGCACAGCTCTGACTTTGTTGCCACCAAGTTGGATGGTCTTGGGAAAATCACAACCCTTCTGAAATGCAGTTTCCCCTGTAAAGGGAGATGTTAGCATCCACCTTAGGAAGGTGAAGACCTGGAAGGAAGACCCAACGAGATCTCCGCATGAGATGCCATAGGAATCGTAAGGAGCTATACAAATGCAAGGGATCGTTTGTATTATTTCATATCTGCAATATGGCATCATCTTCTCCGTGCACGTCTGTGATCAGTGTTCAGTTGTGTACACTTGGGAGAAAACTAAAGACGACAGTCCTTAGTTATAGGGTGACCACATGTCCTGGTTTGTTGAGGTCTGTTCTAGTTTACTCCTGCTGTCCCAGCACAATTATTAATAGCTCTGCCTTTCACTGTCAAAAGTGATCTGATTTGGACAATAAATTGTTCGGTTCCTCAATGTATTCACTTCATCATTTTTCCCACAGGTCAAATTAGACCTTTTCCTTGGTTGCTTCAGCTGAAATCCCGAAAAGTGCAACGTTCTGACAATTTAAGAGCAGTTTTGGAGATTTTCAAGGTTTTTCAAAATTATCATTGTTAAAGGAGTTCTTGTCTTCTTCTCTGCCTTTACAATCTAGTTAGCATAACACGCAGTTCCATTGTGTGTGCGGAAGGATCTAATTAATGTTATACGTCTTTATGAAGTTTCTATAAAATATGAAGACAAGGAAACATTTTTGTGCGTGTCCACAGGCTGAAACAGAGGGAAATGAGGGGCCTTTGTAGATTGACATCTCCCTCAAGCAGTGGAGAAGAGAGATGTATTCATGTGCGTGACGAACGGTGGAAAGCAGAATGTATGTCTCTGCTTTCCCCTCCCATCAGCACCAGGAGTGAGGGGGAGAACCAGACTTCCACTGATGCTTTTAGAGTGGGCTGTCCAGGTGATTTATTAGCTCTGAGTCAATGCTGATGTTGAGCCTGCAGATAACCCAGAATACATCCTAAATGCACTGGGCTCCCCACGCACCCTGATGGAATATTGAGGTTGAACTGACAGCTCTCGGGTAAACCTAGGATTTAGCATTTTCATACCAGCCTCTGAGTTAAAAATATTTTAGGGGATGAACTAATAGAATCTAGATTAGAAAGCAAGGGAAAACGAAAACAGGATGGGAGATTTGCTTCTGGGAGAATCCAAATCAAGTCATGGAAAATGCTTCTGGTTGTTTTTGGCTGGAATTGATTTTGAAACCATGAGTTTGTGATGTCTGATGTCGTTTGGCCTCTAATTTTTGAACAGACCCCTCTTAGCTCAGCGGGTGCCATGAGTGAATATCCTGTCCTGGGAGGGGGGAGTATTATTTGGGAACCCTTCAGATGGTGGTACAGGTCACCAGTAAGATTGGCTTCTGGGAGAGGATTTGATTCTTCTCACATAACAAGGAATAAGAGGCAGGCAGCTGCTGACGTGTGCTTAGAGCCATGTCTGAATGATTATCTTGGCTTTTCCCTCGTGTGACTTGTCTCATTGTCATAAAACACTGCATCTGTGGGCGTTAAACCCATGTACAAGACAGAAGGAAGACACAGGAGGCCTTTTATAAGGAAAGCCAAAAGCCTTCAGCCACATCTCATTGGCCGGAACTGTCACGTGGCCTCCCAAACCACTGGGAAGCTGAGGGAGTCCGTGTTTGGGCAGTCCTTATGGAAATTGGGTATCCATTAGTAATGAAGAGAAGGGGGAGGGAATGCTAGTAGTTGACTAAGATCAACTGCCCCAGGGGGAAATTTCGGTACCGATTTCGGTACTTGAGTGCTGTATTTCAGAAGTCGGCAACGTAAGCACATGTTGACCGAGTGCGTACTATGTGCTCACTGTGTTGGCTGTTCAAAGGAAAATAAATCAGAATGGTAGCCAGTGCCCTTAAGGAATTTAAAATTAAGTTCTTGATTCTTTTCTGTGTCCACAGTACCTAGCACAGTGTTAGAAGCATAGAAGACCCTGCTGGTGTGTGATGAAGGCCTTACCCACAGGACAGTTAGAAACAAAAACCATGGAACTGTTGGCTATTGAGTCCTGTGGTGTAAATCCTCACCAGTCGAAGCGTGGTACACAGGTCAGCATCAGGTGGGAGCTTGACAGAAATGGGGTCTCTTGGGCCCACACCAGACCTACTGAGTCAGAATCTGCTGTGTAACAAAATCCCCCAGTGATTCATGTGTGCACATCAGATGTTGCAAAGGGCTGGTGTAATAGTGATGCTTGACGTAGCTTGATCCCGTTTGCAGAAACAGGAATTTTGACATCGACAAGGACAAGGATAGATCATTTTGTGGTTGAGGGGGATGCGCATTTGCTCAGGAGACATTTGCCTGTGATTTAAATCTAGTCTGTTCACTTCCCAGTTGGGTCATCTTCACCAACTACCTCTGCTGGACATGACCAAGGGTTGTCACTGTTGGCCACAGGGAGGGTGTGAAGGACAGGACATCCAAAGTGTTGAGCGCCTTGCCTGGCATGCTGTGGGAACTCAAATGAGGCACATTTCCTTTCCAAGAATGTGCAAAATTGGAAGTATTGTGCCACCATCAGGACCACCATTGCTAAGAATGGGGGAAAGAGCAAATGAGCATTATGACTTGGAGCCATCATGCAAATCATGAGCTTGGTCTGGAACCTGGCAGAGGATTGGGTTCGACATCCCAAGTCACAGGAAAAGCTTAAAGACATTGGCAGAGACCCACTCATCTTCGTGCATTCATTTCCTACGGTTGCCATAACACAGGGCCATAAACTGGTTGCAAAACAATAGACATTTATTCTCTCACATTGTGGAGACCAGAAGTCCAAAAGCAAGGTGTGGGCAAGGCCATACTGTCTCTGATGGCCCTGTGGAAAGGTGTTTCCGTGGTTCTTCTGGTGTTCCCTGGCAATTCTTGGCGTTCCTTGGCTTGTAGATACGTCACTCCGATCTCATGGCCATCTGCTTGCTCCCTGTGTGTCTCCACATTGTCTTCTGTGCATGCCTGTGTCTCTGTCCAAATCCCCCCTGTTTATAAGGATGCCAGTCATCTTGGATTAATGGTGACTTGCCGATCTCTAGGAAGACCCTGTTTCCAAATAAAGTCACATCCTGCGGCAGTGGGGGTTAGGAGCTCAACATATCTTTTGTGCAGGCGGGAGGGAGGGGACAAAATTCCACCTGTAATACTAAGCAAGGGTTCTTGGTGAGAAGCGGGTGTGATTCTGGAAGGATGGCAGTGGCTGGAGCTATGGAGAACTACCTAATGTATATATGGCCCTGGCTTAATGTTTTAAAAAAAAAAAAAGATTTGGAAACAGCCAGTGAGAAATAGTGCTTTCTTTCCAAAAGCTAGTGTGGGCATGACTTTTAAGAATTATGTCTTCTCTTTGCTTCATTGCCTGTGTATGGGGATAAATTCTCACCTCCCTGCTCTCTGTAGAAACTTTCAAAATAATGTCACAAGGACCTTCCTGAGTGAGAGGCAGGGAGACACTGTCAGAAAATTCCTGTGACTTAATATGGTGAGAGGTTGGAGGGTTGTGTGGTTTTTTTTGTTGTTGTTTTTTACTTTTTTTTTTCTTCCTCTTTCTGCCTGTGCTGGCGGCAGCAGCTGTCTCTTTCTCAGCAGTGACAGGCTGAGAAAATGGGAGACGAATTTCGGCTGGGCGTGGGTGTGATTTCTCTTTTCTCTAGCGGGGGCTTCATCTGGGAAGGCACAGAGCTGTTTTTATCCTGGCCTGGGAAACTGAAGAAGCAGCTGTCAGGGTGCTAGGAGGACTCTGCAGTTCCCAGGGGCACTTCCTGCTGGGAGCCCTGTCAGGGGACCCACTTGAATGCTGGTTGGATCTCCCCCAAGGAGACAGCTCCGGGGAGCCGCGTTGGGGGCTGTCACCTGTAAACAGGTGAGCGAGATCCGACATGGCCCCGAGGCAGAGAAACAGACATGTGTTTGACAGAGCAGGCTTCCCAGATGGAAAGAGAGGGATCAGACCCCGGCCTGCCCCGCCCAGAGCCAGCATCTCTGCATGGGAGGATTCCATGGAAGGTGCCAATTATGGGGTTGAAATATTTGCCAGCTCTCTCCCCGCCCCCAGTCTCCTTATAGGAGATGGTGGCACATCCTTATGCATTCAGCCTGGGGCTTCTCTCTGTCCTGCCATGTTCCATCCTGGGGCAACACTGTGTTTGCTCCCTTGCTCAGTGTATTTAGCGACAAGAACACGCCTCTTGCAAGCTCTGAGGGTGCACTGCTACCACTCTCTGCTCTTCTTGAATGCCCTGTGTGATCCTATCCGTTTTCATAATGTAGCAGGCCACCTATTGGCTCATGATTCCCAAATTTCTAGCTTCAGATCAGCCCTCTTAGGAATTCCAGCCTGTGTCTGCAGACCAGCCGTCACCCCCTGGATACCACCTCGCAGGCACCTTGAACACACCCTTCAAAACTGAACTCACCAGCTTTCTTCCATACCTGCTTCTGTACCAAAACTCAGCGAAGGGCAACTCCCAGCCACACCAGCCTCCAATCCCTACTGTCCTCTACTCTCCATCCTCCTTCCTGAAGTCACGAAGGCAAGTTAACTGTAAGCCCTCGAAGTAATTCGAGTCAGCCTTCTCCTGCTATCCAGTGCCACTAGCTTGGTTGAGTCCCTCATCTCAAGAGGCTCCTGGGAAAAGCTGTGCTAGGAGCTCATTTCATGCCATTCTTCACCACACATCTAGAAGGGTCTTTATGAAGCACAAATACGATCATGGGTTCACTCCTTCCCCCTACTTAACATCCTCTGTCAGGGAGGGAAAACTTTTCCTCTACCCTCTAAGATTCTGTAATTGGGACATGCAAATTAAACTGACAAAAGACAGATTCACAGGAGAAAAGAAAACTTTCTCCACGTAAGTATATTGCAGAAAATGTGGCTCAGAGAAGACATTAGAATTTGGAGCTTATACCATCTTAAGGAGAAGGGGAGGGGGAGAAGGGGCACTTATGGAAAAAGGAATGACTTTTGGGAAAGATAAAGGGGCCCCAGGGGAATAGATGGGAGTTATGATAGTTTCTCTTCCCAATGGGGACTTCTAGTTTGCTGTAGAGGATTTGATCTTCCCCCAGTACGGTAAAATTCCCTTGAAGGGGGGGTATTGACAGCTGAATTATTTTGGAAGGCTCTGCTTTTAGGCAGATGAGGGCAGGGGTAGCGTTCAGACAGAGCCCTTTTCTGCACATTTTGATTCTCAAATGTCTTCAGCTCAAAATCATTTTTAATGCCACAGTGATATATTCTCGATGCCTTCACCCTCAGGGGCCCCCTGTTATCTACAAGACAAATGCTCAGTTCCTTAACGTGACATACCAAGCTATTTAGGATTTGGCCTCCATCTCCCTGCCTTTATCTCATAGAACTCCTTTCCTTTCTTTTTTGTCTGCCTCTCCTGCTTTTCTTCCAAGAGTCAACTGAGGGGATGGCCCTGAAGAGAGACTTCCAGATCCTCCCAGGGCCAGGATAGGTAACGCTCTGCAGCTCTACGCCAAGATTTCCCTTATCGTAAACGTTGACTATGGTGAACTGAGAATGTCTTGTCTCACTCTCTACCAGATAACAGTAAAAACACAGGCTACATTTTGGGGGTGTTTGCGATGTTATACACATTTTTCTAGAAGTAATTAAGTCATGAAGTAATTAATTTAAAACTCACTTCTTTCAGAGATATGTACTAGATTGGGAACTCCTTGAAAGAAAGGACTGTTTCTTTTACCATCATGAATTCTCCATGCCTAATTGTTTATCAGTTTCATAGTAGGTGCTTAATAAATATTTTCTTTA
Source organism: Ailuropoda melanoleuca (assembly GCF_002007445.2). Lineage (NCBI taxonomy): Eukaryota > Metazoa > Chordata > Mammalia > Carnivora > Ursidae > Ailuropoda > Ailuropoda melanoleuca. Next base: position 94,753,104 of record NC_048226.1, on the reverse strand, counting down.
ATAAATGAGTGAACAGATGGATGGATAAGAGAATTATTTAGTGTAATATGGTACCCCCTGTCCATATTATTCAATAAAATGATTCATTTTTGCTTTGAGATCTGAATATTTTGGATTCTCAAAAAAGCCCACTAGTTGAGAAATCATGTGAACTTGATTTGTATAAATCAAAAAGTGTAGCCAGAGGCAGAACTGCTTGAGTCTTAACTAAATGTGCGACAAGTTAATATGAGCTCCCTCTGGCTAATTGCAGTAGCTTTGATTTTGTCAACATGATTTTGCACGAGTAGAGGAGTTTCATCAAATGCAGGTTATTCACTGTTGATGGAACCAAACACAGTCCCGCTGGGTTTGGTTTTATTGTTTTTCACTTTTGCGTGAACTCGATCATGCTTCTTAACTTCTTAACTTCTCTGAGTCTGAGCAATATCTGCAGTTCATGAGGCAAAGAAGATATTGCAAGACCTGGGCAATGGGAGATGAGTTTGTAATTTTCTTACAGGCAAGTGAATAAGTAGGAATGCCGGTAGAACCCACCACACATAATGATAAAGTCTCCTACCAAACCATCGATAATGGGCTTGGGGAGAAGAACTCCCTTCTAATCTCGCAGAGGGCCAAGATTCCAGTATTAGTTGTCATGATCAAAGGGAGAAAACTGACATTTCTTGAACACCTACTAGGCTGGGAATGTTGGGATATTTCATCTCATTTTGAAATTCACTCATGTATTTATTGAGTGGCTCTTACGTGCCAGGCACTGTGTACAGAGGTGAGGAGGCCCAGACTTAGCTGTGTGTTCTCAGAAAAATACCGAATGTATAAAAAATTGGTAAATGCTATGGGCTTGAAAGGTTATCTGCTTCTCTCAAAGGGTGGATGCCTTGTAACAAGAGACAATCGTGAAAACATGAAATGAAATCGGCCAGACTCTGTGTGAGCATCAAACACCTGCACAGTAGCCGGGGTACGGAGGGGCCCGGGAGCCAGCAGCTGTGATGAGGGCGTGTTTACTGTAACCCAAAGCTAGAACATGAGGAATCAGAGATGACCTATGGCCACCACCTCAGAAGGCTGGCAAAGTGTCAGCTGCCACCAGCAGAACCAATGTGCTACAGAACCATCAGTGCAGAGCCCACTGACCCTGGTAATTGTCATCGTCAGTGGGTTCAGTTTTCCACATAGCACCAGTCGAGGAGGTCCCTGTATGAGTCAGCTCAGGTGCCGTAACAAAAAAGCAAGACTGGGTGGCTTAAACGGTAGAAATGGATCTTCTCACAGCTCTGGAGGCTGGAAGTCCAAGATCAAGGTGTCGGCAGGGCTGGTTTCTCCAGAGGCCTCTCTCCTTGGTTTGGAGACAGCCACCTTCTCTCTGTGTCCTCGTGTGGACTTTCCTCTGTATGCACAAGCCCCTGGTGTCTCTTTTTATATCCAAATTTCCTCTTTTATAAGGACACCAGTCAGATTGGATTAGGACCACGCTAAGGGTCTCATTTTAACGTAATCACTCTTTAAAGACCTTATCCCCAAATTCATTCACATTCTGAGGTCCTGGGGGTTAAGGCTTCATCGTATGAATTTGAGGACACAATTAAGCCCAGAAAAACCTCCAAACAGCTCTGTCCCTAATAGTAAAAATGGGATCACAGTAAAGTGAAGACAGAGGGCAAGAGAGTTACACTCTCCTGGGAAGTCTAAGACAGACTCAGGTATGAGGAGCGGGGATCTTTCTCAGGGGAAGAAATAAGAACCATTAAATGGATCTGGTGGGACTGAGGTATGCATTAAGGACTAGATTATATACTGACTTGTGGGGGCCACTTCTCTCTCTGTGACCATGGGCAAGGGAGAGTGTGTCTTCTGATCAATGAAATCAGTGATACTTTCCTCTAAGGATCCTGTGATGCTTCAGTAGGATAATGGATGTGAAATTCTCAAAATCCTGGTATGAATGTTAGTTACTTTTATTTTTATCACTTAGAGAGTGTTGCCAAAATGTGGGAACGATATCTTGCTCACCCAGTTCATATTCATTGATTTGGTCTTGGCGGGATCTACAATGAAACCTGTCATCCTCTGCCTGTCATAGACTACAGCTCCAGGAGCTCATTGATACCTGATACCCTGCTGTCTCCTCAGGGCGACCTTGCGCTAACCCCAAGCTGCTTCTCTTTATACTTCTGCAAAATGGCACAGTCCTTAATAGCTACAACTCAAGTTTATTTTTAAGAACACCATGCTTAGTGTGTAAAATAATGGCATTCTGGCTCTGCATTTCTTGGAAGTTATTCCAATTTGGGCCTTGGCCACTTGTCAATTCCTTGGTTTATTTTAGATAAACCACTTAACCATGATTCTCTGAACCTGCCTCCAGGCTCCTACACAAGGACGCATGCGTGAACACACACACCCCTCATTTTCCACCAGTGATGAAGGAAAACACTCCATAGTGTGGTATTTAATTTTCATAGGTATGTTATCACCACTGCAGTCTTAAAACCTTCCATGACTATTTCTAACACAGGAATGCAGACTGTAGGGGGAGGAAGCCGTTCACGATCATTTGTTCCATGCCCCCATGTGCCAGTTGAATCTCCTTGCTGACAACACATAACAGGAAATGCATTACATCCAAACAGCAATGTTCCCCAGTACCGCTCTGGTTCTAAATCTACCTGGTTCCATGCAGGTGCTTTAGGCTGTTAGCCTGGACTCCATAACCAATGGTGTGCTGCTGAATATGTAAGCACTTTTAAAGAAAAGCCCCTGGTTTGTGGCACGTACCACTTTCCGTGGTAGATGTGCTCCCCCTGTGGTCAATTTCAAGCTACGATGTAAAGTGAGCAAAATCAGAGTCAGGAAAAGGTGCTCATAATTGGCTCTTGCCAGGTGGTGTGGGCAAGCTCCAGGACATCACGGTCACCCAGCTGACATCACATGGAAGCAGGGAAGAGTCTCTCAAAGCATTGCAGGTCTCCGGCCTGAAGCCCACGTCCTCACCCTCCCTGTCTCCTCTGTCCCGGTTTGCCTCCCATCCTACCTGCTTCTGATGAGTTTTTAACAGAGCAGAAGGCTCTGTGCTGCTTCCCAAGCTTCAGTTTCCCCCCTCATTCCCAGAAGATGATTCTACGGATCTTTCTAGGTTGAGTATCTGACTTCCTCTGGAATACATTGCATCTGGCTAAGATCTCAGAGCCCTCTGGCTCCACAAAGGGACTCAGCACTACCTACTTTTATATTTGTGATAGGAAGTGTGAAAATATTTTATACATTCTTTTCCTTGGGGAATAATATTCCTCAAGGTTGCTTTTACCTACAGAGTGGAGTGTTTTTCTCTTGGGGTTCACTCAGAACAAGCCCTTCATGGGATCACTTCTGCTTCCTGATTCACAAATGGGACAAACGGGTGGGTCCATTCTGTCTCACCTTTATCATACATACGTGGTGAACGCAGCCTCCTCCTTTAAATCGTAAGCCTGGAGAGAGTAGGGTCCACATCTGCTCTGTCCATCATCCTATCAGTGCCTCGCATAATGCTTAGAACACAGTAGACACTGAATAATGAGACCTCACCCTGCCTTCATGCATTCCCTCATTTATCCATTTCTTCCTTCCTTTCTCCATCATTCATTCTTCCAGCGAACTGAACCACCATTCCGTAGCTGGTGCTAGGCATAGCAGCTTCTAATGAGCAGAACGGCAAGTTAGGACACCAGGTGGAGGGCTCAAAAAGTCTCCAAATCAAGGTATTCGAGTTGACCATGGACTGGATATTGGCTCATTTTTCAGCTATTTAGAAAAAAGATTGTCCTGTTCTCTTTGACTCAATTAGCCACAATGAATCCAATTTTAACACTTTTTGGAGATAGAGGGAATGGCAAAATGAGAAAGCATGCCTTGGGTTTGGTCCTTGAGGGTACGTGATGTTCCTGCTGATTGAACCTGGTGTGTCAGACCCCCTCTAATTGAGACCAATTAGTAGGGAGGCAGGTCAGAATTAGAGAGGAGCAAGGTAGAATGTTCTTCCGAAGAATGATTCCTCACTTTCAAGGGCACATAGACACTCAGAGTCTCCACTGCTGGACGGGAGGCCCAAAGGCCTATCAGCCTGAGCCTGGGCTAATCAATCCATTAAATTAAAATTTAAAAAGCAATTAATTCAGTTTATGTTTTTGTGTGGCTGAATTTTAATTATGGACTATGTCCATTACTTTCTAGCAGGATGTAAGTATAAATTTTAAATCAATAAATTAAATCCACTGGAAAACAACATATTATTCTGGAGCTTAGATTTGTTATTGGATTTTAATAATTTATTATTTTTTCATGTTCACCAGACATTTATTCAACACCTGCTCTATGCAGGGCATCTTGCTCAGTACTGAGGAGTCAAAAGTAAATAAGATTCCTACCTCCTATAAGTTAGTCTTTTTTTATTTCTTTTTCAAATTTTTATTCAAATTCTAGTTAGTTAACATACAGTGCCATATTGGTCTCAGGAGGAGAATTTAGTGATTCATCACTCACACAGAATAGCCAGCACTCCACACAGGTGTCCTCCTGTGAGTCTTTCAACTCGTGTACTTACTGCATCAGACTCTCCTGGGGTTTTACTAAAATTTCCGATTAACCCAGCCATGTTCCGCACATATCAGAGCCTCTAGGGAAGAGTCCCAAAATGTGCACTTTAAAATGAGTTCATAGGTCATCACTAAAGTTTGATATCATTCATTGAAGAAAACATAGCAGGAGTAGCTTGCATTTACGCTTTTTCAATGATTATAGTATCTTGGGGTGCCTGCACTAGAATCCCTTAAATACTTTCCTTGTAACTAATACAGACGACAGCCCCATATGACGAAAGGAGCTAAACTCAAATACCAACACCTCTGCAGACTCTCCCTACTTTAATGGTTTCCACATGTTTTTGTACTTCGTACCCATTCCATGAAAATAATTCTTTTTTTTTAAGATTTTTTACTTATTCATCTGACAGAGACAGAGAGACAGCCAGCGAGAGAGGGAACACAAGCAGGGGGAGTGGGAGAGGGAGAAACAGGCTCATAGCGGAGGAGCCTGATGTGGGGCTCGATCCCAGAACGCCGGGATCACGCCCTGAGCCGAAGGCAGACGCTTAACGACTGAGCCACCCAGGCGCCCCCATGAAAATAACTCTTACATGAGATTACAGTTCTTTCTAGAGCTGCCTACCTCCCTGCCGGACAGAAAACTGTGTATTGTTCCTATCTCAGTCCTCAAGCTACCACGTTGTTTGGCTCTTAACTAGGTCCATAAAAATCTATCCTCCATCCCTCCCACCCTCCCTCCCTCCCTTTCTCCCTTCCTTCCTTCTTTCCTTCCTCATCTGAGAAGTTAGTCATTATTGTCCATAGTATCTCATGTACTCTGTTGAATGTGTGAATGTACACATTTGTGAAGGAACAGAATTTAAAAAGCACTTTCACCTTTGATGAGACAGCCAATAGCGATCCTTGATACATAGCTTTAACCAAGTGTTTGTCAATGACCGACCACTCCTGTTCACCTTGATGATTCTTGTCACAACCAAGTTGGTATTGATTTAGTATTTTTCTCTTTAAGGAAACTCAATGGTTCTTACTCCATAAATTTAATCCTAAGCAATGCTATCTGTGAAGTCATGTATCTGATGTGCTGAATTATGTTTTTTCAAATCTGCTTAAAATACATCGCTATATTTACACCACTAAAAGTTCCCTGTAAACCACCCGTGTGTGCGTTCCTCATTGTACGAAAGACACTGTCCTACGCCTTCCTGTGGCTGACTGCAGTAGACAGCAATGTTCTTGGTTCAGATTTTAAGATGTTCTGCTTGTGGCTCTTAGCTTTCTCCTCTGGCCTGACACCCTCTTTAGTGTATCTAGCAAAAGGGACATACTTCCCTACCTTCAGACTCTGCTCCTCCTCACTGCTCTCTTCTCCCTAACCCAAAGCCCACTCAGAATACCTTCTCTCACTCTAGACCCACTGTAAGCTCTCTCTTCTCTGGGCCTAACTTGACTATTCAACTTAGTAAGCAATTATATGCCAACTTCTCTTATTTCTCTGCAAATAGCAGACTTCACCATATACCTTCACTCAAGGAATATGTATTAACCCCACTGTGGATATGTTTTCTAGCCATTTATCCTGGATGGTTTTGAGATCAATGGACCAATGTGGAAATTAACCAATTTTAGGGATCCTTGTTTGCTTTATGGATTTGGTAAACAGAGGCTCTATTTGGCAGACTCTGTGATTGAAGGGGGGAATTTCCTTCATCACAGTAGATTCTTGGTATTTTTTGAACAAATAATACTTTAGGGGAAAAAAATCCATCAGCTCAGGGCCCAGAGTATTCATGTCAGTCAGCTTCTGCACTCATTTTATCATGACCTGAGAATCAGCTTACCTTGGCCACGATACCTCCTAAAAGCTTTAAAAATTCTTTCTCCAATTTTGGAAAGGAGGTGGTAGCTAGGGTGATTGTTGCTTATTTCTTCCCAACTGTCCCCAAGCTTGGGCTCTCATGGGCAAGCAGTCGGTCTAGTCTGGGGTGGGCTGCTTTATGGAAATAAGCCTAGAGTCTACACGTCTTTCTGCTTTTCTTCATGCTTGGAATTGCAGGGGGCAGATTTGGAGCAAGTATGCAGACGTGAAGATATTGCTGTCAGCCAATAAAGGAACTCACTTAGTAGATCTGAGGAAAGTAATATCTGGGGGAAAAATAGGGGGGGAAAGGAGCATGGTGTAATGGAAAAGAGAATCAGAAACCCAAAGAAACTATCAGCAGGGTTTTGGAATCCATGCCAGCTCTACAATTATCTTCCTGGGGGACCTTGGGAAAGGGGTCGGACCTCTCTGGGACTCATCTTTCTCACCTCTAAAATGGAAGAAATAGATTAGATTAGTCAAGGGTATTCTTACATTTCTTTAGCAGCAAAAACTTTCTTTTCAATGAAATCTTGTGTTGAACCACACTGTTCACACCAGATGAAAACTGAGGTACTCTTGTGAAAGAGGATTTGGGGCAGGGCAAGGGGGGTGGTATTGTTCCCTTTCTTGAAGGAGTCTGAGAACTAGAATGAGATCATCAGATTCACATCTTAAAAGCTCACAATGACTGTTTTATGAAAAATGGATTCCAAGCCAAGACTGCAGGCTCAGAGACCACTTACAGAGGCAGTTGCTCTGTGTATGGGAAGACAAAAGAACAGGAAGTTGTGGGGCCCTAGGGTGAACAGTGCGATGGCCCAAATAAGGGGAGGTAGCCCCCAGGCTCCAGGGGAGATAGACGGCTGCCTCCCAGCCCTGTCAGTTCCCTCGGGTGGTTGGTGAACTGGAGAATGAACTGAGAACTGACCCTGCATGATCAACAAGCTCTGTGAAATTGACTGAACGGCTGACCTTGACACCTGCTCTTCGAATGTGACCTGAGACCTTGGTCAGGCCTCATCCCAGAGCTACTGGAGCAACATCTGCATTTGGTAAGGCCCCCAAGCAATGCCCATGCACATTGGCCTTTCAGAAAAACGTTAGCAGAAAAACGTTTTCAAGACAGATACGCCTGTGCTAAATTCCCAGATGTTGCATTTGCTGGTATTGACCTTGCGCAAATCACTTTCCTTTTCTGAATTTTCTCATCCCCACCATGGAGACCATACTGCTCACCTTAAAGAGAGTTTTGAGGATAAAGATGCTGTAAGTAGTTTAGCACTGAGTTCACTATTGAAGCAAAAGTTGATGTTCAAGAAAATAAAGGAAAACAATAATCACACACACACAACCCCCCCCCCCATTCCTCAGTGGTCAAGGAAAGAGGAAAAAAAGTGAGGAAGGGGTGCTAGAACACCATTGTGATTCTGGTGTGAGTTTTCCGTTTTCTGTCTTCTCCAGTGAGGGGAATTCATCACATTTTCTGGGGGGGCGGGACAGGGGAAAAGTTTTCTCTCTAAATTGAGCATTTCCAGGAAGATTGTCACCATTTCATAGTGCATGGATTTTGAATTGAAACAGGCCAGATTTTGACCTCCCTCCGTACTTCCTTACCTGGGAGATGCTGGGTGGACTGATTAACCTTAGTTTTTCTCATCCATAAAATGAAGATAATAAAACCTTCCAGATGTTTGTGAGGATTAAATGAGATATAATATGAAAAGAGTCTAACTCTTTTTATAAATCTCCCTTTCTTCTTTTTCTTCTGAGATTGTTCATTGTCTGCCATTTTTAGAAGACCCCTTTTCATCAAAACTGTGGTTAGAATGATGTCATAGAAGGGGCGCCTAGGTGGCACAGCGGTTAAGCGTCTGCCTTCAGCTCAGGGCGTGATCCTGGCGTTATGGGATCGAGCCCCACATTAGGCTCCTCCGCTATGAGCCTGCTTCTTCCTCTCCCACTCCCCCTGCTTGTGTTCCCTCTCTCGCTGGCTGTCTCTATCTCTGTCGAATAAATAAATAAAATCTTTAAAAAAAAAAAAAGAATGATGTCATAGAAGCACCCAGTCATTCGATAGGAATTTACTGGATGCCCACCACCTGGCAGGTGTTCTTCTAGGTGCTAGGGTTACACTATTACCAACTGTGTTCATTGTTCTCTTACATCCCCCACACTGTGGGTTAGACCTCTGCTGGGTACTGTCCCAGGTGCTAGACAGGCACCATCCTGGAGTTCGTTCATTTTTTTATTTCATTCTCCATCCTTTAGGTTACACCAGGGCTACCTGACCTGGATGGGGCACAGATCTCTTCTCCTTGGGTTACAGGCAAAATCTGTGGTCATTTTGATGGGATTCCTAAAACCTCCCTCATTTAAGTTTCAAGGATAAGGCTCATGTTTTTTCAAGGTCTTTGCATCCTCTATTAAAAATGCACCCACAACCACACACTTGGCTAAGCAAATTAATAACACAAACAAGACTGAAAATATTTAACCTCCTTAGGAGAACAAACTGTTTTCAAGGAGCCTGGCAGGGCCATTTGCATGCAAACATTTAATGGGCTGCTTTTAAATGATCCTTATCTATTTATTGAAGCAGGTCTGGCTAGACCCCTCCTCGGCAGCTCATTGTTAGCTATTAGTTGGAGCCACTATTGTCCATGAGCTGGAAAGGCATCAAAATGCATTTATTGAAAGATGCTCAATAGTTGGGACTTCCAGTGTTTTACATGGGCCCCTGCCCAATTAACCAGCCAGTCAGCTTTGACTGAGCCTGCTGTCAAAGCCAGCCACGAAGAAATTGTGACTTTGTGCACGTGGTAGGCGATCAATAAGCCATGTTGAATGAATGAATGGAGTTGTTTGACTTATTTCTTCTGCACCCTGTCTGGACACTCTTTTAGAACTCTTTTCCAGAGGTACTAGAGTAAGCATTTAATAACCAGCTCAGAGCTGGGGGAGGGAAAGAGCCCAATTTGCAGTGTTTGCTGATTTCTGTGGTGCAAAGAATTCCATCACCGTAAACTTCAAACTACCTGGGCGACATCACTGAACACGAGGAAGAGATGGGCACCATTTTATAATATTTCTGTCATACAGAAAACGAAGGACATAACAACCTCAAGAGCGTAAATAACAGTGAAATGTGAAATAATGAGGTAGCGATGAATTTTAAACATTTATTACCTTTGTTTTTAATATAATGTTTTCACTGTAAGTTTATATCATTTGGTTCTTAATAAAAGCTGTGTTTACATCTGAAAGTTCCTGGGAATTTAACAGTGGGCCCTCCAGGGCCCTGTGAACTGTCTCCAGCACACGGCCGTTTCTCGCCTACTTAACACAGGTGCACTCCGGAGCCACAGTGCTCTCACTCTTCCCCCTCTGTGCTGTGCCGGAGGACGGAGGGCTAACACAGTGCATGCAAACAAATGAATAGTGAGGTGTGTTCTCTCCCCCTGCAAGGCTTCCTTAGCACCCTGCTTGCACCCCTTAGTGGCATTTTTCACCTTCTCCGATGTGTGTTAAGAGCTGTTGGTGTGCTTGTCCCTTCCTCTGGGGTCTCTGCCATCCAAACTGTGAAACGCAGATGTCCACTGAAGTGCCCTGTCCTTTAGGGATCCAAGTGCCATTGGTTCCCACTCTTCCGCACCACCAGTGGGGGTCTGCTTCCCTCCACCCAGTCTCCTTGGGCACCGGGCTGGAGCATGGCTGTGTTTGCCTGTGTGCTCTGGCTGAGAAATCTGCACAGACATCATCCGGTGAAGGAATCAGCCCTTCCTCGTGGATGTGTGTGGCGTCTAGACCTGGAACAAAGCCCCTTTCCCCTGAACTCCCTCAGCATATCACGCACGTGATAATGCATGCAGCAAATGTTCCTGAGCTTCGGGCTGTTGCAAAGCTGTGTTTCGTTATTGCTGCTGTTGTTGTTGTCATCACTGTCTTACATGCTTATGTAAGTTTGGCCCTCTCTTCTCCTTAAAGCTTCCCATCTTCCGTTTCTCTGGCTTCCTATCCTACAACTGTTCCACAAAATGCAACTCCTTCTCTCCATGGCTCATGAGAAGAGTTTATTATTCAGAGAAATGTGGCTATTTATGCTTTTTTTGCATACTCTCAGGCTCTTTATGTTTACTGATAATCATGGACCATCAGTTCCAAGTTTTACCTCAAGTTCCCCAGAACCCCCTCTAAGCTACAGGACACAAAGGGATGATTTTAGCAAAGTTCCATGGAGGGAAACTTAAACCTGATCTTACAGGGAGCTCCGGAATGTGAGTTGCAGCTCAGGGCTTCCTGACCCATCGGTCCTGGCCCGTAAGCCCTGCCGCCATCTGGTGGGTACTTCCTGCCCTCTGCTCCCAACTACAGATAAAGCAGTTCCAGCAGTCCGTGGGCTACTTCTTCCAAAGAACAGCAGGTTTACCTCATTGGAAGCAGAAGCCTGGGGAGTAGTCAAAGTAGTCAGAGAATCATCTGCTACAATCGTTCAGGGCAAAACAGAACTGCTCAAGGCTTTGGAATACCTGTCTTTCTCTCTTTTTCCCCTAATTGTCTCTCCAAAGAGAAGAAAGCAGGGTAGAGATTTCTCTCTGCTATGAATGATGGTATGGCTCTTATGATAGTATGTTGCTGTTGTTTAGGGGGGAGAAGGGCAATAGGTATGCCCAACCAACAATCCACATTTATAGGGTGATATTTGGAAGTGATCATATGTTCCAAAAAAGAAATCTCAGTGCCTATGAACCAGCAAAGGTCAAAGAGATTTGGAGCCCTAGCCTGGCGGGGATAGGTTGAGGAAGGCCAGCAAGTTCTGCTGCTGTTCACTCAACAACTATTCCTGGACCATTGGCTATGCCCTCGACACTGTCTCCAGGTGCCTGGGAAACAGCAGCAATCAGGAATGACATGTTCCACCTCTCATCTTTCTGAGTCCAAGCATCCTCACCTATGGCTTGGGGTAAATCACCCAGCCCAGCAGATTTGTAGAGAAGAGCAAATGGGATAATGACATGAAAGTGCTTTGTTAGCCCCCCATGTGGCAGTATCATTTTTGCTTTCCTAGGTAGAGCATTAATCAAAACAAGAACTGATTCAAATAAGAAAATGGCCTAATCGATGCTTGACAAATAGTGCCCATTGCGTGTGTGCACAGAAGGAGGGAAGTGGATTAGGTGAGGGGTACCAAGATGGACAAACAAGCAGGGTTCCCCTCATCCCTCCCCATAAAGCCACTGCACTTTTTCTGTTATATTTATTGGGCTCCTACATGAGATTTGCTTTTGAAGAATTTTGCTCCTAAAAGAAAGAAGAACCGGGGGGGGGGAGGAGGGAGAAAAAGAGAAAGAAATCGTGTCCTGGTTCATTAAAAATGAACTCCAGTTGGGGGTACAAAAGTTTACCCCTGTGTTTTCAGGAGCACATATATTGCTTAAATGTGGTCTACGTGTTAGTATTAGACCTAGGTGAGGATCCACCCAAATTATCTAGGTTAGTGGGAAGAAATTGTAGCTCAGACAAAGAAGCTTGCCCTAGGTCGCCAAGGCTGTGTGGGGGCAGAGCCAGGACTAGAACCCTGGCCCTTTGACTCCGGTCTGGAGTCTTTCACTGGCCCTTCCTCCATGCCTTGCTTTATAGATCCCAAAGCTTTATGGTGAAGACAAGTCTGTATGTACAATGCATTAGAGTGGCACCTTAATTCTGAGTCTTTCTGCATATTTTCCTTCTCTTTGTGTGTGCGTATTTTTTTCTTGTCCTCATTTCAAGGAGAAAACTTAGTCCCCTCATCGAAAGAGGGAGAGAGAGAAAAATCCCATTTGAAATGCTGCACTCATGACACATTTCCCATGCAGTGCATAACTCGGCCTCAAGAAGCATTGATTACTCAGTCCCCATTAGAGCCCCATGAGGTCACAAGGACCTTGATAAATGGATCTGGGGTCTTTGCGACTGTGGCCAGGATGGTTTTCAAACCAGAGCTCGCAAGAGCCTCCGAAAGCAGTAGCTGGCCTTCAGCCCCGCCCACTCAGAAAGCTCTCTCTCTCCACATCCTCTGAGCCTGTGGCCTGTCAGCAAGAGAGGGACAGACCAAGGACAGGCTTTGCCACTATCTCAGGGTTGGAGGGTGTGATGTGCACCTTGCAGGAGCTGAGTGTCGCTGGTGTTGGTTTGGGGCTTTGAGCCCCGATCCTATCCACAGCTGCTCTCCAATAATGGAGGGGTGAATACTGGGCAAGCTCTCTGGGAAATGGGCTCTGGGAGACACAGGGGAGTGAGAAACCAAAGCCAGAATCCTTCCTCCCCCTGGGAGGGCCTGGCTAGGAAAGGGCAGCGAATTCATGGAAGCTTTGGAAGAATAGTGGCTCCTTCATTCATGAAGTCCACCGTGCCACGAGTAGGACTGTCATTCAGATGGTAAAACTGGGACAGGCATTAATCTTCCAGCCACAGAACTGAGTTGCAGTGGCTAGAGGTATGGCCAAGTCTAAGAAGAAGAAATTGAGCAAAGATAAAAGAAGGGGATTTTACTTAGGTCCAAGAAGAAGTCAATTACACAAGCGTTAATAAATGATCCCCACTTTCACTATAATAACTGGGAGAAAAATGCCTGCGTTTCCATAATTGCCCTTTGAAAAGTCAACGGTGTCATTCTTGTGCCCCAAACTGCAGTGAATTCAGGGAATGGCTGAGTAGGCTATGGTGGGACCAGAAGGGCACACCTCCTCTGTCCACAGCACCAGGCGGTCCACTGGTGACAGCTTGCGAGGCTGTGTATGCAGAAGAGCGTCCCCTGGTGGCTCAGGCAAGGAGAGAGTGACCCCAAGTAGTTTATGCCTATGTGGAGAAAGCCAGCATCACGGCTCAGGGGGATGGATGGTGACGTCAGTGGAGGCAAAGCACAGTGATTTGAAGAGGACCTGTCTGCAGGAGCAGCACAGGGCCTGCAGTCTGGGGACTCAAGCATGACAAGGTACCCGAGGTGAGTCTGTACCTGGAGTCTTCTTAAAGCCACCATGCTTGGACCTACAGAAGGGGAACTTTTCACTTCACGCAGGCAGACTGCCTTGTGTGTAGGTCTAAGGAGCCCTCATTCAGTGTCCCGGGAAGCAGAATGTGTCTGAAAGAGAATGAAAATAATGGCAAAGATGCTTGAAGGTCTATCAAAGGAGGCCAGGTTTAAAGAGCCTGATTCAGAAAGAGAGAACATTCGGGGCCTTCAGAGTCACCTTCCAATGCTCGAAGAGCCACTTGTGAAAGAAAGGTAGTGTGATGTGTATTTTCAGAAGGGAGAAACAGGACCATTGGGCAGAATTTATGGGGAGACCGGTGTTGAGTTCTTTAAAGGCTTGCAGAGGCCCCTGGGGCTGAAGCCCATGAGAAGGGACTTCTGCAGGAGTGTTTCAGGAATTGTAAGTTCAGGTAAACTCCCGGAGATGGGAAAGTGAGCGTGGAAGGCTATGCTCTGTGTTTGATGAGTAAAAGAACATCAGCTGACCAGATAGGCAAATAAGGCATCAGTGGGTACTTACCCCGGGGGTAGCATTATAGCATCTGGTCAAGAATGTGAGTTTTGATGCCAGACAAACCTGGGTGGGTTTCAATGCTGGTTACCATGTGGCCCAAAAATATATATAAACTTTGCTAAAAGACAATTTAAAAAAAAGTAAACTCATGACTCTTGTACAGATATAAAATAAATATATTTTAAGGATTTTCTTTAATTCACCAATTGTTGACAGTCCAGACAAATGTTATAAAGGGCTCAAAAGGGGATCTGGAAAGCAGACACATCTATAGATCGGGAAGTTTTTAAATGAATGGGTAAATGAGATAACATTGGTTTTCAATTGAATCTTTACTAGATGGGACAGAATTTGCATGTGTTAAGACATGAATTCGTTTGCATCCTTATCTGTTATTTATGGTTTACAGTTATAAAGTAGCTTGAGACAGGGAAAGAGTAAAGTGAATAAAGACAATGAAAGACATAAGATAACCCGGAAGGGTGTGATCTGAATGCAGCAGAGTTTTCCACTGAAGACTGAAGCACAAGTTCCGTATCCCCTGCAAAGCCTCTGTATGCCCATCTTGAAAATGGCAATGATTGTGTATCAGTAGTTTGCTGGGAGGCTCAGACGAAATGATGTGTGTCTTGCATTTTGACGAGCAACGGACAAATAGCAAGACTTCGATGAGGGGCCCAGCAGCTTGGTGGACGGAAGACATCGCAATGTGTCACATCTGCCCTGAGACAGGTCTGTGCATCATAGTATGGGGGCCCAGAGCCTGATGAGCTCTGATGTGGGAAGCTGGGTGGCCGTGGCTTCTGCACAGACCATTGATGATAAAGCAGTCATTGAATGGTCAGTGCTCATGTGTCATGCCCTTGTAATGGATTGTCTTGTTTAATTTTCATGACTACCCATTAGGGATATATACTATCCCCAATTTCCATATGAAAGTAGTGTAGTGGATAGACTTCAAGGTCCACCTTTTGATCCCCTCTCCTGATATGCTCTATAACATAAAAGTGTAACACCATCTTGCTAGTCTTTCTATCATCTATCATCTATTCTTCTATCATCTATCTATCTATCTATCTATCTATCTATCTATCTATCCATCCATCCATCTGTCTCTGTCTATATCTCTATCTCCCTGTCTGTCTCTATTACTGGCTCTGAAGAAGCAAGCAGCCATCATGAATCCCTACAGCCACAGGAAATAAATTCTGCAGACAACCCAAGGGAGCTTGGCAACAGGTTCTTCCCCAGTCGAGCCTCTGATGAGAACCCAGCTCTGGCCAACACTTCGATTCCGGCCTTAAGCAGAAGTCCTAGCTAAGCTGTGCCCAGACTGTTGAATCACAGATACTATGAGATGATAAATGTGTGTGTTTTTTAAGCTGCTAAATTTGTAATAATTTCTTAGAAAATTCAAACAAATAGTGAGGTTATAGATATTAAGCAACTTGTCCAGTGCCCCTTACTAGAAAGTGCTAGAGCTATGATCCAGACCCCTCTCTTTCTGACTGCAGAGTCGGCCCTGCCACGGCAGCTGCCCACTGCAGGATCATGTGCTTCTTTGACTCAGACCAGCTGGGGACCAGATTCACTTCCATACAGTCTGACTCCAAAGCCCACAATGGTAGCTGGGGATCTATTCTTTCCAGGAAGTGGTTCTCAACCCTGACTGCACAGTACTGTCACGTGGGGAAGTTTAAAAACCAGACTAGCCTTGGGTTCACTCAGAGCAATTAAATTAGGAGATTCATGGGTTGGCAGCAGCCACTGGCTTTTTGGGTTTTTTAAGATCCATAGGTGATTTTAATTTGCAACTTTACAAACCCCTGTTCCCGGACACAGGATGCCCGGAAAATCCATATCAGCACTACATCTGAGCAGAAGGTCCTTACTAAAACATAATTTTCAGGATGAGGTATGCTGATAACTGGCATCGTGGTTTTCTACCGACACAAACATTTTTTTTCTATATCCAGCCCTTCTTGCCTAAGGAGGGCAAGGCCACATTCAGCCTGTGCTTAGCTGGCACCAGCCATTTTCCCCACATACTCTGATCAATGCTGCTAGACAAGAAATAGAAAAGACACAGAGGGGTGATGTGAGTTCAGGGCATGAGAAGGATACCTCACAGAGAGGTCAGAAAGTTCCTGATGAATGAGAGAGGCAAGGACCAATGAACATGAAACCCCACTGCCTGTCATCTTTAATGAAGATGGGGCCTGATGGCATTATTCCCAGTGTGTCTAGAAGCCCAAACACCCACAAGTGTTTTCTCTACCTACACAGGTAAATGGTTCCCAAGAAATGGCCTGCCTGCTTCCTGCCCATCACCACTCCCCCATAATTGAACCTTAGGGGCCTGTTCTAAGCCATACTCTGTCTTGTCAACCTCCTCTCCGGTAGCCTGAAGCCCAGAACGCACCCTGCTGCACCTTCTAGCCCCTGATACAAATAAAAATCACAAACGTGTTCTAGATCCAGAGGGTGTCTTAGGAGAGAGAGGTTGGGAATGAGTGTGAGTTGAAAGCCAGCTGTGTACCAGGCACTGTGCTAGAATTTTGTGTGCATGCTCTCATTGATCCTCTCAATCTATGTCTAGTAGTTGCTCTAAGCAGTTAGACCCACTTTGCAGATGAGGAAATTGAGGCTCAGAGTCAACTTGCCCAAGATCTCCCAGGTAGTTGGCGGCAAAGTCTTGTATTTGATCCTAGTATTCCTTTCCCTTCCCGTCTCTCTTTTCCTAAATAGAAAAACACAGCAACCAGTGCCTTTTTCTCAGGGCACTGCCGGATAAATATTGCACTCCAACTTAGAGTGCGGCACCGGTCCTAAGTGTTGGGAACAGTAGAGCTGGGTAAGTCCAAGCTTGGCGTAATTCTTAACACCCACGGCTAGTGAATGATCTCATATTTTTCCTCTAAATGAGTGACCTTAGAAATAGGTGAAAGGGAGGGGGTCTCAAAGCCCCAAGATGCTGTGCAGTTTTGAAATTATAGCTAATAGCTGATAACTACTGAGAACTTATTAGGGTGATCTTGACCATCCTCTGTTCCTGCAGAGTAAAGCCCGTCTTGCCCACTTTAATACTGATCACTTTCCACTGTAATAATTGGTTTCCTTAGAATGCCATCAATATCTCAAGGCCAGACCTGAATCTTGGCTTACCTCTGTACCTTGACACGGGGCTCGGTACAAAGTAATTACTCAGTAAACGCGTATTGAATCAACGCGTAAGTGAGTGAATATAAAATCCAGGAGCGTTTAAAGATGAATGCAGAGTCCAAGGAGGGAAGGCAATAGCTGAGACAATCAGCCATGATGACCATTGTTTCCGCAGTGCAGCTGGGCAGACAGATGTGTCTCTACCATGCTAATGCTAACAGGGGGCCCACTTTTTTTTAAATCTCTCATTTTGGAAACTTGAAGCCACTAAGTGTTTCCATTCTAATGAGATTTCCAAAAGGAGAGGGGAAAGAAAATATCTAGAATAATCAGGGCTGTGTCATGCTGTGGGGGAAACAGCATGGGACCCAGATCTGACTTTGTGTCTGTGTTTGGTTCTCAAAAGCAGCAGTGGAAGCATTTGTAGGAAGGTGCTAATGGGATAAGAAAATACAAGAGGTTTACACCTTTTGGTTTGGGTCTGAGAGCACCATTTTGTACATATGAATGAGAAAAGTCTCCAGGGCCTGGTGAGAAAAGTAAGTAATACACCAATTACACATTGGCTTTTTTCCTACCATCTTCAGCCTGAAGGCAGTTGAAAAGGTTGGAGTCTGGTCTGGCCATCATGTAGGTGAAGAAAGTGAATGACTACTTGGGATAATTTCCAAGCTGCTGGGAAAACTTGCCTCCTTTTCTCCTAAAGCCTCTGTCCCTCAGCTGGAGGTCCCTTAAGAAGTACCTTGTCTTTTGGTGCAAGGCTTTATTCTCTTTTAAAATGCAAATCCCAGGTGCCATTTTTATACCTCTCCAACTAGCAAGTCCATTAGCAAAGGGTAATAACCATTGCTGGTAAAACTGGGTGAAAATAAGGTCCTTGTATGTTCCTTGGGACGGTGTAAAGTCATGTATCCTTTGAGAATAGTCTGTCGGAATGTATCAAGAATACATATGAATGTTCAAAGTCCGGATAGGCCGGAGATTTATATTAAGGAATTGGCCCTCAATGAGGAAAAACTATATGCACAAAGATATTTACTCTAGCATTATTTATAATAATATAGGACTGGAAGAAATAGAAACCTAAATATCGAGCAATAAGAGACTAGTTATATATATTTCAGTGCACTGATGTCATTGAATGCTGCTCTTTCATTAAACATGATTGTTTTGAATATTTTATAGCTATGTGGAAGAATATTTATGCTTTAATAAAATAAAATGTAGATCATAATGTTGTGACAAAGCAATATGTAAAAATTGTATATGCCTGAGTCCTTGGGCTGGAAAGGGGCAGCAGGGGGTGGGGGCTGGACAAAAGAGTTGATTTGTTAGGCTTAGAATGAAATACGACGGTTCTTTTATTTCGGTCTGCATCGTTCACTTCACAATGTCTTTTGTGAATTGTATCTTTTAAACTCAAGAGGATTAGAAATGTCCAGGATGGAGGGNGTCCTTTAAGAATAGTCTGTCGGAATGTATCAAGAATACATATGAATGTTCAAAGTCCGGATAGGCCGGAGATTTATTCTAAGGAATTGGCCCTCAATGAGGAAAAACTATATGCACAAAGATATTTACTCTAGCATTATTTATAATAATATAGGACTGGAAGAAATAGAAACCTAAATATTGAGCAATAAGAGACTAGTTATATATATTTCAGTGCACTGATGTCATTGAATGCTGCTCTTTCATTAAACATGATTGTTTTGAATATTTTATAGCTATGTGGAAGAATATTTATGCTTTAATAAAATAAAATGTAGATCATAATGTTGTGACAAAGCAATATGTAAAAATTGTATATGCCTGAGTCCTTGGGCTGGAAAGGGGCAGCAGGGGGTGGGGGCTGGACAAAAGAGTTGATTTGTTAGGCTTAGAATGAAATACGACGGTTCTTTTATTTCGGTCTGCATCGTTCACTTCACAATGTCTTTTGTGAATTGTATCTTTTAAACTCAAGAGGATTAGAAATGTCCAGGATGGAGGGATCTACTTGTAGGCAAGGTGATCAGAAACCAANGCAAAATGTTTCTTGTTCGTTGTCTATGCTTCCAATAATCTTGTGCCTTTGATGTCATAGTCTTTAGCATGTTCTATGCTTCGCCTAAGAACAAAATACTTTTAGAATCTCAGGTTATATGCTTACTGAATGGAAAAACAACCCAGTTCTTTCCCATGTGATTCTCTTCCCTATGTGTCTACTTTATTACTCACACAGAAAACTTCACTTCTGACCTTTCTGGTTACTGAATATGTAGAGAATTTCCCTCCACACCGGTAAGCAATTTTCTGTGACACCAGCTGGGTATCCTGCAATTTAACACAACTCTAACACTATCTACCTGGAAATAGTGTTATCACCTTTGCTTCTGACCAACCAGCTATAAATCAGAGGTTCCAATGACCCTTCCTTGGGTTTGATTAATCTGCTAGAGTAGCTTACAGAATTTAGGGAAAGATTTACTTACATTTACCAGTTTATTAAAGGGTATGACAACGGGCACAGATGAATAGTCAAATGAAGAGATGTATAGGGCATGGTGTGGAAGGGTCCCGAGTGCAGAAGCCTCTGTCCCTATGGAGTTGGGATGTGACACCTTCTTGGTGTGGATGTGTCCACCAACCTGGAAGCTCTCTGTACTTTTGGGATTTTATAGGGGCTTCAATCATGTAATTAACTCCATTTTTTTTTTTTTTTTTAATTTTATTTTATTATATTATGTTAATCACCATACAGTACATCCCCAGATTCCGATGTAAAGTTTGATGCTTCATTAGTTGCGTATAACACCCAGTGCACCATGCAATACGTGCCCTCCTTACTACCCATCACCAGTCTATCCCCTTCCCCCACCCCCTCCCCTCTGAAGTCTTCAGTTTGTTTCTCATAGTCCATAGTCTCTCATGTTTCATTCCCCCTTCTGATTACCCCCCTTTTCTTTCCAGAAGTTGGGGGTAGGGACTGAAAGTTCCAGTCCTCTAACCACGTGGTTCATTCTCCTGGCCACCAGCCCCCATCCATAGATGGGTCCAAAAGTCACCTCATTCGTGTAACAAAAGACACCTTGATTGTTCTCATAATTTAGGAAATCTAAGGGGGTTTAGGAGCTCTGTGCCAGAAACTAGGAGAAGACCGTGTGTATTTTTATCCTCTATCACAATATCACAGCATAGTAGGTGCTCGGCAGGTGTTTGTTAAATGAAACATCCTCTTGAGGTTGTTCAGCGTCATTCCTATGGCAGCTTGGATGTCTCTGGAAAGATGGATTCAGAATTCAAAAATACCACCCACAGTGTGAAACAAAGACTATTTTATTCACAAAGCTGATTGGACTTTTCGTGGAGGCTTATGGATTTTTAATCATGCCTTTGTTTTTCCCACCCTATAATGTCACCAGACTCCTGCAACTAAGCCACGTAATCCCCTGCTGTTTCTCTTCTGATTTCTCAAGGTTGACTTCCTTATCTCTTTTGATGGTGAGCACCACCCAGCCCCATCCAGCTCTCTGATACTATGCGTCCTGTGATAAGGTCTTGGAGAAATTATGAAAAAGTCAATAAAAAATGGTCCTGGTAAAGTGGCCCAAGTGGAAATGTAGCTTTGCATTTTCTCCAGCGTTCTAGGATCTGCTTTCCTAAATGCACGTAAAAGAAATACTGTATTTTTTCCCCCCTGGAGATGCACTGTGCATGCAGAAAAGCTCTGTAAGATGATAGGATCTGATCAGCATGGTTGAAAGCTGGCAGAGAAAATGAGTGGGGTCTGCACTTGAGGTGCTGGGAATGGTGGGAAGGGGTTTGCAAGTGACCGATGTTCACTGGTATTCACTCTTCACCCGCACAGGGATCACAGTGCCCTGGCACACGTTCACATGGCCGTTTTATTAGCCTCTTTATATTAATAAGGAGACTGAGGTTTTCAAAGGCAAGACGATGTGACCAAGTGCACATGGCTGGAACGATAATCCGGAATTCAAACCCAGACTGGCCTACCTCCTAAGACCCTTCTCTTTCTAATGAACCAAGTTGTTCAGATGACCCTAGACAATGTGTGTATGGAGGGTGGGGAGTGATGGAAATGAGGATGGGAAGGATAGCGCTGGCCCTTCCAGGAGAGATTGTAGGGGAAGCAGTGGATGGCCACAGAAGCACTGTCAGGAGATCACCGGAGTGATCAGAGGGAAAAACGATGTGGCTTGACAAAGGCATTGGTCACAGAGACAGAGAAGTAGACCAGATGTCTGAGAGTATATCAGAGGAAGAATGGGCATAATTTGCTGAAGGGTCAGACATGCCTGAAGGAGTGGGAGGATCAGAAGGTCACTCTGCGCTCTGGCTGCAGGGCCACTGGGCACCTGCACACCTTACCGCATTGAGTACTCATCACAGCTCTGTGTGAAGCCCTTTGCATCCTCATTTCTACATCTTCAAATAAAAGAGCTGAGGCTCAGAAAGGTGGAGCATCTTGCTAAAAGTTCTGCAGCTCACCAGGGGAATCCAGATCCAAACCCAGGTCATTATAAACAGGAGTGCCTGTTAGGGTCAATTTCAAAAAAGGAGTAAAGCCTGCCAGACTTCAGAACATGGATGGGATTCCCAATCTCAGCTCCTGACTCCATCGCTTTGCCAGCTTAGGTGAGCCACCAGAAGTCTCATTCCATGAAAGTATGGGCCCTTTAGTGCCAACGAAATGTGTGGAAAGCCAGACAAACTCAGAGTTATAACAGTGTCGATAAAACTAGGAGGGCTTGGGCCAAATAAACCACAGACCCAGATTTTAATTGATGTGCCCTTCTAGTGCTGGGGACAGAGGATTTGCTTCCAGCCCCTCAGACACACCTGAGTCATGTGTTAACACCTTGTCCTGGTCAAAGGGTTTCCAAGGACTTGGTTATAAGACAACGTTACCTACTTCTGTTTCATCAATTCTGAATGCATATTTCCCCCCATTTTGACATCTCTGAAATGAGGATGTGAAGCACCATCAGTGGCTGTCATAATTTCTTTGGCAGCTTCCTTTTTGTTAGTAGTTTATACAATTATGTGTCTTACAATTAATAGTGTCACTTGGTAGTTACCCAAAGATGACATGTGTCTGAGGAATTCCAAATGTATTGTATTAATGACAGTTTCTTCCTGTGGAGAACTTACAAATTCCCCAGGCTTTGTGTTTTACAGAATAATAGAAAATAACAATCAGATTAATCGCTAACACTTATTAAGCAAGACCTAACATTTCATTAGCCCATTTTACAGATGGTGAACGGGAGGCACTTCAGTCCTCACAGCAACTCTGCGAGGTGGAATAACTATCCCCACGATGAATTCAAGGGATTGGTGGGCCAGACCGGCTAAGGTACTTACCAATGCCACACAATCATGAATAGTGTAGTCAAAATTTAAACTCATTCCATGCCTGATTCCCAAATGTATGCTCCCGAGTATAAATATTTGGTCAATGGGCAAATTGGAAGGAAACTGCTAATTACTGAGTGTCCACTGCCTGCCTTTCAGCATTTTGTATCTGTTACATCATTGAACCCTAGGTAGCTGGCATTTCATTCACACCCAGCAGGTGAGGAGCCAGAAGCCCAGTGGTAAGAACTCAAGACCAGGATGTGTGTGCCTCCAGGGCCCAGACTGTTCCCCGACAAGACGTCCTCATGACATTTGGTCAGGCCATGGAGAAGTTTGCCCTGTAGCCCAAAGTCATGCAGTGAGTACCATCCACAGAAATGCTCCTGGGGCAGCAACAGTAAGTTCAAACTGGGCTGTTGCCTTGTTTAAAAACCACTAATAGGGGCCCCTTGGGTGGCGCAGTCTTTAAGCATCTGCCTTCAGCTCAGGGCGTGATCCCGGCATTATGGGATCGAGCCCCACATCAGGCTCCTCTTCTAGGAGCCTGTTTCTTCCTCTCCCACTCCCCCTGCTTGTTTTCCCTCTCTCACTGGCTGTCTCTATCTCTGTTGAATAAATTAATAAAATCTTTTTTTAAAAAAAACCACTAATAAGGGGCTCCTAGGTGGCTGCAGTCGGTTAAGCTTTTGACTCTTGGTTTCAGCTCAGGTCATGATCTCTGGGTCGCGGGATCGAGCCCAGGGTCAGGCTCCACACTCAGCTCAGAGTCTGCTTGTCCCTCTCCCTCCCCCTCTGCCCCTTCCTCCTGCATCTTCCCTCCCTCCCTCTCTTTCTCTTTCTCTCAAATAAATAAATAAATCTTAAAACAAATTAAAAAGAGGGACACTCGGCAGAAATGCATGGTACTTCTGTAGATCTTTTTAGAGGCAGATTCACCATGAAACTAATGAACCTTAAGCAGTGGCCCTGTATGAGTTTTTACTCATAATTTGTATTCTTTTCCCTAAATTTTAATTTCTTTTTCTCCATAAACCTGCATATGTTCCTACTGTATTCCTCTGATCATGTTAAGTAATCTGGTATCGAACTCAACAAAGGTGCTTTTAAGATTAAATCCCTTTTAAGTTCTAAAATATTATTTTCCATCCCGCATTTGATGTGGAATATCCTTTCAGGTGATCCTGATGGAGTTCAAATGCCCTTGGCTCTTAGCGTAGGTCAGGGGTTGGGAAACTTTCCCTTAAAGGCCGGATGGTAAGTATTTCAGGCTTGTGGGCCAGACAGCCTCTCCGGCTGCTATTTACTAAGCAAGAAGCCACAGATACTATATAAACAAATAAGTGTGGCTGTGGCATAAAAAAATGTATTTACAAATATGGGCCACCAGCTGGATTTGGCCCGAGGGCCGTAGTTTGCTAACCCCTGGTTTAAATGGTCACCACCGGCCTCTGGTACAAGATGCATGTGTGGATCCATAGGGTGGTGTGGATAGGGTATAGACAGATACAGACACAGATTTGCGTGGGGTTATTTATGTAAGATATTCTTGCCTCATTTTACGAATATGGAAGTTTTTAAAGACAAAGGTATTTTTTCCCTATATATTATTAATATATGTGTTTCAACTCTTCTCTGTGAGCAGAAAAGGAGAAGGAAGGTGGGTAAGAAAGGGGCACCTGCTGAAAGCCTGATGTTTGCCAGAATTCTAGACGTTTCGAATAACGTGATTCTCTGCTGACCCCCATGGCCATCCCATGAGGCAGGTTTAGAGAGTCCCTTTATTCTGCAGTTAATGGGAATCGGTGAAAATCTACTGAAAGAATCTGCTGGAAATGGGACCAGACCTCATACCAAATAGTGAAGAAAATATGTCATTAGTACTTTATCACAAAAAAGTAATTAAGATACAAAAATGTGTTTATTGTATCTCATAATTAACAAAATATAGGTTATAATTGCAACTGTGCTCTGATTTTTAGAATGAACAAAGACTGAATCGAGTGTTAATTTGAGGGTATATTTTCTATGCCCAAATTATATGATAATACCAGATGACTTCACATTTTATCTTCTCAACATTTGGGGGGGAAGGATTGTATGAGATTTTTAATCCTTTGAAGTATCAATTGATTCATCTTTCATTGTTGGAGTAAGATTGTCACTTGTTAATGGCTTTGCCGTATTTAGAACATCTCTCTATCATCATGTCCATCAACTTCATGAAATCTTGCATCTTTCGTAAGCTTTGCCTTTTCACTGTGCAAATAGTTCACATTGTACTAGTGAATGCTGTGCCTGATGGGGAGGCAGGGACGGACCCACATAGCCATGCACAGGCAGGATAACGGCTCCTGTGAAATCATCAAGGATGTTTGCATGGAGACCTCATTAGAGAAACGGGTTTTGGTTATGGGGATTTTTGCTGCCCTGTGCAATCTCTCTTAGCCATAAAGACTGAGATAAAAAATAAGATAACAAAAATCCCTTGTGTTGTCCCACCTGCATTACAGATGAGAAACTGAGGCTCAGAAAAATAAACCTATCCAAGGTCCTCCAGTTTCTAGGTGGTGAGTGAAGATTTGGATCTGGCTTCACCAGTGTCCGTTATCTATTACTGCATGACAAACCACTACAGAATTTAGCAGCTTAATACAACACACATGTATCATCTCAGTTTCTGTGGGTCAGGGATCCAGGCGTGGCTTACCTGGAACTTCTGCTCTGGGCTTCTCACAAAGACCACACAGTGAAGGTGTCAGCCAGGGCTGAGGTCTCATGTGAAGGTGTGACTGGTGCAGGATCCTCTTCTAAGCTCCCCTTTGTAGGTGTTTTGAGAATTCAGTTCCTTGGGCGCTGTTGGACTGAGGGTCTCCGTTCCTTGCTGGCCATTAGCTGAAGGCCACCTTCAGTTCCACATGGGCCTCTCCTCCGCGTCCACTTGCTTCATCAAAGGCAGCAAGAGAGAGAATCTACTGGCGAGACAGCAGTCATGGTGATTCAAAGAGGCTGTTGGACTGATTCATAGGGAATGAGGCACATAGTGGTTGCTTTACCTTTGGGGCGTTTCGGTTGAAGGTCAGTAGGATTCTGATGTAGTCTGAGGGGTTGTATTTTCTGCTCGAGCACAAGAACCAAGGGTGTTGGCTGAGGATCAGGACCCGTGGGCTTCCTATGGCCTCAGCAACACCGGCTCTGTCAGGGGATTCGGTTCTGCCCCCGGCTGGCCAGGGAGCACTGTCCCTACACACCCCACTCAATGGCACACAGACGGGGATCAGAAGGAGGAGAATCTAGTGGTCAGCTGCTGCTTTTCCCCTCCCTCTAGGACCTTCGGTGAGCTACAGGTACTTCGAAACCCGCCCGTGAGCAGCTGTAATTGGAGCAGGAGCCAGCCGGGATCTTGGAGAACTACCCAGAAAGGGAACTGAGAGCTTCTCTTCCCAAACTGGGAGTCCAGAGGAGAAGGGATGGGCTTGTCCTTCGGTGGCTGAACTGCAAGCCAGCCGCCCCTCCCCGGTCTCCGGCTTGCTGTGCCCTGCTTGTTCTCTGCGGGCCCCGCTCTCAGCACAGCCCCTACTCCTGTTGTGACCCTACTGCCTGAGCCTGGAGCCTCCGTTCCTCATCTCTAAAGTGGGGGTGCAAATGTAATGATGACAGAGACCCCACCTCACAGGAGTGTAAGAGAAAATGATGCACAATGATGAGATAAATTCTAGAGTTTTCACCACCTGTTTGTCCCCCTGCAGGGGAAGCTTGGGGGTAATCCTTGGCTGTTAGGCCCTGTCTCTCATTCCCAGCGGGCCCAGCTTTGTTGCCGTAAGGGAATCCAGGCCTGGCTGAGACGAGGGCACAGGGAATCCCGGGTGCCGCTGTGATTCCTTGGTCCCATGTGCCTGTGCAGACCTGGGGCCCAGCAGAAGTTTGGTGTCAAGGGGCTTGGACCTTACACTTGAGACACCAAGGACAGCTGCAAAGCAGCCTCCCTCCTGCCCTCCACAACCCCGGCTGGGAGGAAGATTCATCGGATGAAGGTAGAAGCAGGTAGAAGGTGGTGCGTAATTTAAGGGCGTGTCTGAGACCCTTGACCCCGACCAGCCTCCTTCGCCAAGACAGCCAGGACCCCAAAGACAGGAGGACAGGTGTTGGCTCTCCCCCAGACTATACCACAAGCCTTGGCCCATCCTGCAGGCACTGGGAGGAGGAAGAGTATGGGCAAGGAGCAGAGGGAGGAGAGAGAGGGGAAAGGAGGAGAAATCAGGGGAAAGTCGGGTCAAAGAGACAAGGACGGCTGCAGAGCAGGGATCTAAGTGGCATGGCTCAAATCAATAACACAAGAAACAACAGGTGTTGGCGAGGATGCAGAGAAAGGGGAGCCCTCTTACACTGTGGGTGGGAAGGCAAGCTGGTGCAGTTGCTCTGGAAAACAGCATGGAGGTTCCTCAGGACGTGAAAACTAGAACTACCCTATGATCCAGCAATCACACTGTTGGGTATTTGCCCAAAGAATACAAAAACTCTCATTCCAACATGCATCCCTATGTTTCCTGCAGCATTATTTACAACAGCCAGACTATGGGAACAGCCCATGTCCATCTATAGATGAATAAAATGTGGTATATATATGTACAATGGAATATTACTCAGCCATAAAAAGAATGAAATCTTGCCATTTGCAATGACATGGTGGAACTGAGAGTATTATGCTTAGAGAAATAAATCAGGCAGAGAAAGACAAATACCATTATGATGTCGCTCATATGTGGAATTGAAGAAACAAAACAAAGGGGAAAAAAAGATAAAAAGCACGGACTCTTATATCTAGAGGACAAACTGATGGTTACCTGAGGGGAGGTGGGTGGGGGAAGGGGGAAAGGGGATGGGGACTAAGGAGGGCATTTGTGTGATGAGGACCAGGTGATGTACGGAAGTGTTGAATCACCACATTGTACCCCTGAAATTAATATCACACTGTATGTTAACTGCACCGGAATTAAAATTAAAAAAAAAAAAAAACTGTAAGAAAGTGACAGAGGAAGTAAAAGAATGGTTGCCCCCCCCCCCCCCNTAAGAAAGTGACAGAGGAAGTAAAAGAATGGTTGCCCCCCCCCCCGGAGCGTGAGAGCCAAAACGGTAGGGGGAGGGAAATCTCTGTCTCCCACAGGCGTCTGGCTTCCATGGTAAGACTGACTGGTCATTTGGTCTGTGTGTCTGAGATCAAGTGCCTATCTTAAGAATAAATTGAAAAGTGTAAAGGACCAAAGAGCATTTTCCCCTTCCCCAGTTAAGGAGGGCTCCTTGATGCTCTAGCTTTTTAAATTAATGATTGTTTTCCAGTTTGAAGAAAGTAAATTCCCCAAGGTTGCGGGTGTTTTTGAATTCCTTGAGGTGTGAGAAAATGCCGAGCTCTGCCAGGCATTTGCTGCCCCCTGCTGGCTAATTCCTGGTCCTGCACACTCTGCAGCTGAGAGTCAGGCTGCAACTGCGTTTCATGATTCCCTTTGCTGGCTCTAAAATCACAGACTATAAGAGCTGAAAGGAACTTAGATCTCCAGCCCCAACCTCTTCCCTAAGCTTTAGACTTGAATTTTGATCAGCCTGCTGGATATCTCCACTTGAACCTCAAACTCAACAGGTCCACAACATAGTTAAGATAGTACATTTTAATTAATACACAATGCAAGCTAATGATTGCAAAATGATAATGGCTTATGATCAGTACTCGAATAGCGATGCAGTGGGGTGCTCTGCGACCCTAGGGAAGAGGTCACACCAGAGAACACGCAGAGAGCAGCGGAGGTTAATGGAAGTCTCCGGAGGCAAAGCATGACTGGTGCTGTTAAGGCAGAATGTTAAGGCTGTTGAGGGGAATGGGGGTTGGGAGGCAGTTTGGGAGGAGTGGGCAAAGAAGAGCATAGAGACAGGCACACATAGGCTCAGAGAGTGGGAGGAAATGCTCTCATTCAGGATGGCTGGCCCGGGAGTGGGGAAGCAGCAGAAGGTATAAAGCTGTGAAGACAATAAGGCCAGATCATCAAAGGCCCACATCCCTTGCTAAAGGAGAAGATTGGACTGGGTTCTGTGTCCATAAACTTTCACACTCTGCGTTTGCACGGTTGATCACAATGCCTCGGGGGCCATACTCCAGGTCAACACACATAAAATGGGGAATGTCCTGGATAAACGGAGACATGGCAGTCAACTCTAGCTAAACCTCAAATATACTTCCAACCCCTTGGCCAAACACCCTTGGAGGCTTTCAGTCTTGT
This sequence comes from Ailuropoda melanoleuca, assembly GCF_002007445.2. NCBI lineage: Eukaryota > Metazoa > Chordata > Mammalia > Carnivora > Ursidae > Ailuropoda > Ailuropoda melanoleuca. The sequence goes on along the minus strand of NC_048226.1, from coordinate 94,724,336 downwards.
ACTGTGAAAGCATGTAGAGGACACTCAGATCATAACCTCTGTAATTATTTGTCCTCTGCCTCCCCCACTGCACTGGGAGGTCTTTGAAAATGAGGGCTAGATTTACTCATGTTTGTATCCTTAAAACCAGTGCTGTGTTTGGGACACAAGAGGTACTCAATACATTGACATTAAGTCAGAATAAAACATTAACTAACATTTAGTGAAAGCCTATTATTGAATAATGGAGGACATGGGCACTTTTATTGGGTTTGTTTTCTAGATAGGGAAACCAAAACACTGAGAGGTTGTGTAACTTGCCTAAGATGACACAGCATAAAAGGAGGAAGGGGATTCTAATCTAGGGCTTATTTCTAGAGCCTATGAATGAATAAAACGAAGTGTTGATAGAACTGGAGTGTGGATGTGCAGTCATCCAAGAGCCCGTTCCCCAGGGCCTGCTGGGGAGCCAGCCAGTGATGAGTGTGTGAATGGGACAGCACCAGGCATCATTTGTATGAGCCATGAACAGTTGACCAAAAGACTCCCCATCCATTGTCTTCTGTGGTCCTCACAATAGCCATGATCTCCAGATGGATCCATTATTCCCATTCTATGAATGGGATCATTGAGGTTCCCAAGGTCAGTGAGCTACTCAAGATCACATAGAAAGTACTAGAGCCCCCCTTTGAGCCTGTGTCTTTGAACTCCACACTCTGTGGTCTTTTTAACTGACAACACAGTTATCCAGATGGTAATGAATCCTTCTGATAAATTTTTTCATCTCTAAAATGGGGGTTCATGTCTACCCTGGGAGGTGGTTGTAAGCATGAGCTGACAGATGTAAAGTGGCGAGGGGCAGGTGCTCACTAACGCGTGGTGTGGGAGCTGATGTTGCCACCACCACCACCACCATCATCATCATCATCATGACCTGTGAAGATTTGGGATTTGGGGTAGGCGGATTGCAGGCATGGGTCCGGAGCCGTAAATTGAAGTAAAATGGCCACACACAGGAGGGAGTTGAAAATCTGGTTTAGGTTCCTAGGCAAGGTTGGAAAAATCGATTCAGGTCTGCAGATCAGCAGGCTTATTGATCAGAAAACGTGATCAGGATCAGCAAGGCTCAGAGCCAGGACTTGGGTCCCCAGCCAAGGCCAGGAGCAGACATTTCCAAACCTCCTTGCGTTGTGGTCCTTACCATCAGGGCATGGGACAGCTTTCTGTTTGGCTGGACTGTGTGCTCATGAGGACAGATCCAGCCTAGTCATCATGGAATTCCAGCTCCATAGCCCCAGAGCCTACCGTACAAATACTGAAGGAAAGAATGAATGAGCGAGTGAATGAATGCACAAGCAGGTCCCAATTACACAAGCAATCCCACAACATGTGGATTGGAACCCAGCCGGGTGGAGAGCCAGATCACACAGAACAGAAGAACTTGGGAGTACTTAGTACCAAGCCTCCTCCATGGACCCTAGGGAGGCTGATGCTGGACACTGAACCAGAGACTTTCCACCAAGAGGGAGGGAGAGCCATTTTTCTTTGCTGATAGGACGAAGCATGCACACACATGAACACACATGCACGAGAAGCTCTCCCTCCCTGCCAGCTGAACTTATGTAGATAATAATCTCAAAGGATTGTTTGCAGTTTGCTCCTGCCTGAGACAGGGGCATGAACCAGATGACCTCTCTGTGACTTTTCCAGGAGCAGCGTTCTGCATCCTTCTCTGTGGCGGGTCCTGTTCTTTCTAGTATGAAGAACACTTTGTAATTTCAAAAACAATTCTGGAGGGCCCCAGATGAAAGAGGTCGTTTCGTGTAGTAACCAGGGACTGTAAAAGGAATAAGACTAAGCCGTGGAGACAGAGGCTTTTGCTGAATTTATCGATCTTTGAAACGAATTTGTCATTTATGTTAAGAATGTTTCGTATGCTTGAAAGCCATCATCCTATACATGCAGGACACACTGTCCATTCATTTACATTCCTGTTGCTTTGCCAAAGCTTGTGGGGACTTTTGGTCTGAAAGGTAGCTGATTCCACTAACTAGCTGGTTAAGTAAAAGTATGCACATTGCTTACCCTTCCTCGGATCTGTTTTCTCTAGCTGGAATAAAAATTCCTACCTGCCTCATAGGTTTGCGGTGAGCTTACGTGGGATAACAGATCAAGCACATGCCAATGTCCCAGGGAAGTTGTCACTTCATCCTGGTTGACACCTGGTTGACAGGTCCTCTGGAGCTAGCCGGGACTATATGCTTCCTCCTTCCTTCCCTCCAGGTTCCTCATTGTCCTGGGATGCTTGATTCTGGCCGTGCTGACCACGTTCAGGGAGTACGAGACTGTTTCGGGAGACTGGCTGCTGTTACTGGTGAGACTGTGCCCTCCCTCCCCCCACCGTGGTGCGGTTCCGGGGTAGTCGCCTCTGGTTGGACTTTCACAGTTGAGAGAAAGGAGGCTGCCCTTGGGCACAACTGGTTTTGGCTTCCTGGCCAAGTCCAGTCCCGAGAGAAAGCGATGCTGGGATCAGTTGGGCCGGTCTGCCATGGGCACAGGTGGAAGGGAATGGCATTTGTTATTCTAGACTACAGACAAGGGGACACAAACAAGGTCAAAGCGAAAACCAAGGCACATTAGTTATATGATAAACAGTGGCTTCTTAATCCTCTGAAAGTTAACACAAAGAAGGCATGCTCTGTTCTAGAACCTACCTCTGCTTTTTCTCCCTAAACCCTGAGGGTCTCTGACTCTCTTCGAGGCCAAGTACCAAATCCCATTTGTACATTAAACTCCACATCCTCGCTCCTGGGGCCTCGGCCTGTTTTATCTCTCTGCTCACCCATCTACACAGGGAAGGGGTGCCAGCCCCCGAGTTAGGGCCTACAAAATAGCAGAACCTTCACCTCGCACTGAGCGTGCCATCCGTGAGGCCAGATGCAGGGCTTTCCTTCTGAAGGTGGGTGTTTTCAGTTCACAGTCTCACGCTAAGACCTTAAGAGGTGAATCCTAAGAAGCCATCCAGCTCCGGGAACTAGGTTTCAGGGATTATCACGGAGAAGCAACCCCCAAGGGTCCTAGGAGGTCACCAAAGAGGGGGGCAAAGGTGTCTGTGTCTGACCAACAAGAGAGGCAGGAGGGAAGGAGACCCAAGCTCCAGGGAGACAGCACAGCGGGGTGCTCTGAGCCTGATTACCAGCCTGGGAATCCCTCTTTGCCACGTCCTAGTCTGGAGAAATTTGTGTAACTACTCCTTGCCTTGGTTTCTCAAAATGTAAAATGATAATATCACGAAACACTTGAGGCAGTGCGTGGCCCAGGAGCCGTGCTTAGTAACCGTTGGCCATAAGTCGCAATACCCGGGGCCGGGCACGGGGTGGGATTAGCAGACCATGTTTCATGGACAAGTCTCTTTTCAATTTAACTGCCCTTAGAGGCTTTTCGTACATGAAAACAGCCTTTTTTTTTTTTTTAATCCATTGGAACCAAAACAGAGAGAAAAAACAAGCAATCCCTTTGCAGGACTAATGTTAGGGAGAGTTAGCACATGAGCGTGGACACGGGAGCTGTCGGAAAGTGCGCAGAGGTGATAACGTGTTCTTCTCTCCCCTCCATCCTCAAAACAGCAAGAGCACTGGAAACCCCGCTCTTCAGAACCTCAGCAGAAATCTCTAGTCCCAGACGACTGGGTCCCGGTTCATACGAGTCTCTCCATATGTTCTTAATGCAGGAAACATTTGCTATTTTCATCTTTGGAGCCGAGTTTGCTTTGAGGATCTGGGCTGCCGGATGTTGCTGCCGCTACAAAGGCTGGCGGGGAAGGCTGAAGTTTGCCAGGAAACCCCTGTGCATGCTCGGTAGGTAAGCCCTGACCCTGAGTCAGGGGGTGCCCCGGTCCCCTGCTTCTGGTGCACCATTTCCCCCAGGGACTTTGAAGCAGCCGCTGTTCTTCTGGGAAACCGTGTGGCGTTATGGGAGCCCGTGCAGCCTCTGACCCTACCGCAATGAGGAAGAGGGGCTCCAGTGTTCTGGACGCAGAACTCCTTCCGCCGTGGCTTGCCCTCCTAACGGCTCTCTTAATGATCATGGTGGGGGGCACCGCTGGCATTTGGGCTGTGAAGGAGGGCATCCCCAGTCTCTAGACTGGTAGCCCCCAGGCACCGTGACAACCAAAATTGCCCTGTGCCCTTCCAGACTGGCATTACTGGGCATGGGAGGGATGACACCGCCGGTTGAGAATGGCTTCTATGGGCCCATGTTGTGCCCATTTTACAGAGGGGGACACCAAGGCTTGTGGTGCTGAGTCATTTCCTATTCACACAGGTAGTAAGCCGCAGATCCCATCCTAACACCCAGGTCTGGAAGAATCTAGCACCCGTGCCCTCCCTCCCTGCTACGTTGCTAGGTCTTGACCCAGAAGTTGCTTTGGGGAGATGTCACTGACACGCGTCCCTCAGGGAGCAGGCATTTGATAGCGGAGAAAGTGGACACTTTCACTTACCCCATATGTTTCTGTATTTCCATCTGAAGATCCCACTAAGATCATAGAGACACAGTGACGGGGAGGAATTGGAACCGCAAATTCCTAGTGATGGGTAAAGTTATGGGATCACAGGGCCTTGAAAGACCCTCCAAAGGCTCTTAGGCCAACATGCTGTCCCCTTCACAGCAGCCTGCAAGTGTTACCTGCTTGTATACCTCCAGTCCCGGGGCACTCACCACCTCCCAATGTATTTATTCCACCTGACTCTTTCCAGATGTTTGAGTTCATTCCTCCTGTTCCTCCTCCCCATTCCGACAGTGGAAAAGTGTGCTTAGTGGCTCCAGCTGTACCTCGTACTATGTTCTCAGCATTGTTCTTGCTCTTCTCTGAGCGTGCTCACCACCCTCTTAACAAGTGACCCCCAGGACTGAACACAGCCCTTTGGGCATGGATGGCCAGCCCAGGGAAGGAGAGCCGGAGCCCTCCTCTGTCCTAGGCGCCACACGTCTCTGGGGGAAGCCGGGGGGCCCTGCGTTGCTTGCAGATTCCCTGGCACTGTGGCTGTACCACCTGACTGCTGCCTGAGCCCGCTCTTCCTTCTTCCCGTCTGCTCCTGAGGCTGGACACCTGAGGGTTTTGTGTATCACTCAGAACGTTTAATGCAAGGAGAGGCTATGTGGGTGTGCACGTGCACAATTTTGGAGGACTTTGTAGTTACTGATTTTTTTCGTATTTTTCGACCTTCTTTCTTTCTTTGTCCTCCTTCCCTGTCTGCCCCTGTCTCAGTCCATTCAGGCAACTGTAACAATGCCACAGACTGCGGGCTTATGAACAAGAGAGATGTATTTCTCACAGTTCCGGAGGCCGGAAGTCTAAGGTCAGGGTGCCGGGCTCTGGTCAAGTCCCTCTTCTGAGTCACAGACTGCGCACTTCTTGGTCTCCTCACTGTGTCCTCACACCGTGGAAGGGGCAAAGGAGCTCTCTGGAAACGCTGTTATCAGGGACCTGATCCTTTTTGTGAGGGCCCCACCCTCATGACCTCATCACCTCCCAGAGACCCTGACTCCTAAGCCCATCCCATTGGGGGCCAGGATCTCAGAAGGTGAATTTTGGGAGGACACAAACATCCAGCCCATAGCAAACCCAGCTTGCCTCCCCTTCTTCTTCTGTCTTCCTTTCGAAGCAGACTTCTTTTTCTCTTTTGGAGAGTCCTATCCAGTGCTGACCAGAAGTCCTACACACGCGTGGGTGCATGCATGCCTGTGTGTGTGTGTGTGTGTGTGTGTGCGCGCGCCCGCGTGCGCGCACGCGTATGTTGGCAGGGGGTGGGAGGTGACTTTATACCCAAATTCAGAGACTCTCACCCAGTTCAAAAACACCCTCCTATTGTGTGGAGCCTGGACCCTTCCAGGAAAAGAGGATGTCCTGTGGAACAGTCTCCAGTATTCCAAAAGGGGCTGATTTGACTGAGATCTTGATCACCCCTCACCCCCAAATTTGCTTGACTATGGGGTCCCTTTTACCTGCTGACCCTCTGCAGTGTGGTGGGGCGATGGTTGGTACAGATGTTGGGGGCCACTGAAGGAAATAGGAGGAGACCAGGACAGTGGCAAGGTTGGCTTCAGGAGCCAGCTTGGCCCTTCCCGAAGCCCCTCATCCCCTCTGTGTCTCTGCTTTCAGTCACAGCTATGGTGGACGTTTCCAGGTCACCTCTGGAGACCAGCATCCCACTTCGTGGGTGGGTCTTATGTTTTACTGCAGTCTACCCCAGGGCCTTCCCCGAAGCCTTCTCTAACACCAGGCTGTGCAGCTCAGAATTGTGGGGGCATCAGCAACCCCAGGGGTGACCCTCCACCAGCAGGGGACGGGAGCCAACGGACAGAGGTCCCAGCTCCCATCTTCCAGAGTGACCCTCTTGGGAGATTTTCTGCCTGCTGCTCAGAGGCTGCTTATAACTCCCCTTACCTTGCCTCTGCCCCTCCCTGTGTCCTTCTCCCCTCTCTTATGGCTCCTGAGATGATCTCCCTGTGAATCACCCATGGCCAAGGCCCTGACTCGGAGCTGCTTTTAGGGGAAACCTGCCTTCAACAATGTCTGAGCTTCAGGCTTCCCCTCCAAAACCAGGGCATATTCCTGACCCTTCTGGGCCTGAGAGTGACCTTGCCACCCTGGGGGACCTCGGCGAATCGCCTCCCTGGGATGGAGAGTGAGTGCTGGAGCCTGACAGGCCCGCACCCAGACCCCGCCCCACCGCGTCCATCTGGCCCTGTAGCCTTGGGAAGAGGCACCCACGCTCAGGTTCTGTTTCCTCGTTTATCGCAGGAGAATAATCCCGCCGACCACGTGCGACCCATGTCACGATTCCGGACAGCCGGGCTCAGCGCCTGTGCGTCCGCAGGCGGCCAGCGCCTGTGATGGCGCCATTGCCTTCGCCTGACCTTCTTTTCCTTCTCCCCCGCCACCCCTCCGTCCTCCCTCCCAGACATCTTCGTGCTGATCGCCTCTGTGCCGGTGGTTGCCGTGGGAAACCAGGGCAATGTTCTGGCCACCTCCCTGCGCAGCCTGCGCTTCCTGCAGATCCTGCGCATGCTCCGAATGGACCGCAGGGGCGGCACGTGGAAGCTTCTGGGCTCGGCCATCTGCGCCCACAGCAAAGTAAGTGCCGCGGAGAAGCTGCTCTCCTCCCCTCCCCCGTAATTTTCGGGGCATCCCCCTCCCTTACGGCTTCCCCAGAGGGTGCTCACTCTGCCACCACTGGTGACAATGACGATGACCACGATGAGGAGGGGGAGGAGGACGGGCACCAGCAGGGGTGCCGCAGCGGGCACAAGCAGGAAGACCTGGGTTCAAGTCCTCGGCTCCGCGGTGTGCCCACGACTGTGGCCAAGTCACTCAGCTCCCCATGAGCCTCGGCTTCCTGATTTCTAAACTAGAGAGAATAACGGCTCTGCCTCCAGGTTGTTGAGGGGGTCACAGGGGCCAAAAGAAGGTGGCACGGGATGGGAGGGAAAAGTTCAGGACTCACCCAGACTCGTGGGAGTCCAGACTCCACTGGTGGGACTCTGGGGATTTTCTGTAACCTCAGTGGGTCTTGGCTCCTGCATTTAGTAAATGAGGATGATAATGCGCTCATTTCCTAGAGTGGAAAGACTTAGAACGTGCTCTCCTTTTATGAGCTGCCTCAATAGATCAAAGAACCCTTCTGGCTGCTCTCAGGAGAAGAGGTACGTTTGAGTGCCTGGTAAATAGTCAGTGCTCATTAATGGTAGTGTTTATTACTCCAGATATGCTTTTCTTCACCAGCAGTACAAATAAATACCTACTTAAAATGAAATACAAGTGAAATACACATGAAATACATCTGGAGTCCTTCACCTCACCATCCCGCACATATGTGGCCTCTAACCCCAGACTCCGTGAGGTCAGAGCTTTCTTTCCAGAGTTCTCCACCTGACCTTCCATTCTTCTCAGAGGACATGCTGGCAACACTGAAACTTCTATCCATGGAGCTGAGCTGAATTACGGCTCCGGTAGGAAATCAGGGCTGAAAATGGCCGGTTTTGATTCTCGTCCTGTGTTCCCTCAGATGGGAATAGAAAACAGTTGCCTGTCTGCCAGGTAATTTCCGGGAAGAGATATGTCCACACCGCCAACAGACCCTACAACTGAGGTCGGGGGGGCAGAACTTGCAGAGAAAGTGACATCTCTGTGGTAGGAGACCAAAGGCAGAAAAAGCACCTGCTGGTCAAGCTCTACCTGTCATTCTACCCCCTTGGTCGTCCGCCTTCTGAGCCTGGTGCTGTTCCTGAGCTGCACAGCGCCTGCCCAGCCAGCCTTCACTTCCGGGCCGGCTGTGGGTTTAGGAGGTGAGCACATGCCTGGGTTGGAGTCCCACTTCCCCATTTATTAACTACAAGAACTTAGCCCAGTTCCTCCTCTAAGCCTGGTGAACGGGCACTTAACCCTTTACTTCTTCATCCATTCATTCCAAACATGTGGACTCTGGGCCATGTTGCATGATTGACTCCTCTGGGAGACAGAGATGCAGAGTGGGAGGCCCAGTGTTGCACAGGGTTAGAGCTTCAAAGTTAGGATAAGGCCAGGCTGTGCTACCAGAATAAAGAAGCCCCAGGGTCTCTGCAACATGGCACAAAAAAAGGTGGATGTCTTCTCCCTCACTGGTGTTGGATGTGGGCTTGGTGGCCCTCATCTGCCTTGAAAATAAGCGTTGAGTCACTGTGGCAGCAAAAAAGGGGCCGGGAGCACCCTACAGAATGGATTTAAGGAACAGGCAGGAAGTTGCTGCCAGCTTTCCCTCACACTGGCTTCACCCCAACCCCACAGCCCCCAGCCCCGGTCTGACTGCAGGGCAGCTCAGGCGTGTGCAGGAGTCTGTGGGTATCGGGGAACGGCCCTGGGCCCTGCCACAGAGCTGCTGGCAAAAATCATGTAAAGTCAGAATTACCTCGAATAGCCTTTTAAATGACTGCAAAGCACAGAATTGGGACACATTTTCACTTCTCATCAGTGACCATTATGCTACGTCTTAATAATCCAGCACAACCAGTTTTCCTGTGCACTCATGAACAGACAACAATTTCCCTCGCTAAGCACCAGGTGAAACTTTTGACTCACATTCAGGGGCCAGAGGATCTGAAACACTTAGGAACGCTAGAACCTTATTCAGCAAAGTGAGAGGCTCGCGCCCAGATGGCCACAGGGGAAGGACTTCTCCAATTCACCTTTGTCTTCTCCAAGCCTGGGCAAGGCAGACACTCGCCAAAGGGAATAATCAGCTGGGGTGTCTGCACCATCAAAACTAAACTCTCTGGGGGTGCCTGGGTGGCTCAGTCGTTAAGCGTCTGCCTTCGGCTGGGGGCGTGATCCCAGGGTCCTGGGATCGAGCCCCGCATTGGGCTCCATGCTCTGCTGGGAGCCTGCTCTCCCTCTTCCACTCCCCCTGCTTGTGTTGCCTCTTTTGCTGGCTGGCTTTCTCTCTGTCAAATGAATAAATAAAAATCTTAAAAAAAAAAAAAGCAAACAACTAACCTCTCTGGACTGTAAAGTGAATTCATGCAAAGGAGTGTGACGCCGTGGGGAAGCCAGACCTAAGCAGTGGACATAGTAAGTGAGAGATTTCGAGAAAGCCTACTCAGGAAATAGTGAAAGTGGAAAGGACCTGGAGCTGAACTTGATCTCATGGAATAAGGGAAAACTTCTGTAATGGAGGTGACACAAGTCTCAAGATGACCTGCCGTCCTTCATTTGGTCCCATAAGGAAAGGAAGCGCAGGACAGAGGCCAATGTGAGCAAAGGCACGGAGGGAGGCAGGACGCAAGCCCGAGATTCTACGGACCCAGAAGGCCGGCTGCCTGGCTGCCTGCCGTTAGTCAGAGAGATGAAGTATGTTGGTATGAACAACTTTGTTCCTTGGGATAACTTGGCAGGAGCGTCAGGCCTCATTTCCAGGCTGTGTTCGCCAATAACCTTGACTTTGTTCTGCCCAGCCTACCATGCTGAACTTTGAAATTGGAACAGAATGAAAGAAATGGAAAGAGCCTTAGGGATTCTGTGGGTCAGGGTGTTTGAAAACCTCGGTGATGTGTGGTTCTTTGCCATATCCCTGCACCATCCTTCCTATTCCTCAGCTTTGTTCTCTAAGCCAACTCGTTCTCATGCACGTACTCACACGTCCTAGTCTATTGTGTGATAATATCCACGAAATAAAAGGTTTTAGGCTCATTTTAATTTATGCTGATTTTTAATATCACTTAAATCAGTATGTGACTCTTTAACGTAAAAAGCACCTGCCTTCTTCCTTCTATCAGGAGTACAGGGGTCACTTTCATGAACTGTGATCCACTCCCTTTGTTAAGAAAATAAAGAAACTGAAGGTGGGGCGGGGGCTAATTTGCCCAGGGCCACCGAGGAAATCAGTGGCAGGGCTGGGTTCCCTCTGCCCCGCTAGCTCCCCCTGCTGTCGGTTTCCCAGTAGTGCTGAGCTTTCTCCTGGATCTACCCAGCTCTGGGTGGAATCAAGTCTCCCGAGTCCTGTGCCTTATTTCGGAGGCAGGTGCCCGTTCCACCTACCTTCCTGCCTCCCTGTGAAGCCTCTTGAACTGCGATATCAAGGTCACCCAAAGACAGAAATCTTCTTCTCATCTTCGAGCCATACACCCATTCTATTAATGGCGGAAATACAGACCATATTATTATCACAAAGACAAGAAACAACTACTGTTGGTGAGAATGTGGAGAAAAGGGACCCTCGTGCTCTGTTGGTGGGAATGTAAACTGGTGCAGCCACTGTGGAAACCGTATGGAGGTTCCTCAAAAAACTGAAACCAAAATAAAATAAAATAAAATAAAAAGTTGAAAACAGGCAATACCATATGATCCAATAATTCCACTACTGGGTATTTATGCAAAGAAAACAAAAGCAGTAATTAAAAAAGATACATGTACCCCTGTGTTTGTTGGAGCATAATTTACAGTAGCCAAGATATGGAGGCCACCTAAGTACCTCTCGATAGACAAATGGATAAGGAAAATGTGGCATACTTACACAATGGAATATTACGCAGCCATAAAAAAGAATGAGACCCTGCCATTTGTGAGAACATGGATGGACATAGAGGATATTTTGCTAAGTGAAATCAGTCAAACGGAAACACAAATACCATATGATTCCACTCGTAAATGGAACTTAAAAACAACAACAACCAACACATGAACAAACGAAAAGCCGAAACAGACCTATAAAGACAGAGAACAAGCTGATGCTTGCCAGAGGGAAGGGGCTGGAGGACAAAAGGGGTAAAGGGGAGTAGGAGATGCAGGTTTCCAGTCGTGGCATGAGTAAGTCATGGGAATAAAAGACACAGCATAAGGAATATGGTCCATGCTATGGTACCAGCCTGTATGGGGACGGATGGTGCCTGCACTTGTGGCGAGCACAGCACAATGTATAAACTTGTTGAATAGTTGTGTTGTCCCCCTGAAACTAATGCAACATCGTATGCCAACTATTTTCCGATTTAAAAAAAGAAAAAGGAAGGAGGCAAGGCTCAGAGGTAAGGCTCAGAGAAGGTGTGTGACTTGCCCACAGTGACAGAGCTGGTAAACCAGCTGGAAAACCAGAGCTCTGTCCCCAGCCTCCAACCACGGACTTCCCAGTGACCACTTCCCTTGTCCACGGCTTGCTCTCACAGGAACTCATCACCGCCTGGTACATTGGGTTCCTGACGCTCATCCTGTCTTCATTTCTCGTCTACCTGGTTGAGAAAGATGTGCCAGAGGTTGACGCACAAGGAGAAGAGATGAAGGAGGAATTTGAGACCTACGCAGATGCCCTTTGGTGGGGCCTGGTGAGTCACCATCGTGAAGGCCCCCCAGGGGGACTGACGCTTAGAGAGAGGCGGAGGGCGTGGCATGGGAGGACGCGGGTGGACAGCGGCATGCAGGCACAGGCCAGAGCTCCCTGTGCGGGGAATGAGCTTGGAATGGGCGTTTCCTTAGTGCTGCAAGAGGTCAGGGCTGAAACAGTCTGGGCCTGTGACCTCTGGGGCCCTTGCTCCACTAGCTGTAGGCTGTTATCAGCTAGGCCATGCGTGTCCAGACGGACATAGCGGCAGAGTCACACAGGCGCACTCATACCTTCAGACACACCTGGAGGCCCACGGCTCATACCCACGGGACATGTGGTACTAAAGCTAGCATTTTGTTTTTAAGAGAGAGAGAGTGAGCAGAGAGGGGCAGAGGGAGAAGGAGAGAGAGAATCCTTAAGCGGACTACCTGATGAGCACGGAGCCCAATGCAAGGCTTGATCTCATGTCCCTGAGATCATGGCCTGAGCTGATATCAAGAGTAGGATGCTTAATCCACTGAGTCACCCAGGCGCCCCAAAGCTAGCGTTTTTTGAAGGCTTCCTTTGCTCCAGAGCATTGCTCTAAACACCTTACATTTATTAACATAGCTTAAATTCAAACAACTCCTATGATTAGCCCCTTTTTTTAAGACAGGGAAACTGAAGCATGAAGTGGTTAAGTAAGTAATTAATCCAGGAAAGATCTCTGAGCCACTTAGTGGGTGACCTGGGATTTGAACTCAGGCAGCTGGGCTCCAGAGGCCGCACACTGGACCGCTCTGCTGTCCTGTCCTGCACAGTCACGTGTGCACAGTAACCTACACTTGTAAACACCCCCAGGACTATACAACATGCATCAGCGCACACACGGGCACAGATGTGAGACGTGCACACGTAGGCACACAGTACATATCAGTGCACTTGTCTGCATGCGCACACTGGGAAACATGGCAAGACACAAAATCACATGTATGTAAATATGCCAAGAATGCACATGCATGTGTTTGCAATGATTGAAGAATTTGTCGGCTGATCCACTCTAAGTAGGAAATCCTTAACTTAGAAACAGGCGTGGTCACAAGGCGCCTGTAGAATTACGTGGCACCAGGTACCTTTTCTTCCATGGAAAACACATCCCCAAGCAGTAAGAAAGGCTTACAGGTGGAGCTCGGCCCATGCGTCCCTGACCTCCTTTGCCCTGCAAAGGCCCACGTCTGACCTCTTCTCTCTCCAGATCACACTGGCCACCATCGGCTACGGAGACAAGACGCCCAAAACATGGGAAGGCCGCCTGATTGCGGCCACCTTCTCCTTAATCGGTGTCTCCTTTTTCGCCCTTCCAGCAGTAAGTTCTCCAGCGGTCTCCCTAGTGTGACAGGCAGGACCCCTCCCTTCCCCCTGGCCCCAGCTGCACCTTCCAGGCTGTTCCACAGGCTAGGCTGCTCTGAGTCCCAGTCTCAAGGCTGCCTTCTTTAAGCTGACTTAGTCACCCCCCTCCTCCGGGCATAGTTCTATAAAGGCATTCTGACCCGCACTGCATCCCCCTCACCCCCTCAGACTGTGAGCTCCCTGGGGGCTGGGGGTATGTCTCCACCCACGTCTCCCCAGCACCTTGCATAT